>NW_005841895.1:993751-1080288 GCF_000455745.1 Alligator sinensis | reverse complement strand
CTCGGTGCCTCCCCCCCAGGCCCAGAAGGCCCCCCTCGCCGACCTGGGCCCCCCCCCCACGCTCCCCAGTGGACCCAGAAGTGCTTCTGGTCAACTGCTGAGCATGCTGGGCAGCCCTCCACGCTCTTATGGGACACTCCATCCACCCCACCATCACAGCATTCATGAGCCACCTGGTACCTTGAGGTATGTAGAAAAATACATTTAAAAGCCGTGTCTATATCAGAATCATTGAATCTTTCTGAATTGATTTGGAGGGTTCTGATTTGATTCGGAGAGATTAAAGGGTCTCCCGATTCGATTCGTATTTGGAGATTCAGCTACCAAATTGGGCTGAAGTTCCACCGAATTGAATCAGGGACCGAGGCTTCGCCCAGCCCTAGAGGACTGGGCCAAAAGGAATCTCATGAGGTTCAACAAGGACAAGTACAAAGTCTTGCACACAGGATGGAACAATCCCATGCATTGGTACAGGCTGGGGGCTGACTGGCTGGGCAGCAGCTCTGCAGAAAAGGACCTGGGGGTTACAGTGGACAATAAACTGAATATAAGCCAGCAGTGTGCCCTTGTTGCTAAGAAGGCTAACAGCATCCTACCAATGCACCTACTATTGCTCCTTGTTCTGTCATCTGCCACCACTGAGAACAGTCTAGCTCCATCCTCTTTCGAACTCCTCTTGAGATAGTTGAAGACTGGTATTAAGTCTCCTCTTCACACCTGCATTGGTAGGTGTGTTACCAGTAGGTCAGGGGAAGTGATGATTCCCCTCTATTCAGCACTGGTGAGGCCATATTCAGTTTTGGGCCCTCCACTACAAAAAGAATGTGGACAAGTTGGAGAGAGTCCAGTAGAGGGCAACAAAAATGGTGAGGGGGCTGGGGGACATGACTTCTGAGGAAAGACTGGGGCAACTGGGCTTATTTAGTCTAGAGAAGAGGAGGCTTAATACCAGTCTTCAACTATCTGAAGAGGGGTTTGAAAGAGGATGGAGCTAGACTGTTCTCAGTGGTGGCAGATGACAGAAAAAGGAGCAAGTCTCAGTTTGCAGAAAGGCAAGTTTAGTTTAGATATCAGCAAGAATTTTCTCACTAGGAGGGTAGTAAAACACTGGAACAGGTTACTCAGAGAGGTAGTAGAAGCTCCATCCATGGGGGGTTTTAAAACCTGGCTAGACAAAGCTTTGGCTGGGATGATCTAGTTGGGGCTAGTCCTGCTTTGCTTTGGGCAGGAGGTTGGATTAGATGACCTCCTGAGGTCCATTCCAACCCTAACTTTCTATGATTCCAAGTTAAAATTACTTGTTTATAATACTAGCTTATGTAAATGACACCAAGGTTAGCTTATAACAAAAGCCTTTCTAGATGAGTGTAGTAGTTATTGAACTACTTTTGTACTTCTCAGCTATAGTGTTTCAATTTTAATCGCAATTTCTGAATGGAGAAAAAAAGTGCCAGCTTAGGGGGTTTTCATTTTTCTTTTATTGTTTGAGGTGCCCCTCCCCATCCTACCCCCAATTCTTACTTCAACCAACAGCCCTTTCCCTCCTACCCAAAACTGGCTTCTCCTTCACAATGTATTGATTTGGTGTCAAAGACTATAGAGCTGTTTTTTCCACCGCTCAGTGTAGTCATTTACACCTGCGTGGAGTACGAAGCCAGTATAAAAATGCTACCAAATCAGAATGCCACCTACTTCACACAGCTGTAATGACTGTACACAGCACAAGGCAGTGGAAAAAGACAGACCCCATATGATATACTGTAATGGAGAACTTCTGTGCCCAAGATGCATTTTTTTTTTTAGCAGGAGAAATAAAAGGAAGTAGAATCTTCTATTCAGAGATACATTTTTTAAAATAGATTTATCCTGTTACTTCCTAATGATCACTCTGAAAGGTCACAGTTTATGATATTATAACCTGTTGCTGTGAAATTAGAGGAAGCCATAAACAAGCAGTTCTCATTCAAAATGTGCACAAGGGAAGGTTGTGAGAACATTCTTTTTTTTCCCCTCCAAAATGTAGAGACCTCTTGTTTCTCTTCCATATATATCTGATAAACAGAGAAGTCTTTTGTATAAGAGTTTATAACATTAAATAGTTTGTGTACCAAGCACGTCCCTGAAAATTTAAAGTTCTGTAAACTTGAAGAGCAAGAAAAAGTATTTGGGGGGGGGGGGGGGGAAATCAAGACCAGAAGAATGGCTACATTTTTAGTGCGCTGCCCGATCATCAGTTCAAATACATCACTAATTAGACAGTAAAAATCAAGTCTGTCGGTACATTTTCTCTTTACCAGTCAGCTGGCAGTTCCCCTTCACCCACAGCTGTGCAGTTCCACTGATTTTATTGGGCTACATGGGCAAAACCCAGGCATAGTTTGCCTCCTGATATAGGCGAATTACTACTATGATTATTTAACAAAACAAAAACAGAAGATACAACAGCAAAGAACCTATGCTTGATTAATGATGCCTAGGATTAAAGTGCTGTCTCTTCCCGTCTCCTCTTAAGAATAAGGTTCTCCACCTTCACCAATCATTTCACCTTTCAAGGACTTGTTTGGTCCGAGTCTGCATTCATAGTGCATCACCAGAACCAACAGCTGAGTCAGCGATGGTTTCAGATGATGGGAGTAGCAGGTCACAAGCACAGAAGGAACAGAAAGATACTGCTATGGAAGGGAGGAGACAGTCGCCCCACACAGCCTGCTTCTTACTATTCTTTCCACAGCAATGGTTCAGTAAAATAAAAATTGCCTTCCTTCCCGAATTGAAAGAAGAGCCATTCAGCAGCTGCAAAGAAACAAAATGCTGCCTAATTGCTCCTGAAAGAAGGGATTATGGCCTAAGTCCCCAAGCATGGCAACCATATTTCTGGAGTAGGCCTTCATAATGTAAATGCCAGTATATTATTAATAGCACTTCTCCAGATAAATTCAAGAGGCATGAGCACCAAATTAAGTAAAGTTTCATTAAATCCAGCACTAACCTAATTTCTCTAGTTCCCACAAAATAATTGCCCAGCTAGCTAAGAAAATGAAATTTGTCAAATTAATTTTTCCATTCCACAGATTAAGGCATATAAATATCCAGTCACTGAAGAGTTAAGGCACTGATTTCAGAAAAACCTTATTCTTTAAAGTTTCAGATACTATTTGGATAACCATGCCAACAAGGACAGCCTAAAAGGTAGCTGGAGAAGAACAAGTGACAGGTTTCAATGGAAACGTACAAACATGAGGCAGCAGAAAATCCACAGCATGGCTGATGCAACAACTGTTTGACACTGGTGAGAAGCAATACTTGCGATAAAAATCCACTCAGAATTTTAGCTATTAAAACTGCTACATATACAAAATGTGACTAAGGACTTGCTATTTCCACAAGCCGATGCCCTTTGCCAACTCATTACTCCACAAGTCATGAGTGTAAGGGCAACAACTACTCATGGAAATAATGTGGTCAACGCTTGATAGATTGTCACACATCAGATTGTTGGAGGTGGAAAAATATGGACAACTTCCCCAAAGTTAACAACAAAAAGGCAACCTCATTTAAAAACCTCTTTTGGAAAATCTTATAGTAGTAAGCTGTCCAAGAAAGCTTCTCTCCCTCTAGATGTCCTCCTCAACCGATCCACTAAGATTCTTGTGACAGTACAAAGAATCTTTTCTTTCAAGTTGGTAGCTGATCGGCTTTCAAACTACTGGTGCGTTTTCTATCACAGAATCACATGGACCCCCCCCCCCAAAATGAAAATATGTACCTTTATATACAAAAAAAAAAAAAAGGTGAGGGACAAATGGCTGAATTTTAGCTGTGTTTTATGTGAATGAGGGAAAGAATCTCTTGATTGACAATATTTAGTAAAGAATAAATGACGTGCCATATTGTCCACCAAACATATTTCAATGCTGGAACGTATGGCCTTTTCCAGTTAAGCTAGCCAGGCCATGTCCATGGGCACTGGAAAGAGAAGTGAAATGTTTCAGTGAGTGGTAAGCTTGTTCCCAATACAAAAACACTAAGGAAACTTGATTTTAAAGTGTCATAAGCAATCCTAGTATTAAAAGTCTTAAGCACCCAAGCATAGTTTCATAGTAGCTAGGGTAAGGAGGAACTTGAACAGATCATCTAGCCTGACCCCCTGCCACAGGCAGGAATGAATGCTGGGTTCACAAGACCCCAGACAGGTGATCATCCAACCTCCTCTTGAATTTGCCCAAGGTAGGGGTGAGGACCACTTCCCTGGGAAGTTGGTTCCAGATTTTGGCCACCCTAACTGTAAAATATTGCCTTCTGATCTCTAACCTAAACCTATTCTCCATCAGTTTATTACCATTGTTCCTTGTCACCCCAGGTGGTGCTGGGGAGAAAAGGGCTCTGCCTATTTGTTGTTGAATCCCCCTGAATACACCTACTGATCAGACTTGTTAAACTGGTTTGAACATATCTGATGAACATAAGAGTATGTCCCAAGACTTACAGTCTAGTATCTAATCCCTTTATAAAAGGGAAACTTGACTAAACTAGAGTAACTGTTCTAAGGCAGTCTCTTCTAAAAAACTTGTTTTCTGTTTTGCAGAGATTACTTCGCCCTTTGCCAAGAATGGGGGATGCTAGGCTGGAACACTGAGCTTCATGAGTCACTCCAAAATTGGCAATATCTCTGATCATCCTCTAAAAGGAAGGCCCATAGTGTTAGGCCAGGTACCATGAAGGCCCTGCTCCATTCTGGCACAAAATTTAACCCTTGATGTTAAAAAAAAATCTCAGTTAATGTAAAATGCTGTGGTTGAAAAAGGTAATGGCTTTAACTAGCTGAAGTCTGTCATGGTGTGTGAAAAATTGTTACACTTGCCTTGAAATCTGAACTGGATAGGCACACTGGACCACCTGCATTTTTCAAATTATTTAGTTTCACTAAAACAAATATTTAAAAGAGCTTGCCCTTGTAGAAAGCCTATTTTTTTTCAGTCTTCTTATCGCGAGGCTTCTCAGTAAACCATCACATCCTCTACACTTACAGGAAGACTGCAGAGGGGGTACTATTTTGCCTTCTTTCCCAGCAGTGGAAGATTTGGGTACTCCCCCCCACCCTTTTTTCAAAACCACAACCATAATCAACAGTCCATGCAACTTCAAGTGAAGCATAAAACTCATCCTCTACTCACTTCTGCACAACAAACCATTCAAGGAGACAAAAAATAAGAGTTCAAGTAGCTTTTTAAAATAAAAAATAAAGAGAATCTACTCCTTAATTTGTTCTCATCTTGGTAAATGATTTTTTTTTTTTTTTTTTTTTTTTTTTTTTTATATATAAAGGGAACTGCTACCATTGAAGGCAATTACTCAGAGTGCTTTCCTGTAAGTGATGAATGACAGTACAGTGTACTTCAAAAGAATTATTACAGCCCATGCAGTTCATAGCTAAGGATTTTATTTGGAAATAAAAAGTCTTCTATTTACATAAATAAAACACAGTGAAAATTGATTAGCAAACTAGTATGAGAGATGCCAGAAGGCCCTCAAACAATCCTAAATATTTGCTTTTTTATGCCTAAGCTTTCCCTCGGAATCAGTTTTCCAAATTTATTTATTTATTTATTTTTTAATTAACAGTGTTAGGAAAGTGTTTGTGATTAGACTAAGAAACATTCTAATCGCTGCTTGATAATCATGAATGTTTGTGCCTTTTTTAAAAATTTCTTTTGAAAGTAACTTGATTTGTATGAATCAAATCTCAGTGTTAATGAGTCTCCTACTCAGCTCATGTTCTCAAACACTCGGTACAGAAAGACTGTTCCTCTTATTGTGAGACAACAGACTTCTGTTCTGAGAAGAAAACTGAGTTTTAAAGAAAGAAACCACAGTCACAGAAGAAAATCCTTGAATGATGCAAAACACTCCCCACTCCCCCTAGCATTATAGCAGCTCAGTTTTACTTCAGTAACAAACAGCAATGTTTAGGCCTAATGCCATAGGTTCCTGGCATGTCACTTACATACATATTACGAGGAGGAAAACAATACTGTGTGCATGTTCTTTGGCTCTCATAAATAGCAAGTATTTAGTTTCTTGGCAAATTTAAGATACGATCCTATTCCCACTGAAACCAAGACAAACTTCTCATAGGTCTTTAGTAAAGTCTTGATCCTGCCCTCACTGAGCAGCTGCTTCTTTCCCTCCCACGCTAACATTAGTGCTTGACAAAACCTTATGACCATAAATATTTAGTTTCCAAGTATAACAACTTCTACTTTATACAGCGGGAAACTGAGGAAGCACAGGAACACAGCTAGTGCCAGAACACAGTTCTCCGAATTCTCAGCCCTGCACCCTTTTCAGGAGAAGCCAGCTGTCACACCACTGGTGGCTTTTGTTTCTTACATGTATTTGTACAAAACTTGTATTTTACTTCTAATAGCAAAAACATTCAATTCAGGTTTGATTCATACTTAAATCCATCCTATCAAAAGGAATCAAGTCACCTGGATAGCAGCCTTGTATATTCATCAGATTGCAACTGCTATTTAAAATAGTATACCATCAGGTATGACCTACCAATGCACAGACCAGAACTGACATATTCCTGCTCCAGAAAGCAGCTGCATAAGAGCCCCCAAATGAAACAGCTTTTATGGATCAAGGTTATCTTGTCCTAAATCAAACTCATTCCCTATCCAGATGAGCTTTAAGAGACATAAAATTCTCCATTCTCAAAGTCATAAAAACATTTCAGTTTAGTGTTTAGTCACCTACAAGCCAAACAGATAGGTAGCCTAAAAGCTGTGGACCTTAATCAGCCTATTTAAAAGCATGTTGTCAATTATAAAAAATGTTGACTTACCAATGTTACAATTTAGGATTTCTATTAGACAGGATTAAGAGGACAGCATCTCTTTCTGCATTTGATAACACTTGGCCTGTAGCCAATTCTCTGGGCATCATGCATAAGTAGTCAGTTCTCTTAATCTTGCAAGTCTCTTTCAACAAAGAGGGAGAGAAGGAAGCATAAATGAAATATGGAAGTCTGATTGTGCAGCTATCAAAACTGGTGAAGGTGATAAAGGGAAGTTATGGTTCCTGCAATTGCTTAAGATACACTTAGACACACACTAGCTAGATATCAAGCTAACAGCACCCCTACAGCAAAGAGGGGCTTTCTCCTTTTTTTTGAGATTTAGTTCACTGATCTGTATCCTGGGATGGAAGACTAAGGCCCTAGCCATCTCTGACATTTGTAACAGAGGAGCACAATTTAGGCTTAGTGGTTTGATAGAATGGAACAACTCTCCCACAATCCCAGTTCCAATCTACCCCTATCCAATGACAACAAAAAAAAATTATTTTGGCTGATGGGCAGCCAGTGTATGCAAAGCAAGGTTTTGTCTTGGTAGAGAGAATACTAAACCACTGAGAACTCAATTCACCCACTCAGTATGGCCTTCCTAAGTTTAAGTTAAGGTTAAAGTTCATCAGCTGGGCAGCACAGGAAAAACTAGGAATACTTCCAATTCTACTCTACCTACTCTGAGGAGAGAGAGACTGACACTGGTTGTCAATCCAGAAGTAAAATTCACTTGGAAACAAATGCTGACCCTCACTAAGCTAGGGGTAATTACTCTAAATCCAGAATGAATCAGCGCAGCATGAGCTGAAGTGTCAAGGCATGCAGAGACCTGCATATTTAAGTGGCAAGAACTGACAGAATCAGGCATAAAGAGGCATTTGTAGTAAGCTGTGCTCAAGCCATGATTCCCTGTTGCAAAGCAGCAAGAGGCTGCCAAAGCCCAACTGTTTTAATATTAGCTATGACAGAGTAATCCAAGTGCTTATATACCATAGTAGTACAAAGTTCAAGCTCTTTCAGCTTCTTGTAAACCCTAACACTAGTAGGAACTTCCTGTTCATTACCTTAAATATGCAATGACACAACCACATTATTATACCTATATCGGATCAAGCATTTTACAGGTTTTAATGGTGAAGTTACAATAGCCAACCTCAAAGCAATAGAGCCCTCCTTGTGTGGGTTTAGTTCAGAGAATGCAGTCCATTAACTTTGTCCCTTTTTGACCGATTTCAGATAAATGTGGCAGGACATCTAGCAACACAGCCCATGTGTATCCTCTTGTTACAAGCAACAAACAACACTAAGCCCCAAATAATGCAGGATGGCAGAGATTTGGGCAAGCTACAAACATTGTCTCGTCACAATGTGTGGCAGTTCAGTTTGGAGAGTATTAGTCAGTTTGGGTTTTGGGGGAAAAAAGATAAGTTGTCAAACTCAGTCAAACATAGAAGTTAAAATTCACCTAAAATTCATAAAGTAAGAGCAGAATAGAGTTAGAGCAGGGGTGGGCAAAATGTTGCCCAGGGGCTGGATGTGGCCCGCCCGCCAGGCCATTCTATCCAGCCCACGGGGTCCCTAAAAAATTTAGAAAATTAATATTAATCTGCCCTGGGCTGCCTGTCATGCGGCCTTCAATGGCTTGCCGAAACTCAGTAAGTGGCTTTCTGCCCAAAAGAACTGCCCACCCCGAGTTAGAGGGATCTTAAGGTTAACAAGACCCAAACCCAACTGTGATATGTCAGTTTCTAGAAAAGGGACAGGGACAGACTAATTTTACTGGTTAAGCTATCCTACTTCGTTAAATACAAGATGCATCAAGTCTTCTCACCGAGTTTTATTTACTATTTTTTTCTTTAAACATAGTTACAATGTGATCTATATGGTACATAAGAACTTTCCTCCCAACGCCTCTCACAAATTTAAGACCCAAGCCATTTTCAAAAGAAACATTTTTTTTTTTTTTTTTTTTTTTTTAAAAGCCAAAAGGGCATCTGACCTTCAAAGGAACATGATATATGTTAGCTTCCAGTGGGTCAGGATGTACTAGTGTCACTGTTCCCTGACTACATATACAGGTATGAGGTTCCAGGAGTTTAGCACCACTTAATTGTTGCAGTGTCCAACTAACAGCACAGCACTTAATCAGAGACTGCAACCTGTACAAATGCCAAGACAGGGTAGATGGAACCAACACATTGAGCGATAACACTGGACAGTGGCTCAGATTTGGAAGTTGATATCTGACACCATATGAAAGAGAGCTCCACTTCAAAATTCAGGTTTGAAGTTATTGTTATTAGTTACTGTTATTCACTAATCTTGGTAC
This sequence comes from Alligator sinensis, assembly GCF_000455745.1. Classification (NCBI taxonomy): domain Eukaryota; kingdom Metazoa; phylum Chordata; order Crocodylia; family Alligatoridae; genus Alligator; species Alligator sinensis. The sequence goes on along the minus strand of NW_005841895.1, from coordinate 1,071,106 downwards.
AGGACCAGGCAGATGAAACAGTTAACAGTTCAGCTGACATGCACTCCCCAGCAGCCACTCTCTCTCCTTTTACAACAGTATATTGTTTGTTAGATCTTTCCACAACCAGAGAGTAGCCATGTAATTCTGTTTCCAGTACAAGCATCTCCAGACCCATATTTGAAAGGCCACACTAGTATCAATTTCTTTTTAGCTAACAGTCGCTAGAAAACCATGACTGAGAAACAGAATCACATAGGTATAAGTGCTGTACTTACATGAACTATTTTTCAATAAGAAATTCTCATTTTTAAAGGATTAAATCTGTAGTGCTTTCTATTATGAACTTTTCCTCATTTTGTATAAATCCATGTTCCAGCTTTCCCTAAAGAAATTTCTATCAAAAACAACACTAATCCAAGAGAGCAGTATATCACTTTGTCAAGTCTAATACAAGACTTGCTTTGCTTTAGTGTTAAATGACAAAGTTGGAGGATGATTAGCCACATTCCTTTTTTTCTACACTGTAATTATAACTTTCTTATATAATAAATCTGCCTACATCCAAGTGTTCTTTTAGACACACCTGCTAAATTTAGCAAGTAAAGCCTTTCACAATATACGTATAATCACATGCATTTTGAAGAACTACTCCTCTTACAGCACTCCTATTGAAAGTTTTGTCTTTCCTATTCTTGGACAACTTTGATGATTCACTATCCATTTGTCATTAGGGCCAAGACTCCCCTTTCTACCTCTTCTTCGCTCCCTAACAGTAAGCCTAAAACGTTGTTTTTCTTGGCTTCAGGCAACTGCTCTTTGTCGCAACATCTTCACAGAGCGAATTCCTTCCATTCCTATTGATATTTTAAAATATATTTACGTACTGAATGTGTCACTCACCCACCCTTAAGCCACTTATTTTCCAAATTGCATAGTTTTGAAACAGGATCATATTGCAAAGCTCATGTTTAAATATGCTGCCTAACCTTGCCCCTAGTTTCAATTTGCTAGGGAAATGGAACATTTTAAAAGAGGACTCTAGTATGAATGCATTGTGCAAGACGCACTCAAAAATAAATAAGTAAAAACAGAAATAGAAATAAATACATCTGGTTTAAAATTCACTTTATTCTGCACTGTTTTCTATACTGCCATAGGCTGGAACCAGATGGGGGTTATTGGCATTCTTCTCAACATTTCATGCCCCAGTTTTTATGGAAAATAAACTTGGTTTTAGGGGGTTTATTTGGAAGTCAGGTTTGTCAAGTGCTTCACTAACATTTATCTCATTTTTGACCAGCTATAATGGCAAATACACAGTTCAGTGCCCTTCCTTACAGGCTGCAAGACAGACCAAATATCTAGGGACACACATGATGCACTTCATTTTGGAAAGAATGAGTCTCCCTTTTGTGGCTGGTCTTTATGCTATACTTCTTTCCTCAAAGTCTCCTTCACTGCAGTTTTGTATTCCTAGCAAGATACAATTCCCTAACTTCCCCTTCTCAAACCGCCCCTCCCCAAAAAAAGCCCCACATACCTCCCTATCCTACACACACACACACACACACACACACACACACACACACACACACACACTACTGCTGCCCAAGTCACACCACAGTCAAACAGTCCCAAAGGCCACAAATCTCCTTGTAGTCACTTCCCAGCTACCAGTAACATTCACAGTCCCTACCCTATGGTTAATGCAGTCCAGTATCATATATCTGGCTAAGAAAATAAGCGATTCATTTAGTTAGATTGCTGTGGTGCTTTATTCAGGACATGAAGTAATAAGATCTACATCCTATTCTTGGTCATTGACTATTACCTCTCCAGCATTTATGTCACAATTTCCTAGATTCTAAGGCTAAAGATCTGCTAGGTCAAGTGAAAACCATGAGTGGAAATGCAAAGTTGTCCCTCCTGATCAGCACAACTACACATCTAATCACATACTGCTATAGTGCATCAGTCCTGGCATGAAGAATACTACATGCAAAAAAGATGCATTTCTAACATTAAAGTCAAGAAAGTCAGGTCCCCATCTGAAAGGACAGCGGGGGGTGGAGTATAAGGTGCTAGTCAACTGAAATTGGAAAACATGTCCAGGTACTGATATCCACCATCTAGAAGTAAGTAGGAATCCTACATTAGACTTAACAAAAAACCCCTCAAAGATTCCTTGATAAAGGCAAATATATTCCTTAATCAAAAGGGCTTGAAACAAATCTCCTTGCATTCTTCCTGTTGAATCCCCAACTCAGAAGCCTTACCTCAGCTCTTTGCAGCCTAGTTCTCACCCAAACTGGAATCTATGCTACATTTTGAGCAGTCCATCAAGCCATGTTGTCCCAAGGAGATGGGATGAAAACAAATCTGGATATTGCCCACAGACTGTAGCCCATCATTCTCCACCAACTGTCCAAAAAACATCCTCTTACATGCATTAGAAGTGGAGGTGACAAGACACTCGTACAGGCGAGCACTCAGCAATTGCCAAATACAGGTTTCCCTTGCTTTATGCTGCAAGTGTTCCCGGAAAACAGTGCATAACTCAAATTTGCATAAAGAGAACCCACTTTACAATGTAACAAATAGGGATACCTTCCAAGCCCTCCACTATACTGACCCCCAGATCCATTTCTACCACTTTTACAAGACCATTTTGGTACTCACCAACAGCAGACAGTACACACAAGCACAGGGATGACAGCTACAGAAATACGTGTTGCAGACAACGAGCGAGAGGCACATACCCACACAGACTATATTTTGGTGCACATCACTCCCACAATGCACCGCACAAAGCAGCTGACTGCGGGCCTCCACCACACTGAGATTAAGAGTGAGTTCACATTGCATATAACAAATTTTTGGTACAAAAAGAGTCATCACTTAAGAGTGAATTCACACATACAGAACCTGCATAAAGTGAGGGAAACCTGTACTGTACTCTAAGATCTTCCAGAAGGAAATGAAAGCGACCTCCCCAAAACTCACCTTCAAGTGCATTAAGGTTTGCAATCACATCATCTCTACTTCACAGCCAATGGTATTGAGAGCAATGATTGAGCCAGAGCATGGACATCTAGCCTTCACCCAGCCAGGAAGACCAAAGGCCAAACAACTACAGGATCTCTGTAGCATGTGCAGCGTCCCTCAACTAGAAGAGACAGATGCTGAAGAACTCAATGCACTGCTGGATCCTTGGTGAGAAATGACAGCAGTCACCTGTATCCTTCCCACAGATACTCAGACATCAGTGGTATTATAAGCATTCCCATCCCAGACAACATGTCCCTAATCTGACCTGAAGGAATCACTTGGCAAAGCCTGACTAATTCAATTCCACAAGAAACAAGCCTTCAGCTCCTCAAGACTGGCAGCGAAGGTGCCAGTTAGCATTTTAAAAGAACGCTTGTATTGGAAAATAATTTACCAATTCATTTCACAGAGGCTAACTGGCAATCAGGGATGAACTACCAACACACACTGAGTTTGTGCTACCAGCTAGAAGACAGCAATAAAAATGCAAGGAACCCCCCCCAACCCCAAAACAAACAAACAAACAAACAAAAAAAATCTATGGACAAGATTTATTTATTTATTTATTTATTTTTTTACAGGATTGCTCATACTGCCCAACCCAAGTAACTGCCCCAAAATGCAGCAGAGGTCTTCCAACAGGCAAAGATCTTATGCAATTTACATGCTGCAAGAACTTCAGTTTGATGATGCAAGTCAAGACTGCAACATTAGGCATGACTGAATTTCTGTGCCTCTGCTGGCAAGATTTACAACCTTCACATTACACCAGCTTTTTTACAGTAATACATCACTCAAAATCATTTCCTGAGCACTGGGCCTACAACATACCAAGAACCGATTAGCAAAATTGTAACATCAGACGTATGTGACTTTCAACCGATAGCAAGTTTGCAACTAATGAACACTCGGACCGGGAGCGCACCTTCTGAAAAGGAAATCCAGAAACATGCAGTCGTTATTAAGTTTCTACATTTGTGAAGCAAACTGCTTTCCTCAAGCAGCTCAAGATGGTCGTTACAGATTTCCCCGCTCGTTGCGTACGGCAGCTCCGAAGCAGAAATCCGACCGTGCCGCTTGCATGCAACTCGGCTTTCCAAAACTCCCAGGGCCAAAGCACACACCAAGTGCAGACGCTGCCTCAGCACGTGCACCCAAAAGCTTGCACAAAGAATTTCTCCAACTATTTGAGTTGGTCTAATAAAAGAGATCAGATTTACCCAAAGAACCTTGTCAGCCCATGCCCTTAGACCAGCGTTTCCCAACTTTTCCCAGCCCAAGGTGCACTTACATGAATAAAAATGTTTTTTCTGCGGCACACCTGTTAAGGCATCCCCCATCCACACACCTACTGTAGAGCTCACTGCCACCGCGGCACGCCCGCTCCTTTCTTTTGTGCCGTGGCGCCCTGGACACTGCCTTGGACCAACACGGCTACCGCCTACACCTCAGAGCAGGACTCATTCAGTGTGAATGGACAGCAGAGCCCGGCTCCACACATCGATCTCCCTGCCTCTCGCGGGGCTGTCGATACCCATTAGAAAAGGACTCAGAAGACATCACTTCAGAAGGGAGAGCGCGGAGACTGAGGAGGAGATCGGCCAGCAAACCCCCCGCCCACCAGCACCAAGCAGCAAACCCCACCGCTCACGGGCAAGAAGGGATGCCCAGCCTGCCGGGGGGGTCAGCCCGGGGAGGCCGCCACAGGCTAGCATGGCCACAGCCGCGAATGCACCCAGCTGCCCCGGGCAGGCACCAGGCCTCGGCCTCCCCCTGCGGCCACCGGGGCGGGGAGGGGCCCGCCGGGGATGGGATGGGATGCCCTCCCGGGGCTGCGGCTCCAGCTGCTGGCAGCTCTGCATGTCACCCCCTCCCCCCGCCGGAACTACGCCACCAGACCGGCCCACGCACTTCCGGCCCGGCCCCCGAGCGGCGCGGGGAAGCCCCGCCCCGTCGCCGAAGCCCCGCCCCGCGTTCCGTTAGCTCTCGGAGCGGGGGGAGGAGGAGCTGTGGGCTGAGGGCTGGTCCCGCGACTCCAGCAGCTGGAGCTTAGCGCGAGATCCCGGGGCTCCCACCCCTGAAAGTTGAGGGGCTGCTGAGAAGCGGTTGTGCTGGCTGATAGTTTCAGGCTGGAGGGGAAGGGAAAGCTGCCTGGACCCTCTCAGCCCTGCTTGGCATTGCCCCTTCTCTGAGGCAGCAGTGCAGGCCTGCTGCCCTTATGCTGGAGGCCCTTGGGGCAGAGGTTCTTCATTTTCTCGAGCAGTGCTTCTCCATCATCTTTTGCGGATGCGAGGCAGCCTTTGCCCAGCTGCAGGCAGCCGGGGGAAGAGGCGAGGTGCCCCCGGGAAACGGCAGTGCTTCTTTTTCGCTTGATTTGTGACGATGGGGAAAATCACAGGGTGGCTCTTGTGTCACCAAGCGCCCCGACCTCTGCAGAGCTGTGGTGAGGGAGCAGCTGCACGAGGTGTCCCAGAGATTTCTTTGCCTGCAACACCAAGTGGGCAATCTGTTAACTTGGTCTTCGTGGGAATGGGTCTTTTCCAGTTTTTTGATTTCCCCCGAAATCTACAGGCTTGTGCCCATTGATGCTTCCAACGCTCCCAGGTATTTTTGGATTGATGACATGCAGTTTTCAAAAGCTATCCTATTACATCCAAAAAGAAGGAGGAATTGAATGTGGGTACTAAATGATCTGTATAACTTGTCACACTCGGCAGCTCTGGCCCGAAGCAGCCAGATCAGGGTCATATGTCCCTCTTCGTGGACTGTCTTTTTCTAGGACAAGAGAGACAGATAAGGTGGCTGAGTGCTGCCCCTCTAACTGCAGAGGAGTACCCTTATCTTAGGCATAGGTAACTAGTATTCAAAATGGCTGAGTCCCAGAATACCAGCCTCCAGGAATTGCCCCATCTTCAAATCAATTCTAGACTTAAAACCTCACTGTGGCATCTCCGTGGGGCATTTTGATGAGGTGCTCCTAGGACAGCGTCAGCATCACTTTCATAATGCGTAAATCTTTCTCTAGTGAGGCAGTCTCCCCAGGGTCACAGCCCTTATTCCATATGGCCCTTTCCAAGGTCAGTCCATTCAGGCACTGGCAGTTTAGTCAATTATAATAGTTTATAGCTCTCTAGCACTTTTCATCCTGAAGGATCCCATATGCTCCACAAATGATATACATCTGGTTCCACTGAGATGCAATGAACCCTGGGCAGTAGCTTTTAACAGTACACAGCATTGCTAACACAGCAGTTTAAAACAGAAAAGGAAAAAAATGTTGCACCATTTAAAATCTTGGGAGTAAATTTTAAGTACGTAGGATCTAATCAGCCCTTCTCTTATGAAATGTGTTATGGGATCTAAAAACACAGGAGGTCAGGGTATTTGTTTCATATTTGAAAGTCATCACCTCTAGTAGCAGGTCAGGGTATTTGTTTCATATTTGAAAGTCATCACCTCTAGTACCAGAATGCCACCTAGCAAGGGGTCAGTAGTCAATTTTGATAATTCCTAGATCTAAGCCGAGCTTTTAATACCCTTAGGACCTGCAAAACCTAATTTTAAAAGGGCTAGTTTTTAGTTGGAATGAACAAAGGCAATTTGAATACAGAAGAAAAGAAAAACAAGGACGTTTTAAATTTGTTTAAACTCACTGGATTGATAAGTGTCTACCATTTTAGACATACATATTTGCAACTGTGCTCACAATATTCCAGATTTCAAGATGACCTAGTTTTAAACAGCCAGTGTAATAAATCCCCATGAAAACGCCTGTAAATAAGATACATGGTGTTCCTGCACTTAGACATTGTGAATGCAAGTCTATAATTACATTTAACTAACAAGTAACAGTTCTACCAGACAGGATCTCCATTTACAATTGGAAAGGTTGTCACTCACATTCAACGCACTTCATACTATCACATTGCACATAATTGTTCCATTATTCCATATTAACAGCTCTATTTTATTTAACAGAGGGATAGTCTTATGTTAAACAAGGCTGATACTTTACTGGCAGCTTCTGATATGCCCTTTGGGCGTTGAGCCTGAGGCAATTCGTGTCCTTATTTTCCTGCTTACTGTTAGTGGTATGGTAAGTTAGGCATTCAGAGTGTTTACTGTGAAGAGATAACACAGTTCAAACTAAATGCCCTTCCCCCCCTCTAATTCTACTTCTCCCCCCACCCCGCTTCAGCAATATCAGTTTGTAAAAAGAGGCTTTTATGGTAAATGTGGGAACTGCATATTACCATAAAACTCATATCATGATGGGAAAGACCACCAGACCCTGGGAGTAGAGAGAGTCCAGAATTTCTCAGCACCTTTTTAGGATCAGGAATAGAATTCAGTACAAATAGGCATTCATGCCTCAGTGTTTACATAATAGTGTGTAGGTATACGCCCCTATGATTTTGGTGTTAATTAACAGGTAGCTTTTCTCCTCTCTGAAAAAAGAAACCTGCGAAGAATTTCCAGCCCCAGCATTTCTGACTACTGGTTTTCAACTCTGGTTTTAAAGAAACAGAACTTACATACTTATAGTCTTTCTGCTCTTTTTCTATGTAGATAAGCCTGTTTAACAAATTATAGATGTAGACATGCCATATGTGCAGATGTGGACATGTTCTGGAATTGAGGAGGGTTTCAGCTTCATTTATCTGTATTATCAAGTCCCAGAATCCTTTTCAATAATATTAAGATGCTTCTCAAGAAGATTATCTTCCTTCACTAAGAATTCACAGATAGTATCTGTACACACACAGAAGATCTAGGTGAGTCTCAACCAGGAAGGATTTTAGGATGCAACCATGCCCATTGGCTATATCTGTACTGCCTTGATGGTCTCTTCATCCAGGTTTATTATCACTATGTACCTGGCTTAAGCACGGGGCAGTTCCAAGCTATATTCTGACAAGCAACACCCCTGAGCCTTGTAGTCTTTAAGCAGGCAAAGAGTTGCCTTGTAGATAGTGTTGTTCTGCTCTGTGAATCTGATGACTGACAACAGGGGGTTACCCTACAAGTCTGAGGATCCAGCATGGGGTTTTTATTGTAGAACTCCCTATACTGCAGAGGCCTGGAAGTAAAATGTCTAAAGTCACTTCATATCTTACCAGCTTGACATTCAGAGCTAACCACCAGCTGTATTCCCCAGACAGAACCCATGATGGGGTAGAATCAGCTGACCAAATGTCATATGACTGCTTCCTAGGGGAATGTGTGGAAAGGAGTAAGAAAAGATTTTTTGTAGAAGCTGGTGTAAGTATACTCCAGAGTGGAAGGTATGGTCTCTCTTCTCAGTTTATGGAAGAGTGAGTCTTTGCCTTTTTGTTGCTGTTTTGAAATATTTCTATTCTCTGTTTACTAATCATTTGTTTTGAGGAAAGGAGATGGAGCTGAACTTGAGAGAGTAGGCTTTGACTAGGTTGGCTGGTGAATCTGTCCTCTGGTTAACAATGCTCATTAATATTTCTGTGACTTGGTGGTGGTGGAACAAATAAGGAACAGGTTTTCTACAAAGCCAGAGAAATAGTCTGTGAGTAGAGAGGAGCATGTTCCTCTCCTCCTGCTGTGTGCTCCACTCTCCATTTGGTCACTCCATATTGTAGGCTAAGCCCCTGTGGTAGTGGTTTAAGCTGCCTTTTTGGCACTTTAAGGGCCTGTCTATGTGTACATTAAGGTGCTTTTTCTAATGCATATTAAATTTAGTACCTTCAGTGTGAGGTACTAAAGAAATGTGCATTAGGCTGCCTAAATGCTCAGTAATGAAAGTATTTGCATAATCACGGTTTTCATGTGATGCTTTAATGCACAGTAAAATTGGCTACTGCACATTAAAGTGCATGTGTAGATGTTCCCTGAGAGACCCAGCTTCATCCTTTTGGATATATTCTTCTTCTATGACTAAAACTTTAAGCTGACTCCTACAGGTAAACAGATCAGTATCTGTAACTATATAGAAATCACAAGTCGGATGTAGGATGCTGACAAGCCATTGGGCCGACCTTAGTTTTTTTTGCAAAGCTTAGATATAATTTGCAGCCATTACCTGCATCAGGGTCTAGTTAAGCAGTCCAATTTTTGTGGCAAGGCTGGCAGGCAACTTGCAACAACACCATATAGGATTAGATAACATCCCAGATATTACAAATAGCTATTAAAAAGGGATCAAACAAAGGGAAAGAAAGGGTCTAAATGTGAATAAGCAAATCAGATGTAAGTGTCTTTTACTGGGCTGGCAGCAGCAATGAACTGTATGTTAATGTTAACTTTGCTGATGAAATCATTCTAACAAAAGCCTTGGGGGACGTCACTGGTCACGGAGCACCATAGTGACTCTCTGCCATCGACCACTACTCTCTGGGTCCGACCTCGGAGCCAATTTCCCAGCCATCGGACTGTGGTGTAGCCAAGGCCACAGTTGGCCAGTTTTTCCATGAGGAGGTCATGGGACACCAGATCAAAGGCATTTTTAAAATCCAGGTATATGACATCAATCACTTCTCCCTTGTCCAGGTGATATGGCACCTGGTCATAGAAGGAGATGACATTGGCCAGGCAAGGCCTACCCATGACAAACCCATGCTGGCTATCCCTCCCATCTTGGTATGGGTTCTATTCTGCATGTAAGCACAGTTCTGAGCATTGGCTGCATAGCACCTGGAATAGTTCTGGGAAGTTCTGTACTTTAAAGGCACCACTCTGAATTACAATGGCTCCCTTAGTTTCTCCTTGCTCTGGGAAGAACCCTATACCTGCAGCAGAAATTACCATGTGTTTTTTCTTACCTGCATCAGTTCAGCAGTAGAAACCCTTGTAGTTTGGATGGGGTTAGGCAGAGGCAGGGGGCCAGTTCTTCCTTCTTTGCTTGGAGTGGTGGAATGAAGACTCATGCAATATCCCCCAAGCCTGCATATTGGAATTCTCTGCCTGGTAATCCATGCAGTGATTTAATGGAGAGCTCTTATTCCTATATGAATAACAGTGATAATAGTATGTGAAGAACTGGTGATTATCTGCCTCTCATTGTTGGTGACAGTGATTTCACTGTTAAGAATGACTGCCTCTCTAAATGCCATTTGGTCAACATTTAAGATTTGATTTAGGTGTCATAGTAGTTTTCTGGGATTAACATGGGGATCATGTACAGCTTGGCAGATGTTTAACTTAACATAGATTTACGCAAGTTATTGGCCTCATTCTGATCTCCCATCAGTTCTATGCGAGTGCAGTTGTCTTTACACTGATGTAATTGCTTCTAATTCCCATTGGTGCAAATCTTAGGCCCAAGTATAATATGTTTTAAAATCAGTTTATGGCTGTCTAGTGCCAAGTTACATTTTGTAGCACCTAAGACTAGATGCACAAGGGGTGCTTAGGCTAGACATTATAAGGCATAGCTCAGATGCCTTGCCAGGTGAGTGCTCCAAGACTGCACTATTGGAACCACCACTCTTTGCTCCATTTTGTATGTGTTGGGGAGTGGGGGGGATGAAGCATGTGTGTGTGAGGTAAACTGCATCAAAGCCTGCAAGTTGCATAGGTGGAGGATCACCTGCTTTGTTAATTAAATCTAAATTTTGGACTGGGTGCCTGAGTTTCTCTTGTGAACCTTGCCATATAGGTGGTCCAGTTTACAGTGGGAGCCTGCTGTCCAAACACATAGTGACAAATGTCTACAGTTTAAGCAAAGGGTTGAAGAGGAAACAGGCACAAAGAAATGAAGTGACATAGCATCATAGAATCATAGAAAATTAGGATTGGAAGAGACCTCAGGAGGTCTTCTGGTCCAACCCCCTGCTCAAAGCAGGACCATCCCCAACTATCTCATCCCAGCCAGGGCTTTGCTTTCTGGGTCTTAAAAACTTCTAAGGATGGAGATTCCTCAGTCTTTCTGGGTAGCCTCCAGTGCTTTACTTACCCGCCTAGTGAGAAAACGTTTCCTAATATCTATCGTGCAGAGCCCCCCACGCAGCATGGGGCAGCGGGGATTGGCCCTCCCCCCTGCGCCAGGTAGCACCCAGTGAGTTGGGCCTTTTTTTTTTCCAGTACCGGGAGCTGGGCTGGGTGGGGCAGCCACTGCTGGTCTGGGAGAGCGGGTGGGGGATGGGCTTGGGTGATTCAGATCAGCCGTATCTCTGAATGAGATTCTCTCTGAATGAGATTCAGCTGAATCAATTCATGACAGTGATTTGAATCACTGTCCCTCGAATTGGCCAAATCCGAATCCAAAGCGAATACTAGCTGCTTCGCACAGGCCTACTGTTCACCTCTTCCCCAAGCTGTGCTTCCAGGTGCAGTAGTCTGGTAGCTGACCTTGCATGTGAAGACTGAGGTTAAAAAAGCATCAAGTACTTCGACCTTTTTTGCATCATCTGTTACTAGGCTGCCTCCCCCATTCCATAAGGGACTCGCACTTTCCCTGCTCTTCCTGTTGTTCCTGACATACTTGTAGAAACCCTTCTTGTTACCTTTCATGTCCCTTGCTAGCTGCAGCTCCAGTGTGGTTTGACCTTTCTGATTTCATCCATGCAGGCCCAAGCAGTCTTATATTCTTCCCTAGTAGTTTGTCCAGGTTTCCACTTCTGGTCAGCTTCCTTTTTGTGTTTTAGCTCACTGGAGAGTCCTCAGCTAAGCCAAGCTGGTCTTTTGCCATACTTGTTAAGTTTTCCTGAACATCAAGATTGTTCGTTCCTGCAGCTTTAATAAGGTTTCTTTAAAGTACAAATAGCTCTACTGGACTTCTTTCTTCTTCAGATTGGCCTCCCAGGGGATCCTACCCATCAGTTTCCTGAGTGAGTTGAAGTCTGCTTTTCTGAAGTCCAGGGTCCTTACTTTGCTGACTTGGACAGGGTCATGCAAAATGTCAATGGAAGAGACAGGATTGGCACTTAGGTTGCTGGGCTATTATTCAGACTTGTACAAAGCCAGTTTGCTTCTTAAAAATGTAAGGAATCTCCTCTTTTTTCATGCCAGATTGGTGTGTGCACACTTTCCATTTGCCAGGAAACAGTAAAAAAAAAAAAGCAAAACAAATGTCAGTCAGAGAGCAGGATACTGAAATATGCTGTTATCAAAATCTCTTTACAAAGAATGCAAATAACAAAGCTGAATTAATCAGTGAATCATAAGAAAAAAGTTTCTTCCTGATGTGCAAACATTCTTTTGATACAGCAGTAAATTCCTATAAATCAGCAAGAGTAACAGTTTTGACTGATAAAGTAAGGGGTGGTTGGGCATAGAACATTTCTGCTGCAAGTCAGACCCCTGCTGGCTGTCACAATTAGATCTACAACACTGAATACATTTTTCTTTTCCTTGTGGAAAAGAGCCTCCTCATGAAGGCAGCAAGGCCCAGTTCCCAGATTTTGCTGGCTCAGTGTCTCACTTTCAGCCAAATCTCTGGAGGATGAATTTTTTTAGATGAAGACCTGGAAAGCAGATAAATTGCCATTTCTGCAGCCATCGCCAAAAACATTCCAGATATAGAAAGGCTAGGGTGCTTTCAAGACATGAGTCCCATCAGGCAGGGAACCTTTAGGATGGATCCATCAGCAGTCCCTCACAGTTGAGGATGATTGTTTTTCACGATTGCTTTACCTGTGGGCATGAAGATGGCCGATGAGGCTGATCTGGGATTGACAGACTCTGTTGCAACTTGGGCATGTGTTTCCATGTGGGGTGGGTCGGGTGACTCTGGATTCTTGATTTAGTCCATGACACGCTGTTTCTGCTGCTCCCACTTTTCCATCTACTGTCATCCTAATTTTTCCAAGTATTGAGATCCTTTTAGCAGACTCTTCCTCCATTTGGAACTGTCCTGTGTGATAGTCTCCCAGGAGTTGATATCAAAGTTACATTTTTTTAAGTTGGTCTTGAGGCCATCCTTGAAGCTTTTTCTCTGCCCTCTTCTTGAGCATATGCCTTGACTGAGCTGGGAGAATAAAACTTGCTTTGGGAGTCTGCAGTCGGACATCAAGATGATGTAGAGAGCCCAGTGACGTTGATGTTGGATGATCATCGCCACAATGTTCATGGTGTTTACTTGTAAGAGGATGCTAACGTTGGTGTGTCTGTCTTCCCGCTGGATATGAAGGATCTTCCACAGGCAGCATTGATGATAGTTCTCCAGTGACTTGAGGTGTCTCTTGTATATTATCCATGTCTCAGCTTTGTACAGTAAGGTGAGGATCATGACTGCTTGATAAACTGTGAGCTTGGTTTCAAATCTAATGTTGCGAACTTTGAACACCCATTGCCTCAAGAATCTGAAGGCTGCACTTGCACTTTTAAGGAGATGTTGGATTTCTTTGTCGATGTCAGCCTTCTGTGAGATAGAGCTTCCAAGGTGTGACGAATACTCAACGTTCTCCAGTCTCAATGTAAATCTGAATTACCAGAGCTAGAGACTGCTCATTGATGGAGAACCTCAGTCTTCTGAGTGTTAAGCGTCAGTACCATTTTCTTATATTCCTCAGTATAGACGGCAATGATTGCCTGAAGATCTGTTTCTGAGTGAGCACACATTACAACAATATCAGTGTACTGGAGCATGATAATTGAGGTCAGGGTGATCTTGGTTTTGGCTCGGAGTTAGGACAGAAGTTACTATGCAAATGTAAGATAAGATTGTCCTAGAAACAGATGAGAGGTCTGTGAATGTTTAGAGACACCACAGACTTGGTATATTGGAGGGTTGGACTAAGACAAATTGGAGGATTGGACCAAAAGAAATCTCATGAAGTTCAATAAGGACAAGTGCAAGTCTGTGCATATTTAGAGATGCCAAAATGGAGATACCAAAATGGTTTCCAAAATGCTTCAGTGAAATGTTTCCTCCCTCATTCCTTCTGCTATAAGAACAACTCAAATTTGAATGTGAATGTGGTGCACTATGGGGTAGTAGGAATAAGACCTCTTTTTTCTTTGCCTCATAGGCTGCAAACAAACATCACATTTATCCTGGGATAAACAATTTTATCCTGGGACAAAATGCAATCATATAGTGCAGTTTATCCCATTGTCCTGGAATAAATCCTAATAAGTTTCCCAGATAAAATTTAGTAATAGTTTATCTTGGGGTGCTGGAAACTACGTCTGTACAGTTATCCCAGGATTATATCATTGAATCAATGGCACTGTATTCAGCCACTCACTAAACCCTACTTTGAAGCGTGATGTGTGTAAACATCAATCCCTGAATATTATTTTTCCAATACAAACAGGCACAGTTTATCCAGGGACAAATGCAGTGCCTGCTCTTAGCTATAATTACAATGCAGTGTCAGAGCTTATGGGAAAATATAAAGAAGTCCACTTGTTTCTAAAAGATTTCTGATGAGAAGGCACAACTTCATCATAGAGTAAGTCCTTGTGCATGTGTATGCACATGCATATCCATTTAAGGGGTGCTATCCACTTGACCTTGTCCAGCAACAAACACAGAAGCTGCCATGGGGGTTGGGATTTGTGCTTAAGAGCAGATAAATGGTGGTTGGTGACAGTACAACCAGAGCATTAAGAAAGCAAATTCCAGTTCCTGTGCATGCAGCAAACTGCCTCCTATCCCATTTGTGAATATTGGAAGTCCTTGTTTGGATTCTAGCAAAGCATTTAAAGGTTTAAATCCTATTGTTCTGGAGCCCATAGTACATTGAAATTGCTGCAGTTCCACTTCAAGAAAAACTGATGGAGGGCAAGAGATTAGGGGTGTGCGAAATGGGCCCTATTCGATTCAGATTCGGCCAAATCCAAATCTGAAGAATTGATGCTGACTCAGAGAACCAGCGATTCAGAAACAGACAGCTTTAAATGTTTTTTCTACGTACCAGCGTGGCTTGCGAATGCTGCAATGTTGGGGCCGATGGAGCATCCCACAGGAGTGCGGGGGGGCACTCCACATGCTTGGCGGCAAACCCATAAGTGGACCTGAAGTACTTCCAGTCCACTTCTGGGTCTGCTGGGGAGTGTGCTGGGGGGCCTCCCTGTGCCCCCCAGCTCGTTGATCAGCTGCAGGGGGACCCCAGGTGCCCCCCCCAGACCCAGGAGGCACCAGTCACTGAGTCAGAGAGGTGTGGGGGGCCCCCCAGGGCACTCCCTGGTGGACTCAGAAGTGGACCAGAAGTGCTGCTGCTGAGCATGCTGGGGAGCCCCCTGCACTCCTGTGGGATGCTCCATGTGCTTCAGCATTGCAGCATTCACGAGCCACTTGGTACCTAGAGGTAAAAGACATTTAAAGCTGTGTCTATATCCGAATTGCTGAAACTTTCTGAATTTCTCCGAATTGATTCAGAGGGTTTCAATTAGATTTGGAGAGATTAAAGGGTCCTCCAATTTGATTCGGATTTGGGGATTCCGCCACCAAATTGGGCCAAATCTCCGCTGAATCGAATGAGGGACCAAAGCTTCACACAGCCCTACGAGAGATGC
This sequence comes from Alligator sinensis, assembly GCF_000455745.1. Taxonomy (NCBI): domain Eukaryota; kingdom Metazoa; phylum Chordata; order Crocodylia; family Alligatoridae; genus Alligator; species Alligator sinensis. Next base: position 1,055,644 of record NW_005841895.1, on the reverse strand, counting down.
AGACTGAGCAGCACAGCAGAAGGGCTTTGGCAAGAAGAGAGCCCATTCCGGAAGAGGGGGAAGAGGATGGAGGTGGGTCAACAAGCTGTAGATATTCTTAGGCCCACAGAGATTCTTGTCAATGACAGCTTTCTTGCAACAGGCATCTTGCAGCATCTTGCTTAGCAAACATGAAATAACATTTTCCTGCATTCCCTTCCTCCCAACACTTCCTGCACAAGCTCAGACTCCTTGTGAGGTAGATGTTTATTGTCCACATCTTACAAATAGAGAAACCTAAAGTATGGAGAGGCTGGAGTAGTTGCTCAGTCATGCACAGAAAGAAACAAAGTCCAGGTTTACCAATTTCCTTTCCTCCTTTAACTAAGGGCACGTGTGCACTGCAATCAGAAGGTGTGATTGAAGCAAGGATATACATTAGGGCTGTACAAGGATATACATTAGATCATGCTGGGGGTGGGAGGCAGCCCAGCTGGGCTGCTTCCCAGTGCCCCGCGCTAGATCGTGTCATTTATCTTCTCTGTCTAGCATGGGGTACCAGGAAGCAGCCCAGCTGGGCTGTCTCCTGCCCCCATTGCGATCTAGCGTGGGGCACCGGAAAGCAACCCAGCTGGGCTGACTTTCCATCCCCAGCCTATGGTTGAAACGTTTTGACTTTTGAAATGTTTCCACCAGCCTTGTTTTGTTTCAAGGCTATTTCTATGGCCTATGTTTCATTCTGATTTTGCTGTTTTGACCTCGAAATTGGTTGAAACAGTGTCAGAATGAAATGGCCGGCAAAATTTCACACAGCCCTAATATACATCCCTGAGCTGGCTTTTATCTAGCTAGCACAAACTGTGAGAAGATTGATGATACCTGCCATGGGAAACTCCCCAGTCAGAGGGACACATCCAGCAGTAGTAGCATGGCCACGCTCAGGAGGGAGCTTCCAAGGTCCCCAGGGTTAGTCTTACCAACTCACCAGGTGAGCTGGATTGACTCTACCCGGGCTCCGGGAGCTATTTCCAGCACTATGTGCCAACAGAAAGATGGGGCAATTGCTCTCCTGCTGGGCTGGCCTGAAGTCCCCAGGAACGGGGCAGCAGACTCACAGGGTCTATAGACATTTCCACATTAATTCACCGCAGCGGGTAGCTAATTAAGCTGGAGAGACAAAAAAAATCCAATCGCGGCTGCAGTGATTGGGATTTATGGACTGAGCGGGAAGAGGAGGGACAACAGCCACTAAAAATCCCGGTACTATGGGGAAAAGTGAGCAAGCAGACATGTTGGGTCTCTATATGTTTTTTTTTATCGCAAGAAGGTTTTTTTTTTTCTTTTCTTTTGCCTGTCCTTGCATTTGATGGGTACTGGGTCAGGGAAGTCATCACCCTTCCTAATTTAATTAATTCATCAAGTCGTGGCGTCTATCCAGCATAGGACCGGCAAGTGAATGTCAGTAGGACACAGAGGACTGCGTCTGTACACGGTAATGTCCCAACACAAACAACAATAGCAGGGAAGATGTAGTGGCACAGACTTCAGCACAGGTTAGCTACCCAGGATTTCCAGCCTGCCAGGTTTGCACATGCTGCAATCTTGAGTGCTCTTCTTACCTGGCTAGCTAAGTTGCACTGTAGCTGACATCTACAATTTTGACACAGTTTGTAGTCTGGAATAATTTTAGTGCCTAACAAAATGGTTTTGGAGGTGTATCCACCAGATTTCACAATGAGGATCCTAATATTCTCCTCCCCCACATCAATAGCAAACAAAATAGTCCATAACTACTTCCTGTCTTTTGTTAAAGTATGGTACTGCTTTTATCACTTCTAAGAGCTTGGCAGTTTAGTAGAGCCCAAGGAAACATATCTCAGTCATGAATAGGTCACTGAACAGTAATAATGAGCATGGTAAAAAGAATAATAAGCAAAATGGGAAATAACCACTTGGTGTCACTCTTCTCAAGCTGTTAATGGTGCATAAAATGAATGTAGAAAGCTCTTTAAAGCTGTTGTCTTGTTCTGTGACCATTGTTGTAGAGTGGTAGGTAGAAGAAGGGTTGGTCATGTAACAGCTGAATACCTTCCTCTAAAATGAACACACTAGATTAAGTTTTAGTACAATTTCTCTACCAGTATTCATTTTATATACCTGTACTACACTGTGAACAGTCTCTGATCTGCTAAAGAAATAGAAGCTCAGAGCCTCAGTAAATATAGGATCCAAGCTCCCTTCCTTCCTTGAGTTTGAATGACTAGTAAAGCCAGATTAGAGCACAACATTTTTATGGTAGTGTCTTGGAGTCCCAGAAATGGCTTAGGACTTTCACTGAGCTGCACACTATAAACACAGGACAAAAAGAAAATCCTTGATCCAAAGAGTTTACATTAAAACTTTAACTTCTTCCCTGAACCTGACCATCTACAATTTCATATCTTGACCTTCTTTTATCCTAGTGCCTTTCGGGCCAGAATTACAAAGGTATATTTAAACACATAAAGATGCTGATCTGTGCTTAATGGAATTTGTACAAGCATTGAAACAAGCTTAAGTATCTCCAGCGTCAATTAAAATTTTAGCCATATTTTTGTTAAAATTGCCTTTGTTCACGAATTCCAAAATGAAACTTTCTGTGAAAAATTGTCAGCATCATCAGAACTTTCCATTTTTGTGATGCTTCATAACTTGGAATCAATATCTTAATAAAAATAATTGTCAAAATTCTTGTTAAATGTTTTTATTTGCTGAATACTGTCTTTTTACTGACTTGTAGTTTCATAGTTGTTAGGGGCTGGAAGGGACCTTACAGATCATTGGGTCCAGCCCCACTGCACTTGGGCAGGAAAGACCGTTGGGATCAGACAACCCCAGCAAGATGGACGTCAAGAGGCCTCTTGAAGATTGCCAGGGTGGGTGATTGTACCACCTCTGGGGGGAGCCTGTTCCAAACCCTCGGTACTCGACTTGTAAAGAAGTTTTTCCTTTTGGTGAGCCTGAAGTGATCTTCAGTCAGTTTGTGCCCATTATTTCTTGTCCTCTCCTGGGGGGCCTTGGTGAATAGATGTTCTGATGTACGCCCCGATATACTTGTAGGCTGCCACCGGGTCCCCTCTGAGTCTTTTCTTCTCCAGGCTGAACAGTCCCAAGTCTTTCAGCCTCTCCTCATACGACCTGGTTTCTAGGCCTCTAATGATGCATGTGGCCCTCCTTTAGACTCTCTTGAGCTTCTCCATATCCTTCTTGAAGTGCAGTGCCCAGAACTGGATGCAGTATTCCAGTTGCGGTCTCACTAAGTCTGAGCAGAGCAGGAGGATGACATCCTTTGCCTTGCTCAAGATGCCTCAGTCTATGCATGCCAGTGTTTGATTAGCTCTGTCAGCTACGGCATTGCATTGGTGGCTCATGTTCATTTTGTTGTCAGTCATGGTACCCAGGTCTCTTTCAGTTGTGGTGCTGGCAAGCATAGCATTACTGAGCCTGTAAGTGTGTTGTGGATTATTTCTCCCCAGGTGGAGCACTTTACATGTCTGGTGTTAACTAACATTCAGGTGAGGTCTGCCCACCTCACAAGCCTGTCCAGGTATTGCCAGCCTGTCTTTGAGCATGACCATGCTTCCCCATAGTTTGATGTCACCAGCAAGCTTTGCCAGTTTGCTTTTAATACCTGAATTCAATTTGTCAATGAACATGTTGAAGAGCACTGGTCTGAGTACTAAGCCCTGTGGGATGCCACTGGTCACATTCCGCCATGATGACTCAGTTCTGTCAATCAGTACTCTTTGGGTCCTGCCACAGAGTCAGTAGCCTAGCTACCAAACCGTAAAGTAGTCGAGGCCACATTCTCCCAATTTGACCATGAGGACATCATGGGAGACCAGGTCAAAGGCCTTTTTGAAGTTCCAGTATATGACATCAACTTCATTTCTTCTATCCAGGTGGCGAGTTACCTGATTGTAGAAGGGAATGAGGTTGGTCTGGCATGACCTGCCCATTATGAAGCCATATTGGCTATCCTTTAGAATACTGCCTTCGGTTAGCCTGTGTGTAATGTATTCTTTGATAATTTTCTCCAGGATTTTACCAGGGATTGAGGTAAAAATAATTAGCCTGTAATTTTCTTGGTCCTTCCTTCTCTCTTTTTTAAAGATAGATACTACATTGGCCTTTCCCAGTCTTCTGGGACCTCTCCTGAATGCCGTGAATCTTCTAATAACTGTGCCATCAGTTGTGAAATGACATTGGCCGATTCTTTTAGCACTCTTGGGTGTAGTTCACCCGGTCCTACTGACTTGTAGATATTTAGCCTTTGTAGGTGTTCCCCCACAAGATCTATGCCAGCTGTGGGAGGGTGGTCACCCCTACCATGATGATCCGTTATCATGTCAAGCAGACTAACACTTTTGAACTGGTGGAATACCAACGTGGAGTATTCAGTCAGGAGTTCGGTTTTGTCCTGAGGGTTGGTTATCAGCCGTCCCATTTCATTCATCAGGGGCCCCTGTGGGTGCTCAGTAGCTAAAAAGCTTGCAAATGAACTTGGTAATTTTTTTTTGGTAAAAGAAGACATTAAACTCTAGAAAACTCAGTGGGGAAGACATTCTGTTAATGTTTTCTTATATTTTGAACCAACTGTACTTATAAGCATGTTTTGATTGTAATTTGGGGTAAGAATGGATAGCTCATAACTTTAGAAGTGACATAAGTAAGACCTTCTCTTACCTAACTGGTTTAGATTCAGATGAGGAGTAAACTTTTCAAGAGGGGTGTGGGCACATAGGAGTCGTAATTTCCACTGATCCTCATTGGAATGTGCTAATTAATGGGGAAATTATAGTAGCAGTATTTTATCTTTTCTATCACACTTAAAAAAAGATTCCAGTCACAGGTACTCAAATATGGTATGGGGGTTGTATGAATTCATGTGTGTGCACACATTTTCTGGGACTTCTGTTGCTTTTCAGGTATCTGGTCTTTTCTGAACTTGTCCCAAGTTAATCCTTACCAATGCAGAGACTGAGCTTTCACTTGCAAGTCTTAGGAGTGAGAGACAAGCTTGCCACTAGGTGGTGCGGTAGTCTTTACAGTCAATTTACCCTGTATAGATTGAATATTTTCCCCTGTTCATAAAAACTTTGTAAGACAAACACCAAATAATAGGAGAATAGTAACTGAGTGGCTGTTCTTACTAATGTAGTGTTGATACATTTTTTTTCTCCTTATTCTTGTAAGGTTGGCTCTATTCTTGTTACATCTGGTTTCAGGAAGCCCATGTATCAATTCTGATAAGGTTGATTAGCTTTCAAGGAATCCCATGAGACCTATGCTATATCTGCTCTGTAATGCCATTAAAGATCCTACCATGCATTTTGCAACAATAGAGGCTTACCACAGTACCATTGACCAGTGACAACTGTTCTTCATGCAGATGCACTGGTGGGGTGGTTCTCAACCTTTATAGACTCAAGGCACTCCTGGATAGATTTGAGGTGGTACTCAGAAAATGCCAGCTCTTAGATTTCTTTCTTTTTTTGACAACAGAAAAACAATAGAGTACTTTTTTGTTGCAAAGAATTCAGAAAGACCACAACTATGAATCTCTTTTCAAAATCTCTGGGTTCATCTTGTGAATAGTGCTTGCAAACCTAACAGTTCTAACATTGTGTAGCACCCTTGAAAGGATTTCAAGGCATCCCAGGGTGCTGTGGCACCCAGGTTGAGCATCACTGCTCTAAACCCTTCTGGCTTCCCTTGAGTCAGGCTATGCTTCTGGGGAAATAACATTTTTTTGGCTTCTCCCTTCAAGTCTTCTTTTTACAACACTCACTTTTTTTCATTTCCAGCAGCAATGGCACATCTGAGTATGGAATCTCTTGCACCATGCACCAGAATGACACAAATGCAAGAACCTATGGAAAGGGTGAGTTTTTAAGCCTGCCCTTAAAACTGGGCCTACAAGTCTGAAGGGTGAAATATTTGCACCTAAAGTCAAAGTTATTTAGAGAGTCAGTGGTATATCTATACACCACACCAGGGGTGCTCAAATTCTGGTCTACAGGCCAGGTTCAGCCCCCAGAGCCACAGCACACAAACCACGGGGATCCCCATGGGTTAGGAACCTTGACAGCAGGGAGCATTACAAGCTCTGTATGGCTGGATCCAGCCTCGCTCGGACCATTGCTGTACAGTAGGATCAGGCTGAGCTGCTCCCTTCCCCCTGTGAATAGATCAGGGTTGGACTGTGTACTGAATTCCATGCTACCACAGCAGCACTAGTGTGCAAACTAGTCAGCTTAAAGCTACAACAGTTGCTTGATTGTAGTGTAGATGAGTATTGTATCTGTGACTGCATTCACATGTATGTGACTGGAATATTCATGGTACTTAAAAGGAATGGTGGATGCATATTAAAATAGGATCATATTTTCAAGAGTAGCTGTTGTCAACAGGCACATGTGTATGGGCTTGTTCATGCTGTCTCCTGAACTGCCCATACAGGTATAGTAAAAGCATATACCGACATCGATGTATAACTACACATAACTTGAAGCTCCTTTAAAAATTCAGAACTTACTGAAATGAATGGCTGAAAAGTTATACAACAGCCTCCCCTAATGGAGTTCAAATGGTTTTAAAGTGAACTGGATTGAAATTCCATTAGTAGTGCAGTGGAATGAGAGCCTCGTAGGCTTCAGTGTTCTAGCTATTGGTAAGTCCCTGTATATACAGTTGAGCTATTTTATGAAAATAAAGACGTCATAAGCATCTTAGCCTATTTGTAACCATTCTTCTGATGTAAGAGTGACCGTTTGTATTGCTGTCTAACCAATTTCCTTTGTAAAATACCCCAACTCCCTGGGAGAATTTTGGGTAGGGGTGGGCTCTTTAATTTATCCCCTATAGTCACCCCCCGCCCCTTTCTTGGCCTAGCCTGGCCTTTCCTTCAGTCCAAGAAGGGCTGGATGTGGCACCTTTTGAGGCAAACACAAGGCCTCAGTCAGCTGGAGGTGGAGTTGTTTAAAAACACATGTTCAATATGCAGAGTTTGCATTTGAGTGTGCAATATGCATTTGAGTGCAATATGCATTTGAGTGTGCCCCCAAAGTGCATACTCATCTGAGCCTGGTTCTAAGTGGGCATCCTTTACCTTAAAGATGTTTCAGTTCATGCAAAAATGTTGGCCTACTGGTTTGGTAAACTGGCAAGCAGAGGAATGCTGAGGCTGTGAAAGGAAACCTCAGTGCTTGCTTTTCCTTGCTAACTGCTGCACGCTCTCTCCTAACACCACAAGATGTTATCAGATCAAACACTTCAGAATTCAGGCAAAGAAGCCAAAGTCAATTTTTGCTTAGAGTATATGAAGCCAAAGATAAACACAGAGAAAAGGGAGCAGTTGTGGGTGGGGGAAAGAGGGCTTGGGGTGGAATAGGAGCTAAGTGGTAGGAGTTGCAGAGGTGTGTTGACTCCATTCCTAAACCAACATGGAGGGATCCACCCCCACTTATGCAGGTGATGATGAAATTAATCAGTACACAATCGGTGGAGGGTGGAGAGCTCCTGACCAATACCCAGGGGCTGCTGTTCTCTGGATTTCTGGTGTAAAGTATAAATTGTCTAACAATTTCCTCAGGACTCTTAACATTTCTCTATCTGGCTCTAACTCTGTAGGGCCTGAAAAAATGGCCCCTTAAATGCATAAAGCAGAAAATGAATTGCTAGGCACACTATAGACAGTCAACCAAAGTGTGCATTGCTGAGCATTTGGTCCTCATAAGCCCTTTGAGTCCTCTGGGTCACTGCTTACAAATCCCAGCTTGCTCTGCTGTCCTGAGGTTTCCTGGATCACAGCCCAGCCATTCACTCCCTAGTACTTGAAGTGGCTTCCTGTGTCCCACTGGCTGACAGCAGTCACTCTGACATTACTCTCACCCTGTTTTTGTCTGATAGCAGAAAGACCAGCTGTCCTTCTAAATGCTACAATGCACTCGCAGCTGAGCTATGCACCCAAATTAGCACTAAGATCAAATCACAACAATAATATTTCATCTGTAAAAAATCTCATTCAGTCAACCAGCTCCTGGTTTTTCGAGGGTAATGGTTTAGAAAAGCTGCAGGGGCTAGTCCCTAAGGGACAGATTTTACCATTTAGACATTGACTTGTGATAGCAGTCCTTCAGAGCTGATCTGCCCTGGGTTCCCCCAAGGGGAGCTCCAGTAAGAAAAGTGCCTCCAGAGATGCAAAGTATGTATTATTCTGTCCTTCCTGCTACACCCAATATGGCCTGTGGTCTGGGTGTGGTGGGGACTAGTTGCAATTTTCTGATCTCACTTCTTTTCTGTGGGGTTCCCATGTGCTAAGAGGAAGCAAACAGGACTTCAGCTGAGCACAAGGGCTAAGTACAGTCAAAAAGCCCAAGGCTGAATCAGTTCAATCTTTGTAAGTTAGTCTAAATTGCGTAGATTGGACCAATAAAGCAGGTGAATAGACATTTACTTTTGATTCTGGAAATGCAGTCACATGCCTGTAGTGGCCCAGGCTAAAAGCCAGGGGGTGCTAGAGCATGTCTCCCTGTCAGAATGGAACAGATAGCTTGGGAGAAGGCTAGCCCAGCTTCCCAGCTAGGGGGTTGGAGGGCGGGGGGAGAGGGGGCTTATGGGGGTGGTACAAAGCATCCTGGGATGCTGGGGGACTGTGAATTAAATTGAATCTGGAGGGGATCTGGGGCAGAAGTTCAATAAACTGATTTAAACTAACTAAATCAGTTAAGTCTGATACTATAGTTGTTCCCAACCTTTTTATGCTGTGGCCCAGCAACTACAGACCGGAAGCAGCCACGGCCCAGCAAACTGCGGACCACCGTGCAGAGCCCTGTGGCTGGAATTTCTAGCTGGAAGACAGGTAAAGCTAGTTCCAGCCCCTGGGCAGGGGGGTGGGCTAAACTGCTGCCATGGGCCCTGCGGAAGGAGTCATGACCTCTCTGCCTGGCTCTGCAGGGCCGCAGTTTGCCGGTCCATGGTCGCTTCTGGTCTAGCAGCTGACCGTCCTGTGGACTGGCAGCCGATCCTTCACGGCCCAGCACCGGGCCACGGCGTGGGGGTTGGGAACCCCTGTACTACTACATATATCCAGGTTTATCTTAACCATACTACATAAACCAGGTTTATCATAAATTGCTTTTGAAAGCAATTTATGTGCACTGAACTTCAGTTGTGTTACAGATTTGAACTGGTTTCTGGTCACTTTTATCAGTTTATAAGTAATGTCTGTCTGTAGTCATAGATTTTAACCCTTTTTTGGCCTTTGCCTAGGCTGAACAAGGCCCCCGGGGGAGGGGGGGACGACGAGTTACAGTCATACTGTGGGACTTCATTTCTAGTCCGTATGAGCTATGTCTGTTATTAATTCCCCTGAATCTGAAGGGTGCAGGAATCAGCTGTTTGCAGTTTGCATCGGATCTTTAAAGTGGGAGCTGCCTTGAATTCTCTCTCCTTCTTTCATCTTTTTCTGCACTGGAAAAAGCTCACCAAATCTGCTCTGATCCGGGTGCTATTCTTAATTTTTTTGTCCTTGAGGTATCCATTTTACTCTCTCATTAGCAAAACTTCAGATCTAAGATATGTGTAAAGTTCAAAGCCTTCTATGAAGTAAGGAAATGGCAGAAAGTAACCAGTAGTCTAATTTTTGCAGGTGCTTCTAAATTCACTTGAGGGTGACCGTCGTCTTCTTAATTTTATACCACCTGATGTACCGTGCAAATGAGAGTATATTGGCAGTGCATAGGTACCAGAATTGGGTACCATGTAGCAACAGATCATTCTTTCTAGGAGTCTAAATTATCCTTGTGTAGTTGCTATTGTTGGATTAAGAGCCTGGGTGTAAAAGTGTGCGGAATAACACCTCCCATGTAGAGTCTCCTTCTCTGGGGATTGTAAGAAAAACTAGGATTAGGGCAGAAAACTTCCAGCTTGTGATGTGCCTATGACTCTCCTATTTTGTTCCATAGGCAGGAAGGAACCAGTCAGAATTTGATCCAGTATTTGCAGCCCTCTGCTGTGGGAAGGAGAATCATTTTCCTGGTTCTTAATCAAAATGCGTAATAAATACCAGACTAACTTTCATCTACAGTTTATATCTCCTCTGTTCAGTAAATTTAAATGTCTTAGGCCCAGTACATCAGGTATGAAATGCACATATAAAATGTGTGTGCATCTGATTTGCAAACAAATAGGGAAGCAGAGTCTGCACGTGGCTAAGTAGAACACATGCCAGGTGACCATGGGCCACAATTACATAGTTTGCCTAAACAATCAGATAATGGGGGGAGGGAGGAGGAGGTGAAGATGTTGCACTCACACTTGTATTTGTATATCTGGTGTTTTTGGAATTTACCTTCTGTGATGGTGGCATCATCAAAGACACAAATCAATTCTGAATGCTTGCTGGAGGACTAAATTGCAGCTCTCTAGTTTAGAGTAAAGGAAGCTCAAGGCAGCAAGGATGAATGAATTATTGCTGCTTTGCATGTTGTTATCCCTGTTTCATATTTGATAAAATAGGAAGAAGTTTAATGAAACTAGTTTATTGTGGTCACAGAGGAAAATGCTAATTATGAAAAAACATAACTCTTACAAAATATCAAAGCACTCTGGTCTTATCTTCATGTAGATCACAGTGTGAACATGTCACTGTAACCTCTCAGAGCAGGTCTGCATGACAACCAACATTACAGTACTATGTATTTAGGGCCCGATTCTGCAAAAAGCTCTTATTCACCTAAGCAGTCTGCTTGTATCTGATGTGAATCATCCCAGTGTGGCAGCCTGATTAAGGCCTATTAGATGGATATTTCTTTTAACATTTCACATCAGAGGGTGACACAAAGAGACCCTCAATAGACAGTCAATACAGGCAGAATGTGCTAGGCCTAAGGCTTGTCTCATCTGGAAGAACTTATTCTTTGTTTGCTTGTCACTCATTTCATTTTCACATTAAATGAGACATTTTAATATGATGCATTTTTAAAAAACATTAATGGAAAAATGCAAACTAGGCTTCCTTCTGCACATGTCATTAGCACTATGCCTAATCATGGCAGATATGCATACATGTCCATCTGGGAATAAAATTTTCAAAAGTGGCTAAGTGACTTAGGAGCCTCCGAGTATGTTGACACCATATTCCTGGTGCTCCTGCAGAGGTATGCAACTTCCCTCCTGCATTTCCAGGTTTGGCATATGTGAGTAGAAACAGGTGGGTACAGTGCTCAAGAGTGCCAGGAACGTAACATAGACCAGTCTTATTGGAAGTTAATGGGACTTAACTTCCAAAGCCACTGAAGAGTTTTTAAAACTGTTACTGCGGATCACACTTAGAGCAATGATACATGTTTTGTATGCAGAATATTGAAAATCACAGCCCAAGTGGTAAAATATTAAAATAACTTTTTATTGCCCATCCTGGTCAAGCTCAGTGAAGGCACAAATTTGGCCAAATATATTAAAACTGCCAATCGAAATAATTGCATTGAATTCCTGTGGAACATTTTTTTTTAGCCAACAAACACAATCTTCTTAATGAATATTTATTAAGGAACCTTTGCCTCAGGTCTTGAGGTGCTAGCTAAGTGTTAGACACATTTTTCAATTCAGATGCAACAGAGTCCCGAAGAAGAGAAGTGACTTTTGGTGAAATGATGCACATTATGTCAAAGGTCCAAGTTGGCTTTTGTCTCCTCTTTGATCACTAGATCACACTCCTACTGCTATGGCAGCCGCCTTTCTGAGTGATAGTGTCACGCCCTTTCGAGGGGAGAGTTTAAGGACAAAATTAGTGCTGTCTACATGTGTATCTTGGATAATTGTAATGGAACAGAGGAATCAAATGAGTGGAGAAACGGTAATTTAAATTTAGTGAAAAGCTGTATTTTAATACTAGCTAATAGCAGATAAAGCAAAAACATCATAGTGATTCTGGTTACTGTGTAGCCCTCAGAGTTTAAAGTGTGCATTGGTTATATATATATATATAATATATATACAGGCAGCCCCTGCTTAGCGCTCTTAATTGGTTTCTGAAAAACCAAGCGTTAAGTGAAATGAGTGTTAAGCGAAATCAAAAGTATTTGACGACCCAAGATGGCGACCGCAGTTGTTTTTAATGACCCAAGATGGTGACCACAAGCTTTATAATGAAACTCGCTGAGCACTAAGTGAAATCATGTATCAATTTCAAATGAGTGTTATAGCGAAATAGCGTTAAGTGAAACAGCATTAGGTGGGGGTTGCCTGTATTCCAAAGCTGCAGCTGTGTGACATGCAGAAAGTCATTTTAATGTGAAGTTGTGGCCACCATTTTGCCATGTGTCCTCTGGAAATCCCCAAATTTGAGCCATGTAAAGGTGGTATGATTTATGTTGTGCATGTCATGTATTGTAGGGTACATTTTGTACCATGTTTGCTGGATCATTTCCAACTCATAAATGTTTGTCCAAAAGCTTTGTTATGAGTAAGGGTGGTTACAGGGAAAGCTGAATATTTATCTGCTTGGTAATTGGGGGTAGGAATGCTAACCCCACCTCTGCAGTAAAGAACTCTTGGGCTGCCTTCCAGTACTTAATATAGAAATCTCTTACAGTACTGAGGACCCGTTGTATGATGAGGTATAATCAATAAATCATGTGTCACTTGTGGTTATTCTGCATGTCAAGTCTTATTTGTATATCTCAGTGTTCCAGCTGCTACAGAGTATTTGCCTGTTTTTCTAGTTACACCATTCTGCTTCCTCAGTACCATCTGCTGTGTTGTGATTAGCAGCAACATCAGTTCATGCACATCTGTGACAAGATAGGAAAAAGGGACCTTGATGTCCTCCTTTCCCACTAGCTTTTACACCATGTAGCAGTGTTGACGTCAGTAGAGCATCATGAGTGAGATGAGAATTAGGCATTAAATAATAACAATGATGAGAATCAAATTAATTTTTTCCCAAAGAGGAAGGAAATGGACTGGAAGGGTGAAGAGGAAAACCAGGTTACTATACTCATGTGGTTTTGCATAGAAACTTGGGGTGCCTATAGGCAAGTTTGTTCATGTTCTGATTATAGCACTGCAGCCTCACCTCACTGCCAAGTGTATTAAGGACCTGCATGTTTCAAAAAGGCCGCAGGGGCATTTTATCTAAACCTCGTTGAATCAGCTTTAGATAAAGCATCCTGCGGTCATTTTGAAAGGCATGGGGGTTTAATACACGTGATGGTGAGCAGTTTTATTTACAGTGGCTGTTCAGGAACTGCTCTAATTAAAACTCCCTCCTCACCCCCACTCCCAAGCATGTGTATAGGCAGCCTTGGGCTCCTGTGAATTGTATTAAGGAAATTGATGGACTTTGCACAGTGAAAGTCAAATGACAGCAGCCTCACTAGCTGCCTTCCAGTTGATCAGTTTCAAAACTCAGAACTTCTTTTGCTAAAAGCACTGATGGGCACAGGGCACTTCTCCAGTGATGGTGTGAGAAATTGATTTGATTAGACTAGGGATTTCCAACTTCTAAGAGGCTGGGGGCTGCACACACTGCAGGCTATCCCAATAAGGGCTTTGGGTCCCTGGGGCCATAAACCACATGCTCCCTGCCCTCCCTGCCCTCCCCTGCCCCCATTGCACCATGTACCCCATTGCCTCCCTTCCCCTTGCTGTATTGCATGTCCTGCCTTGCACTGTGCACTCAGGCACCCTTCTTAACCTTCCTGGCTGCTGTAGGCTTCCCTACTACGTAGTGTCTCTTAGGTGCTCTGGCCTGCACCACCCCACCCCACCCCCTTGGGTCAGGGAAGGGGAAGCCAGAGAAAGAGGGAGGCCAGAACTCTTGGCTGATTCTGCAGCTGGAATAATGCAGGGAATGGTGGCTGGGTGAGAGTCAAGGGGATGCAATTTAGCCCCTCATGGACTGCATGTAGTCTCTAGGCCATCGGTTGGATAGCCTTGGATTAGACAAACTGAGAGTTAAGAATGTAAAGAGCATTATTGTTTGTCATGCATAGTGTGAATGCATCAAACTATGGGACTTCAGCGGCCAAAGATCAGACTCTTGGTTTTGCATGTTTGAACACGTTGTCCTGCAAATGTGACTATAATTTTTATTTTTACCAGCATGATACAAATGGATGTATACTGAGATACTCCCAAAACAGTGGATGGAAGAATTCTCAATATAAATAGAAATTTCTTCTAAAATATGAATATTCAATATTACATGTTTTCTTCAGTCACTTTTATGGCCATGGAAGATGTCAACACAATTAGCTCTTATTTTTGCTATGCAGAGCATATTTAGTACTCTGTTGATGAAAATAGAAGCTAGTTGTGTTTTGCTCTTGTCATTGACTTATTCTGTCACATGGTTGTTATTCTGTAACCAGTTCAGGGACTGATTCATGATCTCAGTCATTGTTTCATGATCCCAGTCATGTACCACAGAAATCAATGGGAGTTTTATCAGTGCTTTGTTAAAGCCATGATGGGCCTTTATTGGAGGTTAGAAAAAACTTTGAACAATTTTCTTAATAGAGTCTGGCCCTACAACAGCAGCAAGAAAAAGAAAAGGCAACTAGCCAGGCAGAATTTATTTCAATGGACCTGTTTATGGCAGTATCCAGTTTTCAAAGATTTGACAAAAAAACAAAAATTGTCATGAAATTTCAGGCTATGAAAAGATATTGCATTTGTACCAAAACAAAGTCTTATGGCTTGGCATCATACAGATGTAGAGGTTCACTGTTCTGCTTCCAGTCCCTCTGAAGTATGCCAGATAAAATGTAGTAGCACTTTTTCCTGGTATATCCTATTGTATGTCTGTATAGTTATTGTGGTTCATTCCAGAATACTGTCAGGCTGTGTGTTCTTACTGGCCAGCTACTGGTGAAGGAGCAATATAGCTTGGATGGGCAACCTGTGTGTTGCTCCTGCTCTGATTCAGGTCAAGCCCTGGGACAAGCAGTCCCAGTTCAAATGAAACATTGGTTTACAGCCTCAGGGGAAAAATATCAATTTAATTTCAGGCCTCTTTGTATCACCAATGCTTTTGTGTTGCTTGTGTTTGTTTGTTTTTGCAAAATCTTTTACAAAAGGAGCAGTTATTTCAGCAACACATGTCCAGTTTTAGAACACCTTGATTTATTAGACAAAAACTCATGTTGGCCAAAACGTAATTTTAAAATACAGAAATGTCAGGATTTTCATTGGAAAAACAGGCCCATTTATGAGTGATGACCTACACAGTTTTGCAGTCCATTTACAAAATGCAGTAAACTTTGCAGTAACACAGTAAATGGGAGAGGTTCCAGTTTTCAAGTCTTCATTGTCTTTTTCTTGATATAAAAACCTACAGAGAAAGGTTGAAAGAGGGCCGGCTTGAATCCTCTGTAGAGTAGAACTGGACTGGTTGGGAATGGTTTCAAATAAACTTTTTTTTTTGAAGGAAAATCCTTATTTGTCTAAACCAGCGGTTCCTAACCTCGGGTTGCGATTCAAATAAGGGTCGCAGGGGCAATGCCGGTGGTGCCGTACACAAAGGACGAGGCGTGCCGCGTGTCAGGAACTCCTCTGCCTTCTGCCCCTAGGCCGCTGCCGCACTCCACTCCCAGCAGTGGGTCGTGGCAAAAAAAGGTTGGGAACCACTGGTCTAAACCATTTTTTGTGTGGAGATGACCACCCTCTAAAGTAGCTACTAGTCCAGAAAATAAGGCCTTCATTCAGAAAGAGAACTGAAGGATAAGTGTTTATATTGCAGGAGAGTCCTTAAATACTGGACTACTGACTATTGATGCACGTACCAGTCGATTTCACAACATTTTTCAAAGGTTATTCCTGATATAGAATAAAAATTAAATGATCTTGAAACCTCAACTTTTCCCCCCAAAATGGGATTATTTTTCCTCCATTTTTGGGGGGTAATTTAGATGGTTTAACTGTAGAACCCACTTGCATCTCTACATAATCTAATTAATGTAAAAGACAAACCAATCTGCCTTCTCCTTTTCTAGGTTGCATAGGTTATGTATCATTTCACACCCTGTGCACAGATGAGCAATGCAATGGGATGCCTAACCCACTTAATGGCTTAGAGTCCTGACATTGTCTTACCGGGTAAAATAGGTGGGGCTGTGCACACCCAGAACCAAAAAATGTGGGATCAGACAATGGGAGGATGCACCGGAGGGTGGTTTGTTTGTGTTTGGCTTCGCACACCCTGTATATATATCTTAAGTGAATGATTTAAAAAAAAAATCTATGAAACTATGTATAGGAGAAATGTCCTACAATTTACTGAATTAATAGTTTATGAAGTAGCATCCAACTAATGCTACATGTGGTAAAGCAGTTACTTGAGGATTAATGTAAATTCCAAATTAAACCCCTGGATCCACTTGGGGTGGGATTTAGAATCCAAACCAGCATCTACATTTTGCTTCTGGAAGCATTTTTATAAGGGACCAAAGTGAAACCTAAACTTAGAACCTTTGAAATCAGGATCAGAAAATGACTTTTGCAGCTTAAGTTCATCTCCACAGAGAAACGGGTTTTATGAATTGCTAACTCAGTTTCCCTACAGATAAAACACAGTCCTTGCACCCATTGATTAAAGGACAGCTGCAAGATTGAAAAGAGACTACCACTCAAACCAGACCAAGTGCCCAAGCGGATGGACCTAGTTGCAATGGCTTAACCCCTATAGGCCATAGTGGAAAGTAGAATCAGTAGCAGTTATGGTCCACAAGTAGAAAAGGTTTGACTTGGACTTTCCAAGCTCTGGCTACCAAGTGTCAGTCAGAGTCATAATTCTAGCCTTTTCTGATATATTCCTTTAGGACTGCAGAGTACTGTCAGCTAGTTTATAACTAGGGATCTAGTCTATTCGCAATTTCATGGAAACTGTGAAATCTGGGATTGTCCACAAAAACAACTTAAACTTAATAAAAATAAAATGCTGCTACCACCCCCAGTGGGAGCCAGAGGTCCCCATTGGCGTGGCCTGGCCTCACAGACTGCCTGGGGAGGGGAAGGTGCCATCTGGTGGGGTGGCATGAAGGGCATCAGACAAGATGGTGGCTGCCCCCTTTTCCCTTCTCCTCTGCCAGTCAGCACCAAGGGGCAGGGCCGGAGGAGCACATCCAGAAAATATCTGTGAAATTTGCCACGACCAACCTGTGAAAATTGTTTAGTCTCACCACAATTTATGTAGGTCCCTATTTATAACTAATCCCTTTATCGAAGTGAGAGTGTTACAGTTGTAAACGTTTGTGGGGAAGAAGGATCTTTTGGTACCAGTGTCTTCATGTAAGGTTTGTGAGGCACAGAAGCTCCTTGCTTGTTTCAGAGTCTGTCTTACAGGACCCTTACAGGACATGTTCAAATTAAAGCTGGATAGAATCCAACTATAGAGTTGTTACACATTTTCAAGCACTAACTTTATGGCTGGTTGGCTCCTTTTATAGCTGGATAGTCATTTTGATTGTGTGATACTTTGCACATGTGTCTAGTCAAAATTTATTGCACAATTAACCAGTTGTGTGCTAATTACTTTGCACATATGACCAGTCTAAATTTATTGCACGATTAGTTAATTGTTTAATATATGCAATGTGTAGCAGGGACCTCAGGAATGTATTTTCAAAAGGGGACTCAGCCCAATTAGCCTATACTTTTAAGCAAATGAATGCAATTTTTTGCATACAAAAATAGGTAGATCCCATTTGTATGTGTAGGAAAGTGATTTGGTGTGCATAGCATGCCAGTTCACTGGCACCAATGAACAAATTAGTCTGTGACTGTTCCTACAATGTGGCTCTTACCATTCAGTCTAAGAGCAGCCAGCCCTTTCAGATGAACCCCTAAAAACTGCAGTAGCGGAGCACTGTGTTTATGATTAAAGACAGAGGAGTCAGGAAGCTGGAGGTCTGTCACTGCAATGACTCTGACTGCTGCCAACAAATGAGCCCACCCTCTGGCTGCTGCACAGCATACATTACTTGCCAAAAATGTATGGTCACTTTCTGGCATTTGTCCAGCAATGTTCTCGGATCTCAGTATTGGGCATGCTCCTGAGAGCGGTGTTGGGTGTGCCCAGCACCACTCTAATAGTGACCACATTACATTTTTTCAGTGTGAGCTACATGCAGAGTGGGAGTGAGGGGGCAGAACTTGTTTCTCAGCAGCAGTCTTGGGAGTGCCACAGAGATGTAGAGACATATCCTTGGATTCACAACTCTCTTGGCAGCCTTAACTCAGTCCTCTCTAGAGGATGCTTTATATATAGAACAGTATTCTTCAGGGTATGGTTGTATAACACCAAGCACTGTGACCTGCTCTTTGGCAACTATGGGCATCTTTACATGAGGTCCAGGGCGGGGGGGTGCTTTAATTGAAGCGGCTCTTGGGAGCTGCTGCAATTAAAGTGCCTGCAACATCTCATGTATTCAGCATCCCCCTGCTTCAAAATGGCAACAGGGGTGCTTTAACTAAAGCTTGTTCGATGAGCTTTAGTTAAAGCGCCGTTACTGCCATTTTGAAACACGGGGATGCTGAATACATGTGACACCGAGGCTTCTGGAGCATGCTAATTATCGCGCTTCGATAGGCTTGATTGAGTCTGCTCCGATGCATGCTAATTAGCACGTGTTGGAACAGATGTCAGGCATGTGTATAGGTGTTTTAATAAACCTCAGTGGATTCTTTAGTAATAATGAGACATGTCATGGAGCAATTTTCAGTTATCAGGTCACACCAGTAGAATGACTTATGAGAGATTCCCAGGGCACTGGTGGCCCAGTTTAAAATCTCCATGGAAAGGGTGTCTATCATGCTGCTGATCAGAGTATATTTCCCATGCGGAGTGGGTACATTACTGCCCATATTTGTCTAATTTCAGCTTAACCAATTCCAGATTCCAATAAAACACAATGTTCAAGACCTTTTCCTCTGCATATGTGTATAATGACTATGCAAGCTCTTTAGAGGGATTTGAACTTTGCTTACTAATGCAAAGTCATGACCTGGGCCAAAAAAAGGATGGCAAATGAAAAGACCACAGGATCCTGGAATGTATGCCTCTGCATGATTACATTTTAGCTCCACATTGCTGAGGTATGTGTGTAGCTCCTTCCACAGAACCTCTTCCCCTTCGGAACTGAACAAGAACTAGGAGAAACTGAGGCCTTTGAGAGGTAGTGAACCACTTTGGGACAGATCCTGCAGGCTTCTGAACAACTAGGAATCCTATTGGCTTTAACAGGAGTTGAGTATGCTCAGCATCTTCCAAGAAAAGTCCAGTTGCTTCAAGGATTAACAGGAAGGTGGGCAGGCATTTCCAGAAGGTGCTTGTTTGAGGTCTGATGATCCAGAGTCAGGAAACCCATTTCAATATGATGCTAGCTGTGAAATCACCACAGTTGGGCAATGGTGTCAGAGTAGAGAAAGTGACAGGTCCAACATTCCTGGATAATTGGAGGACTTATTTTAGAGTGATCTGAAAGCCAAAAGCCAAAGTGATAAAATATGTGTACCAGTGCTTATAGTTGAACATGAAGAGCTGAAGTCTTCAAAGGAGTCTAAGGGAGTTAGGTATTCAGATACTGTAGAACTCTGATGTGCTAACTTCCTTAGGTTCCTTTCAAAATCCCTCTCTAAAACCCTATGCAAGCATGTAAAAGTGCTTTTCTGAGTTTTCTGATAACTCACAAGAAGGTTTACCTTGAAGACCCCAGCTTTACATTGTCACCTTTGGGCTACTGTCTGGACAACACTACATTCCTCATTATGTTGCAGATAGTTGCAGATAGTCAGTCTGGCATCCTAAATTAACAAAAATGACAATTAAAACAACAGCCACCACCCAAATATTTTTTCCCATGATTTCCTCCCCTGCCCCCAACCAGAATTTTTTAGAGACAAATCAATGTGCAGTTCTTTGTAGCACCTGACTGTGGCTGGACCCAAGGAAGGATTATTTTAGCACTCTTCAAACTGGCTTTGGAGCATTAGCCAGCCTTTTCCAATCTCCATCAAAATACCTGTTTAATATTTAACCCCAAAGAACAGAACTTACTTTTTTGCACAAAGCATAGCTACCGAGCGGGGAAAAAGAAACCCTGTGTAATATTTGGTTTGAAATGATTTAAAGAAAAGGCATGAATGAGACCTTCCTTAATAGTTTAGTAAACACTCTAGAAGGCAAAGGAAGGGGGAAGTCACTGTGCTTTAAATAAGCAACTTTTATTGTTTTGGCTGTTTGTGCTAGTATTATAATACTGGTACTTTTGACTATAAAACATAGCACAAGTGTCTAAAATACAGAAAAAGCAAAAATTCAGAATGGTTTATTTTGTTTTCTGCCAGTCTGCCCTGCATTTCTTTTATGCATCTAGCTCACTCTCCCCAGCTTCTTTGATATGTTTCAACTGGTTGCTGTTTTTTTCCATAGTAAAGGTTTGTCCCTGTGCCAGTACATTATGTTCCTGGTTAGGACTGTGACGTCAAATGGTATCTGGCTCTGGGCCAAGGAATGCTGCTGGGAAGGAATGAATGAATGAATGAATGGATTTTTTCAATTCATATTGTAGTTGCCCTTTTGGAGCCAGGAATCTTCTTTTAATATGCAGCCCACTGGGGAATATGAGTCCGGTAGAGTTTGTTAATCCAACTAAAAGGGAATCTGTAATGGAGTTTACCATATTGAAATTAGTGCAAGAAAACAATATTGTTAATATTTAAGGGTAGAATTGATAGGAATAATTTTTAGAGCTGTAAGAGAAGCAGCATGTGTGATACGAAATATGGGGGACAATACATGTTAAATATAACAAGAGGAAGCACTGTGAGCATGGGACAGGTGCTATCTAATACTGTGGAATTAATTGCTAGAAACTAATGTCAGCTCATTTAATATATGTTTTTTAACTGACAAGGATAAAGCAGAGTCTAGATTAGAGCCCTAGATTCTGAACTTCATATGTCTGTACTCTGAGCACGAACAAACCTGAGGAATAAAAACTGGGATTTACGTCTGAATGGATCCAGGTTTCAGGGGCAAGTTCAAAATGCACTCTCAGCTTTGACTCAGCTCTGTCCCTGGTTTTTCTCTAGTGGAAGTCTCTCACTAAAACATTAGCTTCTAACTCAAGGGCTCATGTTCACTTTACCATTGGTTCATTTTGATGATTTCCTGATGTTAGAATCGTTATCCCAAGAGTGCTGGAAAGCAGCACTGCATAGAGTATTCCTGTTCTATGTACAATCAGTGCAAGACTAGATGACCTCTTTGTATCATTTCCTATCCCTATTAAAGTCCAGCATCAACGCATGGTGTTGGAGACTCATATCATAGTAGATCTCTTTCTATTGCATTGTAAAATGTGAAATTCTAGGTCTAGCCAAGTTATCCAGTAGTACGCCACAGGGAGGGAGACCCTGGAAGGCTAGGGGAGGGAGACCCTGGAAGGGTTTTCATTTTGTCCACTCTGTTTTCAGCCTTTGTTCAGTTCTTGGCAGACAAAATGCTACATTTCCCCTTTGATATCATTTACACATGAATGCATACTTTTAATTTTACCTCTAATCATCTAAAGAAAATTTAAAAAAAGTTAATGTGAGGGCTCATTGTACAGAGAAAGCATATAAGGAACAAATCGTTAGGGCCTGTGCTCCTAACTGCCTTACGTGCTTTTGAAAAGCTTATCATAAGTGCATACAGGCTAGATACAGACATTACACTTTCACCAATATAAGTGTTTGGAATCCAGTTTATACCTGTAACAGAACAGAAGTTTGTCACACGTAGACTGGTTTAAAAATGGCGAACCTTGTCTAAGATTTTCCCCTCTCCCCGTCTCCCCACCAAAAGGCGAATGTGTATTCTGTTCACTACCAATTTAAACTATGCCACTTACGGAAAACTGTGCAACTTAGATTGATTCTGCCTTGGGCTTTTTGAATGTCTGTACCTTGCCAGTCTTATAGAGAGCTAGTGAAAGAGGACAGTAAAGTTATCCTGAGAATATATATAAGAGGATGTGGACAACATGAAAAGGAATAGAAATAGGTAAATGTTGTTTATTGTAACTTTCAGTTTGATAGCACAGAATCTTTCAACAGCCCACTGGCTGCAAGAAGAAGAGTCCTAAATTTGCATCAGTAACATGGAAGCATTATGGGAGCAGTCAAAAGTTACATTTGTCATGTGGTTGGCCCCCGAAAAGCACTTGATAGCCATGCTGTGACACGTGCACAGCTGCAGAGCACTTCTAAAGAGGCTGATTGCCTGACAAATTAACCCTCATTAAATGAGGGATCAGATGAAGATGCCCCAGGGAACTTGTGTTCCCTAGGATTAATCTGTGGTGCAATTGGGACTGAGTTGATGCAGCCCAGCCCCATCCCCAGGGCTGTCTGCAAGACGGAAAGGGAGATCAGGGAGGGAGAGCAAGCTGCGGCTGGGGTTTGCCTGGCCTGAGCTGGAGTAGGGGGGGGTGCAGGTGTACTGGAGACCCCCCTGCCTCACAGTCTCCTCCCGCCCCCAGCCCCCACTCTCCAGCTCAGGCCAGGCAATCCCCCTCCCTTCCTGCAGACAGAGGAAAAAAATCTACATTTTAAAAGATTTTTTTAGCGGGGGGGGGAGGGGAGAGATGGGCAGGGCTAGGGGAGAGAGGGTGCAGGCAAGCTCCTCTAGCTCGGTGAGCTCCAAAGTGGAGTTTGATCTCCTCCCCCTGCCCCCAACTCAACAGGTGAATATTTGTTGGGCTGTTGTGGGGAGGGGAGGTGCTCTAACTCATGGCGCTTTGTGTAAAGCATCATGAGTTAGAGCAGGGGCCTGCATGTCTGTCAGCACCCAATGACAGACCCAGTATACAATAAATGGTTTAAGGCCTGTCTAATAGTACTTTGGGCTCTTACACAACCCTGAGCATAGTGTAGGATAAAATATGCTAATCTTCAAATACACACACATTAAGAAACAACTTATTTCTCTTCTTTGTCACTTGCACAAGAGGTTTTTTGTAATTTGCTAAACATTTGTTGGTATATATTTGATATCAAAGGGTGCAGGAAGAATAAAGACTGCAGCTCATACAGTCTGCAAACACTTAAGACCCTATTACTGATTAGACTTTTAAAATCAGTGGGACTATGCATGCTAGTAAAGTTAAGCACATGTATAAATTGGAAATTAAAAGGTTTCTAACTATTACAGAAGTGAAGTTTTGGAATGTTCTTCCAAGCAAAGTGATGGGGACAAGGAAGCTAAATTACTTTAAGACTGAACAAGATGAGTTTATGTTAAGGATGGCATGAGAGGACAGGAAGTTCAGGATTTACAATGAGTAGGAGTGATGTATAGTCAAGTTTATGGTCCTCAGGTTGGGGTACTCGTAGCATGGAAAGTATCTGGCAGTTCCAGGACTCGTGGCTTTTGTTGGTCACACGAGAAGGCATTTTTTCCTCTCATGAATACTACTTGGCTTCTGAGTTCTTCTTCACTTTCTTCCTGAGGAAGGCCTTCTTGCTACAGCTGAGACTAGGGGGAGGGTTGACAGGGGTGTATTGATGCTCTTACTGGTACTTGGAGACTGGACCCAAGGTGTTCTAAGGTGTTTGCAAGACTGAAGCCTAAATGGTGAACAAGAGGGATTTTAGTTTTGCTCTAGGTGCAAGTCTCAATATCACTTTAGCTGTGTTACAGATGTCTCTATAACTTGTGCCTAGTGTGGGTTATGAAGGTGGGAAAATAAGTGTAGGAGGAGCAAAATTCACTCTTATAGTTTGGGGAGTGAAAAAATGGAAGATCTACAATAACAATAATAGCACTAGCTTGGACTCCATTTAATACCTGCTGGGTGCATCTACATGAGATGTTTTACTGTACTTTACACTAATCTAATGTGCACTAAAGTGTCAGCATCTACACATGTGCAGCAAGTACTGAACAGTAGATTAGTCTAATGCACCATTTTCTAGTACCTGTACAAAAAGGTACTAGAAATCGGTGCATTAAACTAATGTGCTGAAATGCATGTGTAGACACTGACCAGGAGCAAATTGCTCCTAGTCAGCCTAGGTGGCAGGGGGCCACAAGGGGCAGGGAGAATTGTCCCAGCTGGGCTGGAGGCTGCTTCCCAGCCACAGAGATCGGGACCAGTCTATTGATCCAAACTACCCAAACCTCTTGGGTCTGTGTAGTGAGGCAAGACAAATGGCAGAACAAGCTTGTGTGTTGGCACTTTGGCATCCAGTCTGTTTCATGCAGAGAGGTAAATAATAAAAATAAATTAACTGGACTTCATTGGATTTCCTATAAGGACTCCATTTCATATATGACACAGTTCAGAATAGCTTAGGTTTTAACTGAATCACTTCACTCATCCCTAAATGAAACCAGTTGCATACAGTGGCCAATGTACATAGCTGCAGGCACTGCAATGCAATCAAATGAAAAGACATTTCTTTGTCTTTCTTATTTACTTGTAGCTAAAAGAAAAGCCAAAATTCCACCCTTGAATAAATCACCACTTCACGCATTTTACCCTGGGGCATAAGCTCCTCCTTTTCTCTACCTCAAGAGATGTTGTTGCTTATTCTTTTCTTGCTCTGCTTCTGAAAGTGGACTTTTTCTTTTTGGTGGTGGGGGAGGAGAAGCAAATAAATTAATGTGAAGCCATGTCACACTTTCATTTTCATGTAACAGCTCTTTCTCACAAGTTTCACCAGGGACCAAACAGCAAATATGACTAGATACAGTCAATTATGATAGCCCTTAGATAATGAGGAACTGGGAAAAGAAGAAATGTAAGTGTTTGCACAAATGTTGAACAGTGGGGGGGGGGGGGGGGGGGGAAGAGAGCGAGAAAGAGAGAGGCAGCAACCGATTTTTCCATTGATCCTCTGTTGTCTGTGGACAGGTAGCTCAGAATAGTAATTAAGTGCTAATAATACTTAGCACTTACTTTGCTTTTCATCTGTAGACCACAAAACATTTTACAAGGACAGATGACTCTCCCTGTTTTTCAAATGTTTGTTGTTGTAAAAGTGCCAAAGAACACACTGAAGCTAAGCCTGAGATTTTAAAAAGGACCTGTTTTTGGCCGAGTTCTCCTTCCTTTGAAAGCATCAGTTGTCTCATCATTGATTTCAAAGAGAGGAGTTGGACCAGTGCTGAGTGCTTTTGAAAATGCCACCTTGAATAGTTAATTGAGATTTTCAGAGGATCCTAAGAATTGAGCAATCAAAAACACACTGAGCAGTTTAAGCATCCCTAGACACCACAGGAAGATAGAGATGTAATAGATCAGTGTTACACAAGTTGAGAGAGATTCTCCAGATGAGGCATTTACACTGATTGAGCTACATCCAGTCAGAATGGCTCAACTAACAATGAAACAGAGAGCACACCGTTGTTCATAAAAAAGTTACAGAAGTTTCCTCCAGGTGGACTGACTTTGTGTTGGGAAGAAGCATGGGGAAAGATGCTTCATTTGTAACCTTCTAAAGCAAAAAGCAATGTCAGTTTATTCAAGTGTTTGTTCCTATGTTGCCCTCTAGTGCATCGCAACAATGTGTGACCTAAGTAGGGTTCCTTAGCATAAATTAGAATTGGGTTCAGTTTAATATATTGATCTAAATGCATCTTGTGGGAGAAGCACCACCACTGCACTTTCAAATCAGAACAAGGTCACTGCATGGAAGTGATTTAAGGGCTACTGGGATCCTGGTACAGTACAGAGAGCTGGCTAGCTATGATCCAGAAGTGGGTTCTCTTTTCTTAGAAAAGAGAAATCAATAGAATTCAAAGCCTGTCTAGGATCCAGAGAGAACAAGAAAAGCAGTTCACTTTCTCTGCCCCCTGCTTCTCTTGCCTTGCTATTGTATCACCTTCTATTTCCAAACTCCGTGTTTTATTAATGCTTTTTCCCACCTGCTCCATTAGCACTCATAACTCATTGTTAGATGAGCCTTAAGCAGGTGCGAGTTCAAATGAATTGTACAAAACTCTTCTAGGCAAATCCTATGAAAAGTCGAATAATTTAGCCATCTTTCCTCATCCTTAGTCACTCTTCCAAAGAGAAGAGAATTCAGTGGCAATGCCAAATGCAAAAAAGAGCAATTGATTCCTTTATGGGGCCTACTCACCTTGTCTAGTGGTCAGTGCCAGTGTGTGGGAGTTCCATGCTGGGCATTTACCATACCATGATTTGTTCTCAGGAGACCAAACGCTAAAAGTTGCTCATGGAGATCTGCTTGTATTTTAGATGAGTTTATTTCTTCAGTCCTTCAATTAGGGTTATGCAGATTCTCCTTATAAATCAGGATTTTTTGTGGGGGTTGAAAGATTGGTAACTAACTGAGTCTACAGAAAGAGACCTTGGAAATCCATGTGAAGTCATGAATCATACTCTCCTCTCCTAAGTTTTCTTATTATAAATAAATAGGTACATATTTATGCCAGACCCACACCTCTGTGGACTAAATAAAAAAATATAATTATTATAAAGAATGCTCCACACTACCCACTTACACTCCCACTCTTTGAGTAAAGGCATTGGATTTGGTCCATAGGGACACTGAAAAAGAGCAGAAATCAGTTAGACAAGGACATTGCTCAAAGTTACCTTATTTAGAGAGACACTTTGACTTCATGCTGGTGTTTGAAAAAGCCAGCTTTGGTCAAAGGGGAAGGTGGCTGACCATGAAAACTGATAACCTATGCAAATAAAACATTTTTTGGCTTCAGAACAATGTGCACATGGTCCCACTGCAGGTTCATGTAAGTTTGCAACTGAACTGCATTTTGGTTAAGCATGTGTGGTTTCCCACACCATAGTACAGGTAAGCAAATGTATACTTCTGCTTCAACTCTATATTGGTAAAGTCTTCGTGTAAAAAGAAAAAGTGTAAATTATATAAATCCAAATGTAAGGTTCAGATTTTTAGAAATGAATATTAAATTGTTTACACACTGGGTAACAGATAGGTCTCAAAATGAACGCTACAGCCTTGGTTATTCAAATCGTGAATTGTCCAAACAGTAACTTTGTTTACTAACTTGTAACTGTTGTTCTCTTTTAAGATTTATGATATTTAATATATGTACTGTTAAGTTTGGTATGGTCACGTGTTACGTATCCTGTGGTTTCACAATTTCAGCTATCCACATGGCTTTTTGGTGAGTACTTTCCAATATGATTCTGATAACTGCATATATACTATAATTGTAGATGGGGAATCATCATCAAAAAAGGTGTGTTTCTAGTAGGGTCTTGCATAATGCTTCTTGGCCTTGTGCTATTTAACATTCTCATCAATGATCTGTGAGAAAGAAAAGTAAACAAGCTACTGGTAAAGTTTGCAGAAAACACAAAGGTTGGGGGAGTGGTAAATAATAAAGAGGACAGGTCACAGATGCAGAGTGATCTGGATCACTTTTTAAACTGAGTAGAAGTAAACAAGAAGTGATTCAGTATGGCCAAAGCAAGATCATACAGCAAGAACAAGGGCTGCCCATACATATGCTTTGATGCGTTCTAATTAGAATGCATTGGAGTAGATTCAATTAATTGAGTCTGCTCCATGTTCTAATTAGAACGCTCTAGCATCACCGCATCACATGCATTAAGCCCCCACGCATTTCAAAACTGTCATGGGGGTGCTTTAACTAAAGCTCATTGAATGAGCTTCAATTAAAGTGTCCTGCAGCCATTTTTAAATGCACAGGGGCTTAATACATGTGATGCTGTGGTGTTTTAATCAGAACAGCTCTCAGGGTACTGCTCTACTTAAAACGCCCCACCTCCACCCCTAAGCATGTGTATAGGCAGCCAAGGACCACAGGACATACTTGCACTGGGACTAGGAAGCAGTGACTCTGAAAATGACTTGGGGTAGGGGGCATGGTGGATGATTAGCTGACTTTGAGCTTCTAGTGCAGTGCTTTGGAAAAAAATACTCCTATGGTGTTTGGATGTATAAACAGGAATATTGAGCAAAACTAGGCAGACTGTTACCTCTATATTTCCTGTAGTTGCTGCTGGAATCTTTTGTCCATTTCTGGTTTCTCTGCTTCAATTTGTTGAAAAATTGGAGAAGGGAGACCACAGCTACAGACCTGATTAAAATAGTGGAAAATATATCTTCTAGTGAAAGACTCAAAAGAATTGTAAAGAGAGTGGTAAGAGGTGACTTAACCATAGTGTGTAAGACAGCACAGCATCTGATGAAGTAAGTTGCTGCCTATGAAAACTTATGCTGTGCATCTCTGATTTAGTTAGTCTTTACAATGCAAATCTACCCTGCCTTCTGCCATAGTCTGTAAGTAGATGTATAGGGACAGAAATGTAATAGCAGAAGCTCTTCAGTCTAGCTTAGAAAAGTATAACAAAATGCAATGGCTGCAAGATAGTCAGACAAATTCAGGCTGGAAATAAGTTGCACATATTTAGTAATAATAATAATAGTAATACAACTTGGAACAATTTACCAAGGATTATGGTAGATTCTCCATCACTGGAAATTTTTAAATCAAGTCTTCCCAAATGAAATGCTCAATTTATAACAAAATCTGTTCAGGAAATTCCTATGGCCTATATTATACATGTGATCACTATATTATACATGTGATCAGAACAGAATCTGTGTTAACACAATTGAAATGGGCAAATATCTGCATTATGTTTTCAGTAACGGTATTTTTTCACACCCAAATGGCCATTTGTGCATCTAACTGGTCACTTGTATGTGGAAATACCATGAATTGCTAATAAGATCACAATAATCGTGTATGTCGGTACACATCTGGTTTTTTGCATGCACAGTTTTGAAAGTCTGACCCAAATTCTGCAAGCCTGGAAGTTTGTTAGAGTAATTAATCTACTGGATTGTTTTGTAAACCTAAGGCTAGGGACAGACATTCAAAAAGTCTGAGCCTGAATTGATTCAATCTTTTCAGGTTTGTCTAACCTTGAACCGGTTTGCAAGTAGATAGATGTGCAGGACATGCCTGCAGTGGTTCAAGCCAGAAGCCCAGGGGGACTAGAGCAGCCCTCCCTTCCACAGGAAAGCTGAGCTGAGGGGGGGACGGGGCGTGGCTAGGCTCCCTGACAGCTGGGAGCAAGCCCGGCATACAGGACTGCCTGGCCCCAGAGGGAAACTCTTCCCCCTCCTCCCTCTCCCCCACCACCATGAGGCCAGGAGGGGGGCCCTGTTTGGTGCTGGGGGGGCTCTTTTCCCTCCTCCTCAGTGGCATCCCGTGGGTCTCCAGTGTTCGGGGACCAATACCTGCATTTGCGCCCCCCCCACCGGGACGATCCAAGAAGGGTGCGGGTCCCAAGACAAATCAGCCTGTGCAGGGCCCTGCCTTCCACCCCATCATCAACCCCCCCCCCAGTTACTTCTATCTGTAGAGATACATGAAGTTTGAGGGCTCCACTGGAGGAGGCTGGGAGAGCTGTGCCAGCATCATGATGAGCCAAGAATGGAATTTGTGTAATCTCTTCCTTGGGCCCTGCTAGTAGAGAGTGATTTTCTCCTCTCTTCTCCTTGCTTTGTTGTCCCTGACGATGATGAATTATTTCAGTCATACCACATGACTGAAATGTAAAACTAAACTTTCCAAAAGTAAAGAGGAATGTGTAGCATGTGATTTTCTTTTTTGGAGGGATGGTTAGGCTGTTTGAGGTTAGTCGTTGTCCATAGCATATAAAATGATGTTTGGATGACTGGCTTTTCTCCAGATTCTTGCCTTGGTAGAGAACCGAACACCTCTCGCAGAGTGTGAAATATCTGACTAAGGCCACAACAAAGAGCTTTGAGGTCATGCGTTACATTTCCAACTGCCTTCTTCTGGAAAACTGAGTCATAGGCATCTGCCATTATTTTTATTTACTGGCAAAGAAAAAATGCTGTTTTGTGTCGGTTACCTACCTTATGGAACAGATTAGCTGCAAAATTATAACAGCTGGAAACTCAATGCAGTGTGGGCCCCATTAAGAGTATAAGGGCAGTGTATCTTCTGCTACCATCTTCTATTATCTTTGATGGACTGTGAATGTCCACCATCCCCAGTAATGACATATAGTACACTACACATAGCCACTACAGCAGATGTCGTATTCTGAGGAGCCTTTGACATCAACACCTAGAGGGAGCTCTAGCCAAACCAAAGGTTTGGAGGAGCCCCTTGTTCAAGTATGTGACCCATTCCAGTAACAAAGGTTTCCTTTAAGAAGTTTCCAAAACTCTGTATGTCATAAAACTGAGCTATCTACTTCTATTTACCAGGCAAAATCCTGGAGACCTTCCCCAGTCTCACATAATCGCATGGCTTGGTTGAGAATCTCACCTGAGTAAGGACTCAGGTAATTCGAATTTCTAGAGATTTCCAGAATTTTATTTAGGGACAGAAAATTTAAAACTTGCTGAGCTGGATTCTATTTCAAATATTAGACATCCAAGTGGACTTAGACACCTGAGCGTGATTCCCTTTCACCCTAAGTTCTGGCAGCCCATGAATGCATCTTCTGTTGCAAGACAGCATCATCCAGCTCTTAAGACTAAGTCACAAAAAAGCAGTGAGGAGGAAGAAGACCCACCCACCTTTTAAATTAACTGTTTTTCAAGGGACTTGGGTGGGATGGAATAGAATTGCACTAAAGCACACATGCCTACTTAAGCACCAAATGAACGGGTTACTCTGGCTCAATTGACTCCAGGGTGAGAG
Organism: Alligator sinensis; assembly: GCF_000455745.1. Taxonomy (NCBI): domain Eukaryota; kingdom Metazoa; phylum Chordata; order Crocodylia; family Alligatoridae; genus Alligator; species Alligator sinensis. The sequence goes on along the minus strand of NW_005841895.1, from coordinate 1,024,908 downwards.
TGCCCTTTAAGAGTCCCTATCTGCATGCCCAGATGCCAGCTTGTCTCCACAGCTGGGGTAATTGAGAGTGGACTTCTGGTTCCTTTTTCAAGAATGTGTGTCCTGGAGTCTAATATTGTATCATTTGCTGGCCATCTGTGTTTTACAGAAGGTTACAATAATAATAACATTATCATCATGAGGATCTAATTTTAAAATGCCCTGAACAGGAAGTTCAGAATTAATACTGTGACAGGCTAGCTGGCAGTGACATAGCCCAGGGGTTTTGAAAGGGCAAAAGATGATTGGAGGACTTGGGATTCCCTTTCCTCACCAATCAGGCCGCAGAGACTCACCCTCCGTGTCCCCTGATTGGCCCCTTGGGTCACCTGAAGGGGGATAAAAGGGGCAGCGTGGCTGACTCAAGAGACACCAGTGAGGGACCACAAGGAAGGAGATTCAAAGAGCTGGGCCAGCAGGGTGGGAGCAGTTGCCCCAGAAGAGCCTGAAGAAGTGGGACCTGCAGGAAGCAGTTGGACCCTCAGGAGCGTGGTGCGTGGTTGGCAGGAGAGGCTCCCCACTGGGCTCCAGGATTGCCTATGAGAGGCTGCGGCCAGCAGGAGAGGCTCTCCAGCTCCAGCAAGGGTTTGAGCAGTGACCTGAGAAGTTCCCAGCTCTGCTCCCAGCTCCTCCAATAAGAGGCCAGGCAGTTTGATGTGAGGCCGGGGCTCCGGGAAGGTCAAGACCCCTAGCAGCATGGACTGGTACTAGTACTGGTGGCTGTATGGTAGAGTTTCTGCCTACTATGTGGGAGACCTAAGTTCAAGTCCCAGGTGGAATGACCTGGGGTGAGTGAGTTAACAGGAAAAAAAATTTGCAATGGAAAGGAGCCACTGTGTTTTCCCCCTTTCTCCCCTTCCAGGTACCTAGGCCATATATTCCTTGTCATTTGACATTTTGTTTGTGCCTTTTATATTTCACCAACCAGTATTGTTTGTTCTGCTGTTTGTGTTTTACACTTCGGTTAACCCTGTCTTTTGTCAACTGGATGCATATGTCTATGATTGTAAGCGTCTAACCTTTGTTGAATCCTGCCCCCTCGGGGCATTGTAGTGTCCCCTATACCCCCTGGTTTATACTGTCTATGTTCCCAGTATTGTTCTCTCATTAAAAGGTATATGGCTAAGTCCTCATTGGTGGTCTGGCTCTGCTCCATAGGGGGAGGAGAGTTCCTACACCTCTCACAGCGCTTGTGCACCTGCTTTGATCCCTTCAATTGGAGAGGGGGTACCTCTTGGAGTACCGCCCTGGTTACAATACTAAACCCAGGATTGCTAACTAGGCCTTTGTTAAGTGCAGAGCTGTGGATAGACCACTGAATTGGGATGCAAGAGATTGGGTTACATTCCTGACTCTTTTATTCTGTATTATTCTGCCTAGCACAAAAAAGTCTGTGGGTGCCCAGAATTTATATAGTACGAATAGAAGATTCATAGTTCAAACATGAACTGTTGCTGCAAACTACCAGTATTTACTGACGTATTATCCATGTCTGTAAACTGACCACTAGGATGTTCAGTCAACTGGTTTACTCTCTCTGAATATCTGAAAATTGTTAAGCCAGTTGTTTTGGAGAGATTTTGTGTACCTTAAGCTGTTTCATTAAGATAGGTCAGCTGGAGAAGTCACATCCACTTTTCCCAGTTGAATGAGCTTCTGTTATATGCTAGTTCTCTTCTGTTTCTAATTGTCTGAATCTGTCCTGTCTTACTTTAGCTCTGCAAAAATAGTTTCAGTTCATGTCTCCTCAAAAGCATCTTCTTGAAATGTTTTTTGCAAAAATCTTGTTTGTATAATAAAACATATCATCTCTACTATGAGTCCTGATTGCTGCCTTCTTCAATATAGTTCTCTGACCCAGTTGGACAAATATGGAAAAGAAATCTGAAAGAATTTTCCTAGCCCTTGTGTCTGTTTGACTCTGTCCTATAACTGTCTAGTATAGTAGTACCCTCTGTACTCTCACCAGTTATTAGGAATTATCTCATTTTGTATTTTGAGAGATACCTCCCAACAGGGACAGGTATCCCTCTGGGCTCACAGTCCACTTGTTGCACAGAGTAAAAACCTAAAATCACAAGGTGGCAGAAGAAGAACTAAGCACAATTAAAGTTAATTTTATGTGCCTTCTACATTATGATATCAGTTCCATTGCCAACATGGAAGTCTCTGAAATTATTGAAAAGGCAAAAAATGCATCTCAGAGTTTAGGTGGGACCTGACTGTACTTTAGCCCATCTCCATTAAATATGCCATAGCCTGATTGCAAGATTTACTAATGGTAGCTCTGCTTCAAGACAAGCCTAGCGTGAGGTCTGCTGAGCCAGAAGCACCAACAGAAAATCATCATGTGAGTCCTGCTATGACGATAAGACACTTCTTTAAACTATGAAGTTCAAGTGCTAGTGTTAGTACTTAGATGGCTAAGGACTTGGGTAGGGTGTGAGCATAATGGTTAGACAAGTCATTCCACTCAGGTGCTTACTAGTGGAACCTGGAATTGTTGAAGAGACATGTGAACTCATTTGTCTTTATCAACAATATGTCCCAAAATAACTACCCTGAACTGTCAAACCTGGGAGCTGCTGTACATTCTGTACTCAGAGCTCAGTCACGATGCTCAGAGGTTGTTTACTTTGCTGCTTTATCTCCGAGTTGTGCAGGTGCGTGGCCTGTAGCCTATGAGAAGATAAAAAGGGGTGGGGGGAGAGATAGGGAGGGAACATTTAAATAGAAGCATGATAATAAGTCTAGTGCTGTGTTAGGAGGATTCGACTGAACTGGAGGTGGAAGATGATTTCAAAGAGCAGACTAATTTAATTACACTGTGCATCTTCAGTGCAGTAAAGAACTACCTGTTATTTAGAGGACAGTTGTCAAGCTCAGATTTAACAACAGGCGGGTGCCCAAGCACTGACATTCATTTTCAGACTGTGAGCCTGGTGTTTTACTGCATTACTGCTCTGAGGGTTTTGATTCCTGCTCTGAGGTTTTTGAAAACTGCCCTGTCCTCCCAAGCCCTTTAGAGATATCAGTGAATCTCTGAAAATGCTGAGCTCTTTGACAGTTATGGGTGAGGCATGTGCAATAAAGTAAACCAGGCTAGTCTTAGCCAACTACACTAGTACTGCCTAAGTTGCCAGTGGGGCAAGATGTACCTTTGTGGTTGCTTGGTACCCACGCCTTCTTTGAAGTACCAGCCCAAACCCAAATTTTAAATATAAATGCTTCTGGGTGCATTGGCACGAGACGTCCAGTTGTTACTGTGCAGTCATTTAGTGCTTGCATAACTAAGTACTAAAGGACCACACAGTAACCGGCATTACTGTGCAGTAGCGTCCCGGCATGGTTGCCTGGTGACACTTACTATGCAGTAGCTTGTTACTACTGCACAGCAGTGTTGCATCATGGTTTGTGCCTGGTGATGCTACTGCACAGTAGTAATGAGCTATTACATAGTAGTAATGAGCTACTGTGCAGTAAGCATCTCATCTAGACATGCCCTCTTGGATTTGGAGGAATCCAAACTTAGGGGCTGGCCTCATGCTTATGAAGGGCCAAAGCAAAAAATTAAGGGTTGATACAGCCCAGAGCTGTAGCATATTGGACAAGATCAAGGGCACAGTGTGAGCTTAAGGGATGCTATGTTGAATGTTTATTTACTTTTAACACAGAACATATTAAAGATAAAGAAATCTCTCCATCAAAGTAAGGAAGAGAGGCAGTAGAGCATTCTTGTTCCAATGCTGTATGTAAAACACATTCTTTTAACTTTGGATCCAAATTAGGACTCTTCACAGACATGATTCATCACTTAACATTCTCCTGTGAACAAAACTGTGTCGAAATATATGAACACTACTGTTTTAAATTAAGTACTTTTTTCCATACCAATCTAATTAATTGCAGATTTAGGCAACAGATAATTTATGTTAAAGTTATAATGTGATATTAATTCTGATTTTTTTATATTGAATTATCATTTTATGTAAATGATAATTCAATATAAGATAATTACACAAAGCAACAGTGAAAAACTAGTCAGACATGCTGCCCAGTGAAAATTTTAGGTGACTTAGAGAAACAATAAATATAATATTTTACTATGGGGTACCTGATAGTCATTAGACAAGAACAGGTTAATTTTTCCAGAATCCTGGAGTTAGCAACAGTAATTATTTTGCTAATTCAGGAAAGGAGATCTTCACTGTGTGATGACTTTATCATCCTCTGTGCTCTTCCATCATAAGCTCTGTAAGCAGTCTGTTCGGTGCCACCCAGTACTTCTCAGTTTTAAAGAATTGGAGATAGCTCTTCTATCCATGACCCATGTAATAAAGGGCAGGGAGGGTTTTTGAATCTCTGCTATCATTTTGGGACTTGACTGAGTACTTAGTTAGTCTCTTTGGTTCTTCCCTTACGTACTCTCCTTCAGTTTAAGTTTACGTGACCCATGCCTTTTTATTTAGATGGTAGTACTTCCCTTTCAGATATTGCAATGTGAATAAATTATCTGTATTGGTCACCCACATTAGGATATCTCTTTCAAGAGACTACCAGTTTTGAAAGTCATCTTATAGCCATAAGCAGCGGAAAGCTGGGGCTTGCGGGGCTTAGACCCCCACAACTAATATCATGGCAGCCAGCAGCAGCACCATGGTGCCACTCAGCATGCAGCCAGGCCTGTACCCCATGTGCGCTCAGTTCTGCGCAGCTGAGGAAGAAGAGGCTAACTGTGCATGTGTTGCACCACACAGAGTACGATGGGAGTTGTAGTTGTCATGCTGACACATACACTCAGCCTCCCCAAATAATATTTTATCCCTCTGTCTATGCTTATAGCAATTATAAATGTGGTGCTTATCCTCACTCCTGTTTCCCTTAAGAATCCTGCATACGGTTGTTGCTAACCCCTCTCTCCCAAACCCCCATTCACCCCAATGTCTGGGCGAATGTGATTCTTTGCTTTCTAACACTTTACATGGAATGATGTACTGCTTCCATATGTGATTTCTACATAAGATCCTGAAAATAAAGTGGGAAGACAGAATACCAAACACAGAAATACTGGAGCACACAGGACTGACAGACTTAGAAACCACTATCAAGAAGAGGAAGTTGTAATGGATCAGCCGTGTCAGGAAAATGGGAGAAGACCATATCCCCAAGAATATTTTATATAGTAAGACTCAAGACAGCTCTAGAAAGCAAGGTTGCCCTTTATGGTACCACAGTGTGTGCAATACTGATATGAAGTCAATGTAGAAAGCAGGGAGGAGTGCTCAGAATCTTGTCCGGTCTGGAGGGAACATCTGGCACTGGGTGCAGCTCAACATGAAGTGGCTTTGATCCAGAGGATGGAAGCAAAAGAAGAAAGCAGCTTACTGTAAATTTGGATTTCAACTCAGACAACATATGTATCTGTGAAACTTGTAACAAACTGTGTCGCTCTCGAATTGAGCTTGTCAGCCACAAATGGATTCATCAGGCATCTGACTACACCTGTTACATGTACACCATGATCCAGAGGATTGACGGTTGCCTACAACATGGAGTGATGGACACACGAGCTTGCGCTGTAGTATGGAACTGGCTTGGAGTTATACTGGGAGCCAATCAAGTACCATGCTCATCAAGAGGGTTAGTGACATGAAAAACAAATGCTTCTGCTGTTGTCTGTGGGCATCCTTACCTTTTGCATGTATATATATATACCAGGCCAGTCTTCTATTTTTTCAAGACTTGTATGTTTCAAGATTTTCATTGGGAACCAGGAATTCCCTATGCAATCTCCTGGGAATCTGTTAAGTCTATCATCTTAGGTTACCTAGTGATGCTGGCCATGGTAACCTTCTGAGACTTGCAAGCAGCAGCCTAGCAAGAAAAGCTGTATTGTCTAATTCAGAGAGGGCAGTTGGCTCACTCTTGGTTACTTCTGCTGTGGTCCCTGCTCACAAGATGTTTTACTAGGCAGCATCCAGATTGCTGCTACTTAAAATGTAATATATAGAAGCATACCTTAAATTCTAATATATGGAATTCTGTGGTGAATCCCATGTCAGAACATCCTAAGTGATTTGATGAACATTTCATTTAAAATTTAAAGACTGACTTAGGCATCTTCTAGAGCTGTGACCAGTATGCACCTTTCCCTGGCTACCACTGGCCAGTGACTCCTGGGTTCCATCCCCAGCTGGCCCTGCATTCTCTACCCCCTCTCAGTCATCTGCCATGCTTTGATGTTGAATGATTTGGAGAGGTTGCCTCACCCAAAAAAAGGTGGGGCACAGCGATTCAAAGCCAGTCATCACCTCCTTGTCCTTATCCTCATGAGTCATCACTGCCACTAGTTGGGTTCAGATTACTTCCATGGGCTTCTGCTTTACCGTGGGCAAAGTTCCTCCCTGTCCTGACCATCAGTTCTACTTGTGACCCCATTGGGTCTCAAACTCAGAGCCCTCAGCTGTACAGGCCAATGAATCTATCTCCAGGTCAGGCTTTTGGGCTTTTAGCCTCTGCAGCCCTGCAGGTCCCAGGCTTTGAAACAAGTGCTCCCAACCTGCTGAGAGTCAATTACAGGAGAGTCCTTTATTTCAGCTCTCCACTAGGCAACCTCCACATTAGGGGTGTGCGAAGTGGGCCCTATTCGAGTCGGATTCAGATTTGGCCCAAATCAGGGACAGTGATTTGATTCGTTGATTCGGATCATTGTCCCTGATTTGATTCAGCCAAATCCAAATCTGAAGATCCAGTGCTGCTTCAGAGAATCAGCTTTTTGGACACAGACACAGCTTTAAAAGTTTTTTCTATATACCTTGAGGTACCAGGCTTGGTTTGTGAATGCTTCAATATTGGGACACATGGAGTGTCCCACAGGAGTGCCAGAGTGGAGGGCCCTCTGGCACTCCTGTGGGAGTGCTCAGAGGTAAACCTGTAAGTGGACTTCCGATCCACTTCCAGTTCTGCCGGGGAGTGTGCGGAGGAGCCCCCCCGCACCCAGACCCAGGAGGCACCAGTCACTGAGTCAGGGGGGCATGGGGGGCCGCCGCATGCTCCCTGGTGGACCAGGAAGTGGACTGGAAGTGTTTCTGGTCCACTTCCGGGTCTGCTGCCGAGCACGCTGGGGAGCCCCCCATGCTTCTGTGGGACACTCCATGCACCCCAGCATCGCAGCATTCATGAGCCCCTGCTACCTAGAAGTATGTAGGAAAAACATTTAAAGCTGTCTCTATGTCTGAATCTCCGACTCTCTCCGAATCAATTTGGAGGGTTCCAGTTCAATTCCAAGAGATTAAGGGGTCCTCTGACTTGATTCAGAGATTCGGCCACCGAATCGGGCCAAATCTCCACGGAACTGAATCTGGAACTGAAGCTTCGCACAGCCCTACTCCACATTGCCTCTGATTGCTGCACCCATTCTACCAGTTGTTAACCACAAATGTCTTCCTTTTTGCAAACTGTCCTGTCTTCTGGGACACCCAAGTCCCCAAACATAAACTTTCCCCCAGTGGGCCCAAAAGAGAACAACTAAAAAAAAACCGAACAAAACAGCAGCAGCAATCCCTGCATCTTCAGGGCTGCTCCCTGTGTGCCCCAGGATCTGGCTGGCCAGCCAACTTCCAGGGTGGTTGTTCTCTCCCCTCAGGTGCCATCTCTCCTGGCTTCCCTGCCAGGTCTCTTCTTCCCTTGCTGGCAGCCAGGGATCTGCTTTTATGGCCCTAGGCCCTCCCTCATTTCCAGTCACCTGACTGTGCCTGCTTAGGCCTACACAGGAGATCCTAAGGAGGGGCAGGTCTACAGCTTGCCCTTAGGGCTCTTCACCCTTCTGGCTCTAAAAGTCCTTGCCTTAAAGGGACCTTGCCCTGTGGTGCCATTCTGTACCCTCTTCCCAGTGACAGGGGTGAAACCCCCTGTTACAGCCCCACCTTTGTACATTTCTTCTGTCAAACACTTTCAATTGCAATTTTGAAAGAAAAGGTTTCTGTAAATTCTTTCAGCTCTGACTTTACTTTTTCACAAGACTCATACAGGAACTCATGAACAAGGGGGTAACCCTGGTTGCAAAGACTCTGAAGGAAATTAGTTCAATGGAAGTGATGAGGTGGATGGGTTAGTGGGCTAGCTTCAGATTGGGAATTGAGTGTTTTAGTCCTTGCTTTGTCACATACTTCCTATGCAACCTTGAGCTTTCTTGTGCCATAGTTTCCTTTCTGTATAATGGAAATAACAGCTGTATGCCATATATATATATATATATATATATATGCAGACACACACACACACACACACACACACACCATATATGCCATACACACACATAAAAGGGGCAAGGCCAAAGGGTAAATTACCATTCACTGTCCATATTACAAAAATAGGCAGGTTAAAAAGGAGTGTTTCGGGACCAGAATAGATGCCTTCGCTGCAGAAACCATTTGACATGCATACATCCTCATCATTTCCTTTGGTCAGGGAGAGACAAAGCCATCATGGGCTGCTTCTTTTCCCATATTCTCTATTTGGTTGCTAACCAAAATGAACTCAAAGTGCCCCATGGTGCACTGAAGAGAATGTGGGCAAGTCAGTCTGTCACCATGTGTACAGTCCTTGGACATCCAAACATTTTGGCTACCTATATACAAGAAGTGATGGAGTGTATACTTTATAAAGAACACCTGCCTGTTGGAGACCACTTTCTCCCCATTTCTCTGCAGGACAACAAATGAAGAGATTTTTTTTCAGATGCTTAAGAGGTACAAAAGGAGGATTTATTACTATTGTGAAGCTCTCATGGCAAAACCTAACCAGGCCAGCATATAAGCCCCTTTCCTATCAATAATAAATAGAGATGGTTCCAAGATTTTCCTTGGCTGTGTGCTGGGAGTGTGCATCAGTTGAATTGCTTTGCAAGGCCTTTCTCTGGATAATCTAATCAAGAGGAAAGAGAATGGACCTGATGGGTCAGTTTCATCCTTGGTAAAATTCCAGGGAAATTAATTATCACATCATCAGGGATGCATTTGGGGTGCTTCTTTTTATCTGATTAGAAGTAGGTAGATTTAAGGATGAAGGGTTAATAGCTACATTTAAGCTCCAGGCTGATTCATTCCAATGCAGCAATTTGATCCAAAGCCAGGTGTTTCAGAGGAAATGGAAAGCCTTGTACTTGTGGGGCCAGTTGTGCTGTGGGGACAGTCTAGCAGCTGGACACTTTAAGTCTTCATTGCTCCTAGAGAAGCTCAAGAAGGGATTCTGCCTATGGATTACTACTTGTCTTCTTTTTTTTTTTTTTTTTAATTTTTAAGGAAAATTTTTCATGTCCCAAATTGAATCAGTCAAATCAATTCCAAATCCCTGAATTATTCAAGAGCCGTATGTGGCCATACTACTGCAAGCATCCTCCACCCCCACCTGGGGCTTCAGATGCTTCCAGATCCTTTGGCGGGCATCCTACATGCACACCCAAGCCTGGAGGCTTGGGGTTCGGATGCCCCCAAGTTTCGTTTGCCATATGGCTGCAGGAGTAAGCTGGGGAAGAGTCTTCCATTTCCATAAAGTCGGCATATAGCTGAGATCTTCCCACTGGAAGTGAAAGCGGGAGGCTAACTATGCATTACCTCAGTCAGGGTACTAGCCCCTTCCAAGAAAGTGGTTTTCCCTAGCCAGTAGGAAAACCACCTGGTTGGTCATGGTATTTCCCCTGCCAGGTAACTCTACTACTTGTCTTCTTGGAGGAGTGAAGCATATTACCCAGTGCAGTCTGGTTCTATCAGCTGGTACAGAAGTGGTACTTTTGGTAAGGGGTGAGCTGCTCTTGCAGTTCTCTAAGCCCAGAGACTTCAGCTCAGCCTGGAGCTTTATGCAGGTCCCTACTGTCTCCCTACGCTGGCTCATCTATGTTCCAGTCAAGGCATAATGTGGTCATTGGTCAGCCACCAGTTTCTTGAACTTCTTGAGTTTCAGTTTCCTCCTTTCTGAAATATTCCTGATTAGAAGCTTTCAATGGAGCACCCCACATATTTCTTTGCTTGTTCCTCTGCCATTCAATAGGGTGTAGTTTTGCATCACGAAAAGGGAAAAGAAAAGTGGCTGGTTTTAGTCAAAAAAAAAAAAACACCCCCCCCCCCCCCCCCCCCCCCAAAAAAAAAAAAAAAAGCACATAAGCAATTGAATGAGTTACCAAGATGATTATTCCATCCTGGCACTGTTCAGGACTCAAGCAAATGAACAACATGCTTGGGATGGACTTAAGTGACAAGTTGCAACTTTATTTTTTTCACAATAAGGATGTGATGCTGCTCTTGCATACCAGGCATTTAACCAGGTGCAGTGTAGAATTATATTGCTGCACTACATAACTAATAAATCAGGTCAGACCTTCTGATGATAAAAATACCCAGGATCACTTCAGTCATGATCGAGTCAAAGGAAGTTTTGCCACCGGCTTCAGTTACAGCAAAAGCACGGTTTTGCATTTCTCCTGTAAAGCAAAAGCCTTTTCCTATCGCCATACCTTTTCTATCTGTCACAGATGTTACAACATGAGATGGATCCAAATTCTGGAGAGCTCAGACATTTTGCAGTGAGGGAGTTGGGTACGGAGCTATAAAAAATCAGGGATGATTGCAAAAAATTTATCTAGATTGGTTTGGATTCTAAACCTATGAGAAGGGGTTTTGGTTCAAGATTCTCTGAACATTATTTTAACTGATAAACATCCTTCCAATAACAGCACCATTTGATTATTGTTACTAGATAAGGTTCTAAAAGCCTTTAGCACTTAGACAAGTTTTTTTCTGAAACTTATCATGAGATGGTAATATTGTTCACAGCAGTAGGCAGTTAGGACAGTGAGAAGCAACAGACACCTTAAAAAATATCAAAAGAGAAGGGGAAAAAATAGCACTGTTAAGTTCTGGCTTTATTTTTGGTCTAAATTCAAAAAAGATTGACTTAGTTCTCCTCATGAACTCCAGCAAACACATTAGGCAACCAAACTGTGGTGGGAAAGTAGGTCACGATGTAGCTGAACACACAACACATGATGAGGTTTCTGCTATGTTGTGTATTATGAATATTTGCATTTATGATATAATATATAATGGCATGGAGGAAACAGTAATGAAAATGTTATTGTGCAATCAATGAACAGAGATTTTTGACAGCTCATAAAGACCTGCAGTGGAAACTGTTTTTTGAATAAAATCAGAGTTCTAAATTAACTGTTTACTCATTTGAATGTTTCCATTTGGCACACTGAATAAAGACTTCAGTTTTTATTAGCACTCAGTGAATTCAGCCGAAGCACAGACTAGTTTGGAAATCAGCGGGGGCACAACTGGAATAATAAGAGAGGTTATTTTCAGCATAACCCCTGGGCTTAGCAAGGTCTGCATTTTTTTTTCTTTGGTGAAAGCCTAGCTGCAGCTTGCTTGAGAAGCAGCACAAAAAGCTCACAGATTCCCCAAATCATTGAAGAAATAAACAAGGTGGGTTTTCATCTCTGCTTGAACAATTTTGTCCTTTAAATACTCATTATCTGCTTCTACAAGTAGTGCCGCAAAATCCCTTCTACACCTAATCTATAACTTCCCCAAGTTTAGAATTAGGATCCAAGTCTTGCAAGTGACCAGCTATGTTGGACAGAGTCATTTGTATAAGACCAACAATTTACCAGCTTTCTATTTGCCCGTCTACCAGTTTCTTAAGCACTGTTGTATCTTATGCTGTAAGCCAAACACATGTTAATTGGTTTAGTGTTGTTCGGCTTAGTGGAAGTAATATGGTAAGGCAAAAAACCTGCTCTGTCATTCGCCTGCACAGCTGTGACTTGTCACCAGAGGCTTGGTGAGCAGAGGCAGGACTGGGAGCAGGACCCACTCACTGCTCCTACTGGGCCAAGAGCAGGCTCATCATCATGTAGTTTCAGCGAGCGCAGAAGGACCTGGGGAAGCAGCTTCCCTGGGGCTCTCTGTTCTCACTAAGGCTGACACAGTGGCGCTGCCTGAGCTCTGGAGAAAAAAGGATTGGGTCCCTTGGAGCTCAGCTCTGGGACACTGGAAGGCTTCACCTTAGGTGGAAGAGCTGTGGGAAATGGCTACACAGTAATGGAACAGGTACAAAATTGGGTGGATGGGATATAATCCTGCCCTGGAGTTGCATAGCTCTTAAGACGAATAAATGAGTGCTTTAAACTGCTTAAAAAATGTTAATGAGCAGCCTGTCCAGGGCTTAAGAGCTTCAGAAGCCACCTAAACTTATCATGTAACAAGGCCCTAAGTGCACTGTGTATGTACTGTTATCTCTGCTAGGGCACCTGGCCGTTCCTCCTCCATAGTCATTTACATATAGGTAATTGTGTGCATATATATGCACCTAGTGGTGATCTGAGCTGTTTCAGAATGAGTGCATACTGCAGAAGAAGGAACACCATATAACAAACAGGAAGAATTGTTACAGCATTTCCATTTTTTCATTTTTAGTTGGTCCTGTTATGCAGATCTTCAGCTGTAGTATGTGACACCTGGGTTCAAAACTCTCCTTTTAGATAATTTCTCTTTGAGAGTACATTTCAGTATTTGTTGCTTCTCCTCCAGGCCTTAAGCAACTTCTCTGTGCTCTTAAATTTGCATAATTTTTTAGTCTGCAATTTTCAGTTGCCAGTGGGAGTTAGGTACCCAGTTCCACTGACATTGCACTGCAAATTCCATTATGAACTTTTGAAAACTGCAGCCTTCAAGTTGTTTTGCACCACCTCCTTTAAGTCTGCTTTATGTAAATACCGATGATTGATTAGCTGACATTTATACAGTGTTCTGAATATATGAAATGTTAAGTGCAATGTTTGAATACTTGGCTAGTACCTTGTTACTCAGTTTGTATGGAGGGCAAAGTTCAGAGCTATATAGTGGAACATGGCTTGAGTGAGAGACCTAAACTCTCTCCTGTTTGCTATTGCACTGCTTCTAGTAGCAAATAAATCAAAATGGGCAGGAAGAAAGAAAAGAACCCTTGAACCACTCACCATCATTTATGTGACAACCAAGTAGAAAGGAAAGAAGAAGCAAAGAAGGAAAGGAAGAAATCATTTTGTATTGTTTGAGTTGTGTCATCACAACAAAACATCTCAGGTCGCTTATATTAATCATAGAAAAATAGGGCTGGAAGAGACATCAGGTCATTTACTCAAATCCACTGCATAAGGCAGGATCATCCCTGTCTAAACCATCCTAGCCAAATTGTTTGTCTAACCGGTCTTAAAAACTTCCAAGGATGGAGATTCTTTAACTTCTCTAGGTTGTAAATCTTGTAAATACAAACAGCAACAATAATTTAACATCACATTTTTATAAAGTGAAAACTACTGGCACAACTAAATTACTGCTTAGGAATTCAGTCCAGAAGATGAGCCCTAAATGAAATCACATAGGTGGAAGAAAGTTAGTATAAAGAGAACTGTCCTGGAGCTGGATGAAATAATTGTGAAAATGCTGTTTCAGCCATCCTAAATCTATTAATGAATTTAGGTCAAATTTGCTGAAACATTTTGGTAGAAAAAAAATGTCAGCGATAGATTCACAAAACTGCGATAGTAGGTAGAGTCTGTGGTAGAGGGTGGAGGGGAAGTCCCTGATAGAACATTCCCTAAGAAAAGGTAGAAGACCCAGGACTCAGGCTTAATTTCCATTGCTGCCTTGAGAAATTTGAATCTATGTCTGCTTTTTTCAGTGAGACTGACTCTAGATGCCAGGTTATTGGTTTTTCAGGGTTGGTTGGGTATCTCTATTTCTTCTCAAGAAGCAAGAAGCAAACATTCTTTGGAGCAGAGTTTGGAAACCAGAGAGTAGGTCCTGACTATTACAGTAAAGATTTGTTCTCTCCTGCATGCTCTCCATCTTAACTACCTGAAGTTGTTCTAGGTGGTATAAAATAGAGAGAGAGTGAAGGAGATCCCCCTTCCTGCCTTGGCACACTTTGTAGCCTTGAGGTTAGGGGACTGACCTAAAAGGTGAGAGCCTTAATTCAAAAAACCCTGTCCTGAATGAGAATGAGCGCGCATTCAAACTTAAGTCTCTCATTTGAGTGTCTTAAACTTAGTACCCTGAGCTGCTCAATAAAAAGTAGATATCACCAACTCTACTTCTAGTAACTTTGTGGAGTTTGCACTACATTCCCTTCACTTTTCTTTTAAGTGTCCAAATGAAGCATTTTATTGCAAGTAGAATGGAAAGCTTCATGTCACATGAAACGATAGACTGTCTGCGGGGGTGGGATGTTTATTTATTTATGGTTGGGGATGAAGAATAAAAACCCAAATTGAATAGATCCAAACCATAGCGGGGTTTATTTATTTATTTATTTGGGGGGGACGGGGGGACTAGGGTTGTTTCTTTTCTTTCTTTCTTTCTTTTTAACTTTTTAATTTAGGAACTTAACAACATTGTCAATTGTTTGCACAGCCCAGTATCACTCATACTGGCAACCAGGGGTACAAAAACATTTTCTTAAGCTATTTGCAGATAAAGTTGCTTTGGGCATTCCATGCCCTGTGTATGTCATTTTGCCATGAAAATAATGATGGTGAATTCAAGTGCATGTTATTCTGGAACTTGAATATTAAGTTTACCCTCTCGGAGATCAATCTTGCAAGATGCTGAGGACTCAAGCCAAGATCTTGCACTTAAACTTTAGGTTTGCATACTTAACTTTAAACAAGTAAATAATTCCATTGACCTTCACTGTTACAATATGAACAATCTGTTCAAACCTGTCAAGTTTCTAGGTTTTTATCTAGGAATTTAATTTTAATTTATTCTAAAAGGTATATTAAATTTAAAGGCAAATATAGTTATTTACAAGCAATTACATATGACTTTTGGTGGAAAATGATATGAAAATTAGTTACTTCTGCCATGTTCAGACACTGTTCATGAAGTCTGGGCCTTTAAGCCGTTAAAACAGAAGCACTTCAAAACTGAACTATTCTGTTGCTGGGAGTATACAGATGTGCACCGCTGTGCATAAGGTGAAAATGCTTGCTGAATGCTGGGTAGCTGCAACTGTTTGAATTTCATGCAAACTTCAGGCAGTACTCATGTCATGATCAAATGGGAAGAAAATTAGGGTATGGTGCTCGATTTAAGCATCTGGAATCAAGCTTTGGTGCCAGTAAATTCCGCCCCCCCCAGATAAAAAGATTGTAAAACCACATTTTTATGGGGTTAGGTGATTCAGAGGAATGTTCTAGCTGAATGCTGCAACTCTCCTTCTAAGCTCATCACTCGGGGTCATTTCTTGGCAATAGCCAAGTCGCAATGAACTAATGGGACCAGATCCCCACATGTACTGAATGACTGACTAGTATGAGAGGGTATATTAAGCCATTTTTTCAGACTTCTTAGTTTATTAAGGGCCAAAACAGTTCTTGCTCTAACCAAAAGCACCCTAGCTTCAGAGGTCCTATAGGGATGGATTGTTGTGCTAGTGTCGATGTTCTAGAGGAGTGCTGTTTGCCCTTGGCAAGCCTGGTCTTATTGGCATCCCCTTATCTTACCATCTGTGCGGAAAACAAGTTACATAGCCTCATTTGTGTCAGGGAGAAGCCTTTGCTTACCCTTTAGGGCAGGTCTTCTGTTGTTGCCTTTCGCTGCTTCAGCAGTCTGAGCCCGAGACTGATAACAGAGCCCTAGATGTGGGGTTATCTGTTTTGTTCTTAGACTGTAGACTCACCCATTTGTTATTTGGAAAGCAAGGCATTTATCAAGTTTTCAGTATTCACTTTGCATAGTATTATTAGCCATTTCTTCAGCATGCTGCTTGGAATACCGCCTGTTCCCTAGAGAATTTATCTATCATTGACATTTAGTTTGCACTGATCAAATGATTCAGTTACTACCCTTGCTCCCAGGTGATGCTTGCCTTGGAATATTTTATTTAATTGGCATGAAGGTCTTCATGCACTAGGAAGGGTTTGCTAGAATGGCTATGCCAGCCCACCTTCCTAGAGGAGACCCAGTTTATACCAGAAAAATTGCTTTTTTTTAATATATATATATATATATATAACTTTTAGCAGTTTCTTGATCAAAAAAAGCTGTCATTAAAAGGACACTTTTGCCAGCATAACTATGTCCACTACAGCTGTTGCCAGCACAGCTATTTTAGGGATGTGATGTTTTCCCACTGTTCTATATGACATAGACATACTGGCAGAACTTTTAAGCAGAAATGAGACTTAATTTTGCAACTACTAAGAAATTGCCAGACACTAACTAGTCTTCATCAGTTGAGTCCACTGCCCATTTATATGATGAAGCTATGCTAGAGATGAAGGGCTGGTGCCTTGCGTATAACCAGTACTAAAATTCTTTTGACCCTTGTAGGAATATCTTTTTCCCTGGCTAAGCTGGTAGGAAGCTGCCCAGTCTTGTCCCAGCTGGAAATTACACACTATCATTTAGCAGTTTCTGTAAGATGCCTCTTGTATGTGAGTCACTGTCTGTGCACAACCTCTAGCCCAGTTGGACTCAATCCTGGTCACAGCCCTTCAACCATGTCAGGATAAAGTCTAATGCTAATATCTCAAAATCAGTGTCGCCGGTTGCTGCTATTAATTTATATACAGTATGTGGTTCATTCTGTCTTGGATCTTTTTTCATGTTGCCCTTGTTTTTATGTGTTACATTTTTATTTCTCTGTGATCATTTTGGAATTAGACCAGGTGCTAGTGTTATTCTTCAGGAAGGGGCACATTTAGAAGGGCTGAGGCCATCTTTTGTGTGTCTACAAAATGAACTGTGCTTTTCACTACCCACTTTATCTCCAACATCAACATGGTACTGACACAAGCGGTGCAATGGCTCAGATTTGACCCATCATTCATAGCTACTAAATGTGGGAGAACGCTTTGCTGGCACAGATTGTATTAGTAAAGGGGAAAGTACCTTTCTGAAAATAAGCCTTAAATAAAAACCTTGAAACCAGCATCCCAGGGTAATATAGGATATGTTCTTTGACACCAAAGAATTGACAGGTTATTCCACAGCTCACCAGGAAGCCTAGGGCCTCCAATGGCAGGCTTAGTTGCCTATAATTTAATACCAGAAGCACAGGAAACAAGCAGGAGGAACTGGCCTTCCTGCTAACCAACAACTAATATGACCTCATAGGGATTATGGAGACCTAGCGGGACTCCACCTATGACTGGACCACAGGCATAGGGGGATACACCCTGTATAGGAGGGATCGTGCTGGAAAGAAGGGCAGAGGAGTTGCTCTCTACGTGAAGGACCATTATACCTCCCTAGAAGCATAGGTTGGAAACAATGAAGGGTGACTGGAGACCCTCTGTGTCAAGATACAGGGAGAGCATGAGGAAGGGGATTTGACTGTAGGAGTTTACTACAGACTTCCAAACCAAGAGGAAGAACTCAACTGGGAATTCTCTGGAGAACTGGCAGAGGCTGCACCACAGGCAGAGGGAGAAAATTATTTGTGGGGGAGGTGGGTCAGCACATTCATGCATGCACGTGTCATCCCCCCAGTGGGAAAGTCTGCAGGGGAAGGGGCAGGGGGAGGGGAAAGGGCCATGGGGGGGGCAGGAAGTGGGGCTGGGGCAGGGATCGGGAGGGAGCAGAGCAGAGCCGGGCCCAGGATTGGGATCGGGATAGGGGCTGAGACCCACTGTGCCTGTGCGGCCACCCCTTCCCCCATGCCTGGGGTCATTGCCCAGTGTCAGTGCCTCCTGTGCCAATTACTCTGCTGCCTCCCAGCCCCACACCAGCCCTGGCTGCCTCCCCACCCTCGCCCTGGCCCCAGCCCTGGCTCTTGCCCCGCACTGTCCAGGGGGGTTGGAGCCGGGGCCGGAGTGGGGCCAGCCTTGGGTGTGCTGTCAGGCCAGAGAGGATGGAGGATGGAGCCCTCAGGACCCCACTGCCCACCCTGCCCTGAGTTGGAAGATCCCAGAGCAGCTCTGGCCCCAGCCCGCAATGGCAGTCTGCCCTGCCCCACACAGATCTGGGGGCACATGCCCTCTGTGCCTCCTGGGGTGCACATAGCAGCAAGAGCCATGCCCCCCAGACAAGCCTGTCATGGCTCATTCCTGTGCCCTGCAGGCTGGGCAACTCCTGCCCCTCCCTAGCCCCACTCTCTCCCCACCCCTGCTGCAATTGCCAAAAGCCCTCAGTCAGGCTGCCTTGTGGCCCTACCACTGCCCTGCGTTTGTGGGGGCTAAGCCCTGTTAGCCCCCTCCCCGCTTCTGCCCCCTCTGGGCTGCACACTCTCGGAGCATGGTTGTCATGGGTGACTTCAACTACCCAGACATCTCGTGGGATGAGCAGTCGGCAAGATCTCGTCACTCACAGAGCTGCTTCACTTGAATTAAGGAGCTCTATCTCTCTCAGAAAGTCTACAGGCTGATCAGGGGCAAAGCACTCCTAGACTTGATTCTGGCCAAAGGGAACGACCTAGTGAGCAATTTGAAAATAGAAGGGAAAGTGGGCAACATTGACCATGAGATGATTACTTTCTCCATCCACTGTAGATCAGGGAAATCAGCCAGGAGGGTAGAAATCCTTGATTTTAGGAAAGCTGACTTCCACATGCTCAGGACGTTGGTTGGCAAGGCCCTGTGGGACCTTGGTCTGATGAGGAAAGGAATACAAGGAGAGTGGTTGGTCCTCAAGGAAGCGATCCTACAAGCTCAAAGAAGTCTATTCCCTTTTATAAGAAAAGCAGCAAAAGGGTTGGGAGACCCCCTTGGTTCAATAGGGAAGTCAAGGACCTCTTGAAATCAAAACAAGAAGCCTACAAGGGATGGAAGTCAGGAATAGCTACCAAAGAGGAGTACAGAGCAATAGCCTGCACCTGTAGAGAGCTGATCAGGAAAGCAAAAGCAGAAACTGAATACAAACTGGCAACCAAAATCAAGGACAACAAACAGTCCTTCTTTAGACTAAATATCTACAAGTCAACAGGACCAGATGAACTACACCCAAAAGTGCTAAAAGAACTGGCCAATGTCATTGTGCAACATATGGCCAAGTTATTTGAAGATTCATGGCGCTCAGGAGAGGTCCCAGAAGACTGGAAGAAGGCCAATGTGGTGCCTTTCTTTAAGAAAGGGAGAAAGGAGGACCCCAGGAATTACAGGCCAATCAGTTTGACCTCAATCCCAGGTAAAATCCTGGAAAAAATTATCAAAGAGTGCATCACTAACAGGCTAACAGAAGGCAGTATTCTGAAGAACAGCCAACATGGCTTCGTTATGAGCAGGTCATGCCAGAGGAACCTCATCTGCTTTTATGATCAGGTAATTCGCCACCTGGATAGGGGAAATGAGGTTGATGTCATATACTTGGATTTCAAAAAGACCTTTGACCTGGTTTCCTATGATATCCTAATGGTTAAATTGGAAAAATGTGGCCTCGGCTACTTTACGGTCCAGTGGCTAGGTAACTGGCTCTGTGGTAGGTCCCAGAGAGTACTGATAGATGGGACAGAGTCATCATGGCAGAAGGTGGCCAGTGGCATCTCTCAGGGCCCAGTACTTGGACCAGTGCTTTTCAACATGTTCATCAACGATTTGGATTCGGGTATTAAATGTGAACTGGCAAAGTTCGCTGATGATACCAGACTATGGTGGGGCATAGTCATGGTCCAGGACAGGCTGGCACTACAGGCTGACCTGGACAGGCTTGCGAGGTGGTCACACCTTAACCTGATGTCGTTTAATACAGAGAAATGAAAAGTGCTTCATCTGGTGAGAAATAATCCATGACATACTTACAGACTCGGCAGTGCTACACTAGCCAGCACCACAACTGAAAGAGACCTGGAGGCCGTGATAGACAAAATGAACATGAGCCACCAATGCAACACTGTAGCTGGCAGAGCTAATCAAACATTGGTATGCATATACCAAGGCATCTTGAGCAAGGCTAAAGTTGTCATCCTACTACTCTACTTGGCCTTGGTGAGACTGCAGCTGGAGTACTGCATCCAGTTCTGGGTGCTGCACTTCAGGATGGATGTGGAGAAACTTGAGTGAGTCCAAAGGAGGGCCACACACGTGATTAGAGGCCTAGACACCAGGTCATACAAGGAGAGGCTGAAAGGCTTGAGACTGTTCAGCCTGGAGAAGAGAAGACTCAGAGGGGACTTGGTGGCAGCCTATAAGTATATCAGGGGAGTACATCAGGGCCTGTGGGAGCAACTATTTACCAAGGCCCCCCAGGAGAGGACTAGAAATAATGGGCACAAGCTGATTGAAGATTGCTTCACACTAGACATAAGAAAAAGCGTCTTTGTAAGTCGAGTATGGAGGGTTTGGAATAGGCTCCCCCCAGAAGTGGTATAGTCACCCACCCTGGCGAGCTTCAAAAAGTGTCTTGATGCCCATCTTGCTGGAGTCATTTGACCCCAGCGGTCTTTCCTGCCCAAGTGTAGGGGGGCTGGGCCCGACGATCTGTAAAGTCCCTTCCAGCCCCTAAAAAACTATGAAAAATATGATAAAAACTATATGTTCAGTTAAATGCTGGCATAGAGTTCTATTTTATATAATATTAACAATTTACAAGTTCTCCATTTTCCTTTGTTTTAATCCAGTGAAAATCTATGTGCACATGTGTGCAAGTGCATGTGTATATAGATAAATCTTTTAATACATAATATAATAAATAATCTAATGATCCATACACATTGCATGTTTGTTTGCATACTTTACTTGAGCATCCAGTCACCATAAATGAGATTTCAGCTGCAGGCATCTCTCTCTCAGATATCCCTTATTAACTGTTTGTGGCTGCAGTCACCACACCAGTTTTGTGCATACATACTGTTTAGGTATTTCTCTGAATCAAAAAGAACAGAAGATTTAACTTTCATCAAGATAAGCAAGTTTACCTGTCAGGCCATGAGAACATGAGAAGCAGAGTGCTTTCATGCCCAGTCATCATTTTATCTGAATTTTTTCTAAATGGAAAATATTCTATTTTTAGTATTGGTTTCCTCAACTCCTACACACTTGCTCTCCCTATTGCTCCCTCTCTTGCTTTTTTCCTTCATCCCCTCCCCTTTCTGTCTTTCTCTTTCAAACACACAAAATCATTTAAAAAAATCAAACAGTAATGCCTCTCTTCCACAAGGCAAGGAATCAAGCCTATACTTCAGAGAAAAAAGCTCAAATTCTCCAGCCTTTCAGTAATAGAGCTGTGTGTCTAATGAAGCTATACAGATATAGCTACATGGAAACACCATAGCTCTAGTGTAAAATGTGGTTTTGAATAGGGGTAAGTTGCACAAGTGTAAACCCACATGATGCATAGCTTCAGCACATCTACACTGGTGGGTAAGCAGTGCGCCAGATCCCTAGACAGGCATCCTGATATCACAGTGATGGTGGTGGTAGAAGAGCCTAAACAGAATGAAATATGAATTTCCCCTTTCAGCGCATGTCAGAGCTCTTTTTTCCTTTCTGTCAGATGAGTGTTTTAATGAGAAACTAGCAGCCTTTTGTTACAGTCTTATCAAAATAAGTCATATACACTTGAATTGTGTTCATTCTGGGCTGTGAGACAAACACAGACATGTCTTAATGTTTTATAGGCATGAGGCTTTATGGAGAGGATTGAGTTCTGAAAACAGCTTTGTTTTTTGATTGCCAACACCTTCATTATAATACCTTCTTTACTTCTCCCAGCTCCTACAGTGAATGTTGCTTAAACGTATCTGGATGCAGACCAAACCAGAGTATGGTTGGTTCAAGTAAAGCCCATGGCAGCACTTGATCTAAGCCATTAGACAATAAATGTTCTTGCCTTTTTATGATTTGGCTTTTCTTCAACTTTTTGCCTGTTATTCCCAAACTCTGTTTCTTTTTTGGCTGCTTGTTGCTGGTACTGAATGTCAGGATAAGTATCCCAAGTTCAGTGCCCACAGAGTGAGTCCAGAATGGTGTCCATTCTTTGCTAAGTTGCTTGCAGCCTGAATATGGAGCAACGCCAAACTCTCATGTTCTGCATTCTTCTTCTCTCCTGGAGGCCATTATTCTAAAAGGAGAACTCCTCTACTTGTTGCAAAAAATCTGGACATGTGCCACTAATAAAGAGTGCAATGTGCGATTAATGGTTGAGGTAATGAGCTGTATAAAAGCAGGTCAAACGACTAAAGAATGAACTGAAGAGGCAGAGCTGGTGGTGTTCTTTTGCATTTCTGTCTTGAAAATGCAGGATAGTAATACACGGCCCAGTCCTGGTGCTGTAGTCACATAAAACCCCTGTCAGAATCAGTGGACCAAATTGTACAGTGGTTTCTTTGGGCCTGATTCTGCAGTGCTAATTCAAGCTAATTTTCCCGTGTAACCAAAAGGGCTTTTGCTGGCTTAAATGATATACAACTCTACCAGCTCCTCCCTCCCCACTCAAGTCTTTACTTATGCAGCATTCCCACTGGTCTTAATTGGTGTTGGTGGCAATTCCTGAAAAATGGCAATATATAGTATTCATTAGTTTGCAGAATTGGATCCTTTCTCCTGACAAAAGGATTTGATCCATGGATCAGAAAGATCCACAGGATTTGGCCCTTGGTTTGCTATTTCAGGCAGGCTATAGATAAATGTCCTTCACTGGAGGATCATTAGAAGGAGGATTTGACCCTTGGTTTGCTATTTCAGGCACGCTATAGATAAATGTCCTGCATTGGAGGGTCATTAGAAGGATACACAATTTCTGGTCAAACTCTAAGCCCTTGTGTTCCTTGATATATGAGCCACAGTGTTCTGCGGCAACTCTCTACTGTAGACAAGGCAAACTTATATAGACTCAGATTTACACCAGGGTAAACTGCAGGAGTTCAAGCCATGTTGCCCTCTTGTAGATAATGTCTATGTTATATGTTTGTACTGGCACAACTGTAGTCATGGCTAAAATCTCAGTGGAGCGAGGCTTGAGGGAATGCCTCTACTGCAATCATAGGTGTGATTGCAGCACATGTAGGCTTACCTGACTTGATTTTAATTTAGTTAACATTGATAATAACAGTGGTGACACACTGGCATGGACATTACTGCAGACTATATAATCCCTCCAAGGTCTTAGGTATGTATTTGGGTGGCTACTAGTTAGGATGGGATCTAGGGCCATGTGTACATGACACGGGAGTTAATGTAGACCGTCCAAAAATTTTAATGCGGCTTTTTTTTGGTGCAGTGCATTTTTGTTTGCATGGCACAGTGTTTGTGTTTTCACGAACGGCACTTTCACGTGAGTTAAGCCCCCATGTGTCATTCCCTGCAGATTTCAGTAGAGGGAGTCAAATACCAATTTATCCTCTAGAATGTCTTTCCTAATATATTACAGCAGGAGGCGCATGTGAGCCACCTGGGCTCCTCAGTCCCTGCCCCCGGACTCTCACTGTCACTGGGAGTCTCCCCCGGGGCACGGTCATGGTTGCACCTGCCTATGCTTGTTTGGTCTGGTCTTTCTCCATCAGTACGCGATCCCA
Source organism: Alligator sinensis (assembly GCF_000455745.1). Lineage (NCBI taxonomy): Eukaryota > Metazoa > Chordata > Crocodylia > Alligatoridae > Alligator > Alligator sinensis. The sequence continues at coordinate 1,001,373 of NW_005841895.1, read as the reverse complement.
AAGCCCCCATCCCAATCCCAAAGACAAGCCACGTAAATCCTCCCCTCCCATTCCTTTCCCTTCCCATCCCACCATGGGTTATGGTGGGTTTTTTTCATTAACTATAGCTGCTTAATAACTGCTATATCATAAGAGTAGCAGCTGGGGCTATGATATCATAAGAGTAGCGGGTTGGTGGGTGGGTGTTTTTTGCCGCCCCGTTGATTGGCGATTGCTGTCAATGGTGGTGGTGGTGAGCTCTTCCAGCTTTTTTGTTCTTTTTTTTTTCTGGACTACATTTCCCAGCATGCCCAAGCTCATTGATCTTCATACAGTTTCCAGTGGGGGTTCCCATTGGAACCCTCCCGTTCCCTGCCCAGGCACACCATCAATCTGTTTATGTAGTGCCACATATGGGTTTTGGAGGTGTGTTGCTTGATAAATGCTTTTGGAATGTTTTTCAAAATGTGGCTTGCTGTTCGGCTTGTTCCCCCCATCCCCGGGGGCTCATTCACATGTGGGTGACGGTGCATAATGTCCCCCTCCCCCAAACCGCTCACAGTCTGGAAGCAGCAAACCCCTAGCCCAGTCCAGATTTCCTTCCTCTTCCCCTGACCGTCCTCCCTTCCGCCCCCTGTCCGTAACACCACACGCCCCTGTAGACAGACACAGATTTAAAGTGTAAAAAAATGAATTTATTTTAAAACAAAGCACTCCTAGGGGTGTTGTCAGCAATGTATCCTGCCAGACAATCACGCACAAGGGCCGCCTGACTAGCCTCTCCTTGAGTATATCTCTTCGGTTCCTGTGCTGCTGCTGCCCCATGTCTCTGTTGTCTTGCCACTGCTGTTGTGCTTCTTTTTCCCACAAGTCCTTGAAAACCTTTCTGCAGCTCTCACAGATATTTAGGTGGCAAGCTTTCATTGAAGCTCATGCCACTGCTTCTCCAGTGCTGTTGTCTACTGACGCTGTAATTCCACCTTGGATTCCAATGCAAAATACCCTAAATTTCTTTACCTTTTATATTGTGGAAAATAGGACAATGACTGGAAAAAACAAACAGGCTAGGTGCTGGTGTTATAAAGCTGATGGTGTGATCTGAAACTCAAAACCACAAGGAACATTCGTGCTCTGAGTTTCCTGTTCAAAAGGGACTGTGTATTACTTCCTTTCGAGTCAGACGCTAAGCGCAAGCTCTTAGAATGACCTTAGTAGAGGAGCTAAGCATCAAATGGGGTTTTATAGCACTGCTGGGGTTTGAAATTAGAACAGAGGAAGGAAATAATAGATTGTTCTTTCTAGTGAAATGCTTACTTGTCATAAAAAGCATGTGGTTTAGGAGAGATTAACCTGTTGAGCAGCCTCTCCTACCTATCTCATATACAAAGGGTGCTGCCTAGATTTGAAGTCTACTGTTTTATTTTAATTAAAAATAATTTTATGGTCTCTTTCCAAATTTTCCTTTTGCTACTACAGTAGTTTCAGTCCATGTGTGAGAATTTGCATAAACACATTTTAGGCAGGAGTAGTTCTTTACAGAATAAATAAGTTTTATTAAAGTACAAGATTCCTGGCATCTGGCTTGGGTTGGCAGTGAGCTTTGTGACTTTCTGCATCTAGATCTGTATCAGCTGTTTCTGTATCACCTAGTTAGTCATTGTCTAAATGGTAGTCTTTGCACAGTGGCTAATGTGTGGCATATAGCAATAAATTAATGAATCTCATTTGTGTTTCTGGGGGACAGAGGTCCATATTATAGAAACCGCCATTCCATTTTATCTACCAATCTAAATATTTACATCTAGAAGAAGCAGAGAAGTTTCAGAAAAGAGCCACAGGTATGTTTGCAAGTTTAAACATATCTTATAGTGAGAAACACAAGGAGCTCCATTTATTTATCAAAGAGAAGGTTGAGGGGCAAATAGATCACAGTCTATTAACAGACACAAAGGGAAGGGAACAGAATCAGGTTATGTCATTCTATGAGAGACATGTCTGAGAAGATACAATGGTTGGAAGCTGAATTTGGACACGTTAAGAGTAGAAATAAGGTGCATTTTTTTAAGAATGAAGGTTATTAACTATTGGAACAGTTTACTAAGGACTACAGTAAACTATCACCAAATATTTTTAAAATCAATTTTAAGATATTTTACTAAATTATATATTCTAGTTTAACCACAGTTATCGACAGGAAGCAGTGATAGATATGCTGGGGAAACTTACCTGACTGTTCCTTGGCTTACACCCATCCTCTGGGCAAGAGAAAAGCTCAAGTTTACAGGAGTTTGTCTCAGGCACTAACCCCACTTTAAAAAATAAATGCACCCTATTGCGAAGGATGAAGATGATTTTTACAAGGGAGTCAGATTCTTCTTCCATTTGCCTGTGTACAATAATCCATACAACAAAGCAGGCACTGAAGGCACAGACAGAAGTGACAATTTTTGCCTGATCTGGCCCTTGAAAGCTCTCTATAGCCATGAGCAAACAGAATTGCATGGCTGGAGAGCACTTTAAAAGGGTCTGATCCCACAAAAATCTGAACCTTCATTGGATGAGAGTTCAGATGAAGATGCTCCAGAATGGAGTGGCTTCAATAACTTTTGCCTGCGCTACCTCCCAGCCCTGGCACTATTCTCAGAATGGGGGGTGGGAAGGGATGGATTGGAGCCACCTTGAGGGGCTCCAGTCCACCCACCCCACTCTCCAGTGCCAGCTGGGGAACCCCCAGAATGAGCTCCCTCCACTCTTTTTCCCCCCTCCCATTCTGAAAACAGTGCCAGGGCTGGGAGGGGAGAGAGGCATTGCTAGGGGAGAGCAGCTGCAGGCTCACAGCCACTCTATACAGCAGCTGAATTCCCTAACCCCTGAGTTGCAATAGTGAACTTCTGTTGGGTCTGGGGGATCATTGTAACTCATAGACATTAGGGCTGGAAGGGACCTCGGAAGATCTTTGAGTCTAGCCCCCTGCCCAAAGGGCAGGAAGTCAGCTGGGGTCATAGGATCCCAGCAAGATAAGCATCCAATTTTCTCTTGAAGGCGTTCAAAGTAGGTGCTTGAACCACCTCCAATGGCAGGCTATTTCAGACCTTGGGGGCTCGGACAGTAAAGAAATGCTTCCTTATGGTCCAGCCTGAAACGGTCTTGCAGGAGTTTATAACTGTTCGACCTTGTTGTCACTTGGGGCGCTCTGGTGAACAAATGTTCCCCCAGATCCTGGTGGACACCCCTTATAAACTTATAGGTGGCCATCAGATCACCCCTGAGCCTGTGCTTTTCCAGGCTGAAGAGTCCCATAGCTGGCTGAAGAGTCCCATGTTGCTTCCTGCATTACAACAGGGAGCTGCATTTCTGTCTATTTCTGGGCCTTCTGTTACTTGATTCAGTTTGCAGTTCCTCTGAACTGATGTTTTATTGCTGTATGGTAAAGGAACTTTTCAGCCTATAAAGCAGGGGCGGGCAATTATTTTGGGTGGAGGGCTGCCTCCTGAGTTTTGCCAAGCTAATGAGGGCCGCATGGGTAGCCCTGCCCCTTTACAGGTGTCCTGCACTCTGGTTGCCGTTTTGTGTCCAGAAGTCCTGCCCTCTAACCCCTGACCTTTGCCACCAGAAGTCCTTCCCCCTTCTCCCAGAAATACTTCTTTCAGCAAAGGGTTTTGCTGTCTCAGAACCAGAAAAATTCCAAATTATATTCTAAATATCGAACATCTATAACATTTATTAATTTGATTTCAAAAAAATATTTTTGTCCTGATTTACATGTGCTTGTGTAGTGGACATAGAGGTGGTTGTACAGTAGCTTAAAATGAAGTCTTACTCTTGTATATTGTGGGGGGTTGGGAGTATGGGGGGATGGGTATACATTTGTGGAGGGGCTGTGGGTGTGTGGGGATGTGGGGAAGGGTGTAGGTGTGTGTGGGGAGTTTTGGGGGGTGGATGGGTGTGGGGGGTGGGGTGAGGGAGCATGCAGGACTGTGTGTGGATGTGTGGGTGGGTATGGGGTTTGTTGGAGGTTGTGTGTGGGGAGAGTGGCTGGGGTGTGTGAGGGCATGTGGGGGTCTGCAAGTATGGCAGTGAGGAGGGTGTGGGTGCATGTATATGGTGGGGTGTGCATGTGGGACTCACCCTACGAACACACACACACACTCTGTCCCTCCCTCCTTCATTGTACACATGCACACACATGCACACACACATGTGCACATGCATGCGTGCCCACACACACACACACACACACACTGTCCCTCCCTCATTGCTCTCTCTGTCTCTCTCTCCTCCTTACTCATTGCATGGACACATGCACCTCCACCCTGCACCTGCTCCTGGCCCCAGGGTATCGGTGCAGGCCCTCTGCTCCCACAATCTGACCGTGCAGCCGGGAGCCATGTGGTGCAGGAGTGGCCAGCGTGCAGCGACAACTGGGCAGGAGCACGGGGCCCACACCAGTGTCCCAGGGCCAGCATCAGCAGGTCCCAGAGCTGGGCAGCAGGAGCTTACAGCAGGGGTTTATGGAGATGGGCTGGGCTGTGTCACCAGGGAGAGTGGGGTGCCAGCCCGGCACCAGAGCCTCTGCCAGTCCATGCCCCGTGCTTCTGCTGCCTTGCTCTGGGCACCACTTCCCTGCCTGCCCACTGGCTGCTCCTGCACCATGTGGCTCCTGGCTGCATGGCCAAACCGTGGGACTCAGCAGGAGCCGGCCTGGCCCGGCTTGGCCCCGAAGACTGGGGCAATCCCCACGGCCCTCCCCTGCTTCCCCTCAGCCCCTCCACTCTTACTTTAATTTCCCTCCGGCGCAGGGAGACAGGAACAGCCCCAGGGTCCTGGGTCAGAAGGCTCTTCTAGGCCAAAGCTTCTGGGTCGGGGTGGGAGGGGTGGTTGGGCTGAGCTGTTGGGTTCTGCTGGCTTCCCCTGGGTCCTACTGCCCCTGGCTCCTGTCATCTTTGACAGGCAGCCAGGAGCAGATAAATATTAATTTCCTAAATTTTTAAAAGGCCCCACGGGCCAGATAGAATGACTTGGAAGGTCAGATCTGGCCTGTGGACCATATTTTTCCCACCCCTACTATAAGGAGTATGACTGCCCAGATTTGGTAGTTGAGTCTGACTCAAGACTTCGAGGATGAGGTTACTGTATCTACTGTGAATAACGTTTTCAGTGTTCATGGTAAAACATTACCAGAACTGAGTCTCCCGGTATTTATTTAGTTATCATGGTTAATCCACAGCATGTTCATAATAAAGATTTGTGGCTTTTCTCAGTACTTGCACATTTTCTCTCTTTTAGGAATTTGCCAGTATACAACTCATTGATGCTCTCAGTGCTGTATTATTGTTGGTTTTTGCAACTGTGAATCTCAGAAGTTAATTTGCCATTTTCTTACAAACAAATTTATCTTGATTATCGTGTAACATGGCAACACATTGTACTGCCTTTCAAATGCTCATCTCCTTGACCCATGAAACATGTTTTTAAGAACAATACTCATAACTAAAAGGTTAAAAAAGTATGCTAATATGGACTTAAGGTGAATCAGACTGAGAAACTTAACATAACCAAATTGCTTTGCGTTTCAGATGAATAACTTTACAGCTTTTGTCCTTCAGGGATAATATGTTGGGGTTTATGTTTAGGAATTTTTTAGCAGTTGTTGGTGATGGTGGCATTTGCTTGATTTTTTGTAAAGCTTTTTGTCATTAGTCAGGCTACTTTGATACATGAGATGTGCGTATGATCAGATCTGGCTGTCTTAAAACTACTCAAATGCATGCATAAATAAAAGTGAATGAGCTACTCCTTGCCTAATTTATTAAAACAAAAATGTACTTCTACCTGGTTCTCTTGTTAGGCTAACCAGGAGGTAGAGTGGTGAAGCCAGGCAGCATTGATAAAAACCGTCAATTCTACATTGTTTTGACTCAAAATGTTAAGTCTCAACTGTAAAGCTGTAAAGCCTGATCTAGAGAAGCAGGAGGGACTTGGGGGTTTTGGAGCTGAAAGTCCTGTATTTCATTGACTTTGTATTTCCCCATGGACTAGGTTAGAATCACATTCCACTTGGTCTTCAACTGCCAGACTCTCAGCCTTGCATTAAGTCTAAACTTGGAAGGCCCACTAGGCTGGGGGAGTGCGTGTGTTCATGTGGCTGCACCTGGAAGCCCCAAATTGGCATAATATTTTGAAAATGCAACTCAGCAGCTATTAATTGAGTAGGAGCTATGTATCTTAAAAAGAAGATGATTAGTAATGGAAGTGGCAGGACAAGATATTAAACTGCACTTTGCAACCTCAGATCCCTAATCTGGGTCAGTGCTACTAAGGTCAAACAACCCTACTGCAAAACAGGTACAGTATCCCCTGACTCCAGTGGTGGCTACCACCATAAGAGTATCTACCCTATCAATAGCTTGGAACCAGATTCCTAAATGGGGCTTTTGCTTAAGGTCATGGTTGATGTCAAAAGCCAAAATAACATTCAAGTCGGTCTCTCTTCAGACCACCCTACAGCCTAACACATGCATAGTCTTTGTTGGATATATTGATAAGATTTGCAGTGACATGCTGTTGTTGGTTTAACATCAATCATTAACACTAGGCAACCTGGGATGCCATGTTTTCAAAGAAAAAAGAGAGAATCTGAAGGAAAGCCAAAGCAAAGACATTTTTAATTTGTTGGAGAGTACTGTAGCTGGGTTATGTGTAACAGTGGCTGGCCATACACAGAGCTGTCCCTGTTAGCAGCTGTCCCAATGAGCTTGTCCTCTACAACCTGGCTAAAAACTCTTTATTACTCAGTTTCACCAGTGGTATAGCAAGTGACATACAAATGATCATGAATGGTTTGGGCCACCCATCCATTCTGAATACTAGTAATAATTAACTCTCTATAGATCTAACTGTTCCCAGAGCAGTGACTAGAGTGGTATTTTTCCATGTGTTCTCTCACTGAATCCAGCAAGCAGAAGGCTGTAGTGCATAGTGCAAAGCCCTAATGCATGAGGGTTCAGATGCCCTTATACAACCATGTTATCCATGTATCCATATCAATCTTGAATTGACTGTCTCCCACAATGCTCTTGTCACCTGTAATGAGGAAGAAGGAACAAATATCCCTCTCTGAAGTAGTTGCTGTTTCAGCCTTATCTCTCATGAGATGAGTGCACACACACACCAAAAAAATATTGCAGGTGCAGAGTAGATGCAATGGTGTGCACTGTAGTTAGTCTGTGTTGACATGTACGAGACAGCTGTCAGAAAAGCTTGTCTGTGATATGCTTGCTTTAGCCAGGATGGATGTTCTCCCACATGCCTGAGCTCTGCATTCATCTAACATAAGCAACGAATATCTCTTTCCCATGAAGAATCGCTCTAGCATTTTTGTGAATATTGATGCAATTTTTAGTGTAAGTGCCAAACAGTGGGACATTTCTATACTGAACTGAACAAAATACTTCACCATGACTGGTTATTTTGATTGATCCTGAGCTGGTGATTAAGGATCTGATTGTGCTATTGGCTCATGGCCTGTGGATGGGTCAGCATTAGGCAACACTCTCCCAGTGAGAGTCGTGGGAGTTTATGTCCCTGAGTTATGACACATTCTAGAGCTCTCCAGCCTGAAGGAGAGGATGCAACACACTCTT
>NW_005841895.1:988386-993720 GCF_000455745.1 Alligator sinensis | reverse complement strand
CTGCCCGGCTTTGCAGGCCTGTGCAAATTAGTCATGGCCCTGCCTCTTCCTCTGCCACCTGACAGTCTCAGTGGCTGGCTCCTCCAGCAACAGGGCACATGGAAGGAGGCAAGGTTTCTTGTGTGCTCCCCTTTCTTGCTTCAGAGGTATATTGGGTAGCCATGCTGGTCTGAGACAAAAATAAATGCGAAACTCTAGAACTCTTGGTTCAGAGATGATACCTTTTATTAGACCAACCAAGAAATTGCAAAATAAAAAATCTTTTTTCTGCAAGCATTTGGGCACATGTGCCATTCCAGGGAAAAGGAAAAATGGTAAAAAGTCAGAAAGCTTGCAGAAAAAGATATATTTTTTGCAATTTCTTAGTTGGTCTAATAAAAGGTATCATCTCTAACCCAAGAGTTCTAGAGTTTTGCACCCCTTCCTTGCTGCACCCTTGAAAGTAACACTGGAAGGTGGAGAAATGTATCATTTGCTGACCTGAACAGCAGGGATCAAGGGTCTGCGACATATTTGAAATGGATGAACATTGCAGTCAGCAGTCACAAGACTCCCTATGATTAAGTTAAGTACTCCAGCATGGTGGGTCACTGTCCCTTGCTCCACTGCCTAACAGATACAGCTGCTTTCTCTCCCATTTGTTTAATGTTGTTTTATCCACAGGGTCATTAGTAGAAGTAAAATATTCGTGGAAACGATGGGTTGGCAGGGTAGTTTAAGCACCAGGGCTGATCCCAGCTAACCATGGGACCAGATCTTTTTGCTTCATTGACTTCAGTGGTCCCATATTTTATTAAACAATAGTAATAACTTCAAACACTGAAATGCAACCACGTTTGGACTGGAAAGGCGCAACTGTTCTCTACATGCCATATGCTCACTATTTTTGGGAGCCTTCTGGTCCCTGGGAACACTGAAGGAAATGTGATTATCCAAGTTGGGGTTAACAGCCTATCCTTGTGAAGCATGCTGAGGTATCTTTAACAGTCATGAGCTGTCAGGGCTATGTTTTAATGGCTTAGAAGCTATTTTCATAAAAAGCTGACCTGTAACTTTGTGCTGAGGCACTGGTGCAATATAGACTGAGAAGGAAGAACGCTACCTGATAAATCACCTACAACATTTCTTCTAGCACCATTGGTCTTTCTGAGGACTTTCCACCTACCAGGCCCTCATTATGTTTAGTCTATGGGATATTCTTGCATACTGATTACAACCTTAGCCAGAGACACTGGTTTTGGTAAGTGATTGGGACATTGGAAAAGAACTGATTCTAGAAAATACGCTCAAATTGAGTGACTACAAATTAATTCAGTTTAAATATAAAAAGCAGGTTCATAACTAAGAGCTTTTTTATTTCAAAAGAGCAGATTTTGAGAAATGAAGGGAACTAGTTAGTGAAATCATTTGGAAGGAAGAAACTGAATGTGGAGGAGGGTTGGTATTTCTTCATATCAAAGGTGCAAAAACTATCTGGAATTTGCACCCTAAACAAAGGTCTTCAAAAAGAATATTAGGAGGAAGTCAAAATTTTACTAGGAAATGAAAATGGGACTAATCAATAAAGAAAACCGTCTTGGAGGTGAACAAGTTTAGGGATAGAGAGCTGACAAAAAGTCAGGGTAAGTTATGTCTTCCAAAAAAATTAAAATCCATAGTAAAAGATCCTTTAGTCATATAAACAAAAATAGAACTAGGAATGAAGAAGTGTGGCTGCTTTACAGTGATGATGGGAAAATTAAAAATAATATAGCTATGGCCCCAAAATGAAATGAATATTTTGCTTTCATTATTCCAACATGGATGATATAAAACAGAAGTGCAAAGGCAGGGTGGCTAATGAATGTATAAAAATGGAAATTACTCATCAAAAGATTAAGCAAAACTCAAAGAACTCTGGGACAGACTTGTCCCCTGGGCTTCAGTACATTAAGCTTCTAGATCACTTTTTTCCTTTTAAAGGAGCGGCATATGAAATTGTTAGTGCAGTTTCAAGGAGTTTTAATACATCAGTCAAATCAGGAGTGGTATCATATGAAAGCTAACTAGTTATATTTCTTTGATGAAATTTTGATAATTGATTTTTTACACAAGGGACGTGTAATAGATGTAATCTATCTGGGCTTCAATAAACTGTGTGATTCAGTACCATATGGGAAATTTTTAGTTGAGATGAAGAAGATTGCTATTAATGTGACAAATATTAAGTGGGTTAGGAACTAGCCCAAGATGGCTAGAGATGACAGCGTGTTGTGCTGAAAGGAAAACATTCAGGCTGGAGGGAGGTCACTTGTTGAATTCCAATTTTCATTAGTGACCTTGTGTGAGAGGTTGAAGTGAGCTAAAAATGGCTGAGAGGAATTGAGAGGAATTATCAATATAAGGGAGGACTGCAATATCATACAGGAAGGCTCAGATGGCCTTGAGGACTGGAGTAGATAGGGGATAAAATGTAACAGCATACAGTGCAGGCCATGAACTTAAGGGACTAATAACCACCATTTCTATTATAAGCTGAATTTTCATCAGCTGGAAAACACTTAAGAGGAGAAAGACCAGGATGTGCTAATTAATCACAGGTTGGCCATGAGCTATCAGTGTCGTGTAGCTGTAAAAGAGGAAAATAGAATTTAGCATGTAGCAGAAAAGGCATTTCAAGTAACAACAAAGAAGTATTAATGGTATTTTGCAAGGCATTAGTGAGACCTTATCTCATATTGTGTACCGTTCTGGTCACTCACGTTAAAAAAACATCCAGCTGTAGCTGGGCATTCAGCAGATTTCCATAATGCTTTGAAATGGCAAGACCATGTTGGGTGCACATGGAGCTTTGTGACTGGCTGTCACGTAAGGGGACACTCAAAGAGCTTAAGAGCATGGATTGTTTAGCCCAGCAGAAAGAGGGCTGAAAGGGAATGTGATTGTTCAATAAATACATTGCAGGGGAAAATATCAGGCAGGGACAAGAGCTATTTAAGTTAAAGGACAATGTTGGCCTAGTAGGTATAAACTGAAAATGTGTAAGGTTTTGCTGAGATTTAGAAGAAGGCCTCTGCTTATTTGAGGGTTGAAGCTGGGAATAGCCCATCAACAGCAGTAGTGGGGCCACAGAAGAAAACCCAGCTAGTTTTTAGATGGAGCTTGATGATTTGATGCATGGGGTTATGTGACCAGTATGCCTACAATTGTAGGGGGGCTTGACTCAGAGACTCGGGAGAATTCTCCTGGTCCTAACTTCAGCTGCTCTAAAGCCATTCCTGCCGCTGCAGAGTTGTAATAGCGTACATGGCTCTTACCGCCCACACAGGATCTATGGCAAGTGACTCACTATTGCGCATAAGCTGGTCACGTACATTCATTCTCCCTGCCTCCTCAGTCACCACCCATGACTGCCATGTAGTCATCAGGAGGAGTAGACTGATGGCACACAAAATTCCCCTGTCCAGCTTTTCATGATCTACATTGAATGCAGTAAAACTGCAGGAGTTGCATCAATAATCAGGCGTTGCTTGCCTGCAGAAGAGACTGAGTGGAAGCAGGATTTTTTTCTTGCCTGAAGGCAATTTGCATGCAGCATAGCTGGGTGTTCAACAGGTTTCCATAATCCTTTGAAATGCCATGACTGCGCTGTGTGCACATGGAGTTTTGTGACTGGCTGTTGGTGAAGTCATGCTGGCAACAGTATGGCCAGGCATTGCACACACATTCTCACTTCTTTCTCCTCATAACTCTTTATAAAATTGCATTGCATAATGATCTTCTCCTGCCAACATCACCAAAGGCATGTCATTATAGCCCAGAAATGCAATTTTCCTGTCATGTACTATTGCTTAATGATATATATTGCTAATTAGTAATAGGGATAATCTAACATAATCCACATCAAGATAAAAACAGCAATGCCCTACAGTAAGTCACAACAAAAAACACGATGAACATAAAATAAATGAGAGTCACACAATATACAGCATTTGATCCCTCTGAAAGAACTTCCTTTTTGCTATCATTCGGGTGCTGGCACTGCCTTTTTCCTTTCTCCAAGTTTGGAGGGGATAGATGGAGAGGAATAGCAAAATCTAGCATCAGGATCTAGAACTGTAAACCTGAAGTTCAGTTGCATGGCCATCATTATTTCATTGGGCCATATTAATCCCCAGTGTATGCCCATTGGTTCAAACCAGAGATGAATTAGCTCAACATATTTATTTTAAAAAAGTGTAAAGTATCTCAGTGTTACAAACCAATCTCTGTTTGAGCCAAGCTCTCTCTGTTCCACATAAATTAAAAAAAAGAGTGGTCTGTTGTCTCTGAGAGCTAGGATAAAAGATGCCATAACAAAATTGCTAAGAAAATCCCCCTGAGTATAATTCAGGTAAGAACATCCATAGAGTTGTTATATGATCAAGAATGACTTCAGAACTAAACATGGTTGTGATCTCAGAGGACATTCTAGTACCAAAGGGCTATTATAAGAGTGTTGTTGTATTTAAGCATAAGTAGTCATTAAAAGTCAGAATTTAAAAATAAAGTGCTTTCAATTGCATGTATAAAATTTCATGCACTTAATTTATGCAACCAAAACCCTGATTTGAGTGTACCCATCAGGTGTCTCTACACATAAGAGGCACTCACACAAATTGGCTCTAGGTTAGGTCAGTAACATTTAAGAGAATTTCACTGGACTCTGGATTTGTATTAGTATAATTTAAATGAAAACTTGGACCACAGCCAGAAGAATCACTAAATGCTAAAGGAAACTGAAAGACTAGTCCAGGTTGTATAATAGTTGGAATAAGTACAGTGGGGTAGGAACTAACTCTGATGATCCATGTTGCATGTGATCCTTTGCTACAAGTGCTGACATCTGAAGCTGTCACACACACATGCATCCACTTCTGGCAGCTTGTGGTATCTACTGTTTGTAAGAGTAGGACTCAGAAGATGGCATTAGTTACCACTGCTGGAGTTCTGTGTACAGTTCTGATGCCCACAATTTGAAAGGCATTCTGACATAACAGAGAGGGTGCAGGCAGAAAGCCACAAAAAAACCTTCCATAGATAAATGCCTTCCAGTGCTTAGCCTACCTAAAAGGAGACTGAGAAGTAACTTGTTCACTTCAGAGGAGAAAATACTGGGTACTGACAGATGTGCAGGCCCATGCTTTAACTCATGGTGCTTTCCATGAAGCACCATGAGTTAGAGCACCTCCCTCTGACCCAACAGACATTTGCCTGTTGGGTTGGGGGAGGGAGAGGGAATGAAGCCTGCCTGTCACTGAGGAGCTGCTCCTCCCACCCAGCCCTGCGCACCCTGCCCGCCAGCTCTGAGGCTGG
>NW_005841895.1:977404-988355 GCF_000455745.1 Alligator sinensis | reverse complement strand
CAGCAGGAAGGAAGTTGGGAGGGTGAAGGTGGGAGCAAGATGCCAGCTAGGGTTTGCCTGGCCTGAGGTGGAGGAAGGGGGTTGAGGGGGGGTCCATGAGGTGGGGGAGTCTCCGATCTATCAGCTCCCCCTCCAGCTCGGGCCGGGCAAACCTCAGCCAGAAGCTCACTCCCTCCGCCCCCACCCCTTCCTGCTGTCAGCCTTGGGGGCATGGTTGGGCTGCATCAGTCCAGCTCTGATTCTGAGGCAAATTAGCCCAAATTAACACAAGTTTCCTAAGTTGTTCTAAAGTCTTCATCTGATACTTCATTTGATGAGGGTAATTCTTTGCATGATGAGCCACTTTAAAAGTACTCTGTAGACATGCATGTGTGTCATGGCACAGCTGTAGGAATGCTTTTAGGAGGCTGATAATGTGAAAAACATAACTTCTGTTTGCATCTCTAAAGGGCTCTTTAGTCTAACAGAGAAAGTCATAACAAGAACCAAGGGCTAGAAGCTGAACAAGAAACAATGGCTGGGAGCTGAAGCCAGACAAACTCAGTTAGAAATAAAACATTAAATGTTAAGTGGCTTTATCATTAAAACAATCTATGAAATGAATGGGTAGATTTGTTACCTCTTAGGGTGCTGACAGACATTCAGACCCCCGCTCTAATTCATGGTACTTTACATAAAGCACCACGAATTAGAGTGCCCCCTGACCCAACAGACATTTGCCTGTTGGGTGGGTGGAGGTAGGAGGGGTGAAGCCTGCCTGTCACTGAGGAGCTGCTCCTCCCCCCTCCCAGCTCCAGGGCTGTCAGCAGGGAGGAAGGGGGAGGATTGAGGGGCAAGCTAGCATCAGTGAGCTGCTCTTTTCATGAGCTGCCAGCTTGCTTGGCCTGAGCTGGAGAGGAGGGATGGATCGGAGTGTGTCCCCTCTGCCCCCGTATGCCAGCTGGGTGGGCTCTGATCTACACTTCCTCCCCTCCAGCTCAGGCCAGGTGAGCTGGAAACTCATGAAAGGAGCAGCTTGCTGCTGATGTTTTGACCCTCGCTCATCCTCCTCCCTGCTCCTTGATGACAGCCCTGGGAGTGGAGCTTGGCTGCATCAACTCAGCCCTGATTGTGCAAAACTTTAACACTATGGAAAAATTCCCAAAGGCGCTTTAAAGCAGAACACCTTTCTCTGATACCTCATTTGAAGAGGGTTAATTTTTCAGGTGACTGGCCACTTTAAATGCACCCTGCAGCCATGTACATGTAGAGTGCTTTCAGGGGCCCAATCACCTGAAAAATGTAACTTCTGTTTGTACCCTTAGTGTCTTCAAATCAAGGTTGGATCCCTTCTTAAAGATTTGCTTTAGCCAAGCACAAGTTATTAGTGTCAATAGATCAGTAACTGAGTGAAATGTAATGGCCTATGATATACTGGACATCAGACTGGTAGATGTAATCAGTAACCTAACCAGGGGTGGGACCTAGCCCCATGCGTGTACATAAAGTGTGTCTTCCTTATGGTCCTCTCTGCTGTTTTGCTCAGTGTTTCTCAACCTGGTGGGCATGAATGATCATCTTCACATTCTGTTGCCCTCTGAACTATTTCCCTCCTTGCAGTCCCTCTCTGCATCCCTCCTTGCAGTGTCCCACCTGCTTTGTCACTTCCTGAGGCTTACCTCACTGCTAAATTTGCTCCTGCAAATTGTTCCTTGGCATACAATTCTGCCATAGTGGCATAGAGAAGCAGGAGGTTAGGAGTGGAGACAAAGTAGTCTGCAACATGAAGCAGGGAGGCTGGGGTGCTGTGGAGGTGGGAAGAAGGGGGATGTTTAAGTTGTGTCCAAGGTGCAGATATTTCTAGTTCTACCTCTGGATCTAAAAGTCCTATCTGGTCTTAAGCTCTATGACTTTAGCTTACCAAAACTTTAGTTTGGCCTTTATATATATGCACAGAACCAAAATGTGTAGAGGTATTTATGTGCTGTATTAAAAAAGTGGGACATCATACCCAAAGGAGCTAAATGGTGGTGGTGGGTGGCGGGTGAGAAATGCTAGGTAAATCAAATAAAGGCTGTAGGAATTTTTATTAGACAAATAATGAACAAGAAAAACTTGTTTAATGATTAGCTGAAATTATAGATGCAAATGCAAGCCAGCTAAGTTCTGATAGATTTCTGTTAGTAAAACTCTGAATTCCCATAGGTATAATGCTGAATTAGCATTTTCTGGAAATACTTAACAGACAGAGGGTGTGTACAGAAGTTACACTTTTCATGCAATGAGGCTGCCAAAAGCACACTGTAGCTGTAACATAACTATTCAGAGCACTTTAAAAATGACAGATTGCAAGAAAAATTAACCCTCATCTGATGTAGTGTCAGATGAAAGCACTCTAGGACAGAGCGCCTTAGCGAACTTGTGTACAGGTTTGCACTGAGGGTTAATTTGGGGCAATTCCACCCATATCACAGGAGTCTTGGCAGGGCTGGGCTGGTGCTGGTGGGAGAGCATGGGTCCAGCACCACCGCTGGGCTATCACAGAAAGCAGACAGAAAAAGCTCTGTCTCCTCCCTGCACAGCTGGACAGGGGGGCAGAACGGAGCCCCCCTTGCCATACGGCCCCCTGCTCAACTGTGCAGAAAGGAGACGGAGCTTTTTCCATCTCCTTCCTGTGCCAGCCCCCGAAGCTGTCCCTGCTGGGGTACCTGGGGGGTTCCATTCCCCCATGCCATAGCTCCGGCCAGAGCAAACCAGAGCTGGCAGCTGTGCGCTGCCATTGTCAAGTGGCTTGGGTGGGGGAAGGGAGCCCCCACACTTCGTGGTTCCCCTCAGCTACTCCGGCTGAAGTATTAAGGGGAGATGAGCTGCACCCAAGGGCGTGGGGTGGAGCTCCATTCTTGACAGTGGCAGCATGCAATTGCTGGCTGGGTTTTGCCATGGCTGGAGCTGGGGGGGAAGAGAGCCCCATGTGGGCCCAGCCTGGCTCCCCCCCAAGACCTCAGCAAGGGTAGTTGAAGGGGGCTGTGCAGCGGGGGGGCAGTTTGTTCCCCTCTCCTCCCAGCCGCTGCTGACAGTAGCCAGTTGGCGGGGCAGTGGTGGGTAGGGCTGGGGAGGGAGGCAGTTCAGCAGCCTCCTGGGAGGCTGCGGGAGCGCCCCTGCCTGCTGGCTAGGACTGGTGCAGGCAGGCTCCAGGACCCACCACCCAACAGGGAACAGCGCTCTAACTATGGCTCTTTTGTGTAAAGCGCCATAGTTAGAGCACCTCCCCCAACAGCTGCCTAAATGTCTGTCTGCGCCCATAGTTTTAACCTAGACTAAATTTCATGGAAGAGACAGGGAGCTGAGGACAAGAATAATGAGGAAGAGGAACAGAGAAAATCCCACATACCATCCTACAAGCTACCTGTTGAACTTGTCTCACAAGCCTTGACTGTTTGTTGTTTCCATCTATACCACTCTTGTACACAAAAAACAACCCTTGCCTGGGCCTGCTGGTATCATGGACAGCAAAATAACTGGGAGGTGAAAGAGTATTTTTACTCTACCAGCAGCATATCCAAGCTCAAGGATTCAAAAATCCTAAAGTAGTTCTTTCCCCCGATTGTAAATTGACTTAAAAATCATAAGTTTTTTTTTTCAGTAATATAAATGTTAGGTCCATTTTATTCACCTTCTGTAGTTTGAGTCTTTAGGAGTCACCTTTTCAGGAGTTGCTCTGCAATCATGAAGGCTAGATGTTTTTTAAAGGAAAGAGGAGAGTCTAAACACAAACTGTATAATATTAATTTGTATGAGTTTGCACAGCACTTTTAGAAAAAAACACTGATATTGCAGAACTCTTGATAAAATCCGGCGAGTTGGCAGCGCTGGGCATCTCATGAGAGCTGGGTGAATTGGCTTTACAAAGCAGTCATCTGACTAATTTGTTTCCATCAACTTCATAGTTGGTAAGGTCGGAAGGGACCTGAGCAGATCATCAAGTCCGACCCCCTGCCATGGGTAGGAAAGGATGCTGGGGTCAAATGACCCCAGCTAGGTGACTGTCTAGCCTTCTTTGGAAGACCCCCAGGGTAGGAGTGAGCACCACTTCCCTTGGAAGTTGGTTCCAGATCCTAGCCGGCCTGACTTGTGAGTAAGATGTAATATGTGAATTGAAGTTTTTATTCATTTGGCTGTATTGCTGGTTGAATAAGTCATCAAATGCATTTTTGTCAGTCCACAAATAACATATGGTAATATATATATATATATATATATATATTTGGCCAGCTCTATGCTTCACACTAGTAGAATCAGTAATGATGAACTCTCTGCAGTTTCTCTATTTGGACAAAAAATGTCACGTTTGAGATTCAAGATCAGTGCAGTTTATGACTCTAATAGGTCCTGGCGCAAGAGAATACATTAGTGTTGGCAATGATCATGATATTTTTGTGCATGATAAGATTTTAACTGGGGTAGAGCCCATCTGGCAGTCTTAGTGGTAGTTTCAGTTCTCTGGAGAATTTCGACCTTATCTATGGGAAAACCTCTGGTTGTGTACCTTATTCACTTTTCCACCTCCGGGGGAAGAGCAGCCTATCAAGACTCCTGTAATAAGCAAGCAAAGCTCTTTCTCCTTCCTTCAGGAGCCAACACTGTTCTCCAGAATGGTGGAATGAAGTGGGAGAACAGAAAGAACCCAGGAGAACGCTTCTTCCCTGCCCTTCCTCTGAGAAAAGGGGTTGGCTCCTCGGCTTATCTGGTGTTGGAAAAGGTTGGAAGAGCAAAGCAATCATGGAGGTTCAGTGGCTGAGGGGGAAGAGCTGATGTGTGTACTGGGTGAATGTAGGGATAGGACTGATTTGGAGGTGAAGGAGAAGGGCACTTAATGGGGATAGGAACTCCTGCAGAGTGACCCAAATCCCCTAAGTCTGTGCCTTTGGGGAGCTGACAACACTGTCATACACACTTTGGGCATGGACCAGAGGATTTCAGTAATCAAAAGGACCAAAAACGCCCTTGTATACTCTTTTTTAGAAAGAATCGTATAATATGGGGGCCAGTCACATGGTAATTTGGGGCCTAGCATCCTTTTTGAACCCTTAGATTTGTTGTCACTGTGACAGTATTCTCCTGCCCCTGAAACCCATCTGTCATTCTGGAGAAAGGACAGGTGGCAAAAATATGGAGCCTGCAGACACCTGCTCTACTTTTTATGAGATGGTGCCACGATTTGGCCAAAAACAGAAGCAATAGGGACTGAGTGCCAGATGCTGTTCTTGGTAACTTTTCATTTCAGCGGAGTTGCTCTGGATTTCCACTGGTGTAGCTGAGCCTTGCATGTGTTCATCCAGGAGGTACAAGGAGGGACTTATCTCCTTTGGGGCCTGTAGACTTTGATCTGTATAAAATATCTGAATTAACAGCTCTGCTTTGGAAAGTTGGGTCTGTAGTTTCTGCATAGCTTAAATGAGACCTAAGCAAAAACACTAGTGAAAATGGGCTTTTTTTTTTTTGCTTTTTTTTTTATCACTGCATAGACCCTTGTCTTTCTTCTGCAATCAAAAATAATTTTCTGTGGTCAAGTTGCTAACAAAGTCTTTCAGGTGAAGTCCTGGTATAGGGGAAATTATCCTCAAACCACATTAATGTGGCAAGTAGCAATCTAAAATAAGCTGATGCAAACAACAGTGAGAAAAGCAAATGTAATCAAAAGGCAGACTAGATGCACAGCATTTTGTGATTTTTTTGTCATTGTCTTGTGACCCTGTGGCTCTGCCTCAGCTGTTCCTCCTACTGCTCTCATTGAGTGGGAACTGTGCATGTAAACTGCTGTCACTAAAAGCCTTCTGTATTTACTTTTTTGTTTCCCTGATAATGCTCTGTTTAATTTTCTACCCGGTACTGGCTCAGTCAGGAAAATGCTGATGGGCAGCAGGGATATTGGACTCAAGAACATGATACAATGGGCAGTGCTGCAAGGCATCTAATTTAATCCTAATTGTGAGCACAATTTATCTAATCTCTGTGAGTTAGATCCAAGTCCCTTCTGGGTGATGAAAGCCAGAGGGAGGTGCTGGACTTGATTGTCATTGCTTTCCTAAAGCAGGGCAAGGAGCCAGCTTCAATGGAAGATAGTGGTTAAAGTACACTGGAACAGAAGAGGGAGCTCTTGCCATCCAGCCAAGCCAAAGAGTAAGCACCGTTTAGCTGAGACAGGGGAGGGAGAAGCTGTGTTCTTCCTTTCTCCTCCCTCACTTTACATTTTTGCTAAAGAAGCAATGCAGTGTGCCCACATGGCTCTCAATCCAGACTCTCCCTTTCAGGTGGATGTGACACTTGATATCCTTCTCTTCTGAGTTGCCTCCTGTGCCTCAGTCTCCCTCAAGTGCTCCTGAGGAACTTACACCTAACACAGTGGATAATTAAACTAGATCCTGCCAATTGGGGCCAGGCTTATTCATATTATTGAACCAGAAGTAGGTACCATGAACGCTTCATCTTTGTGTCGGGGCTCCCAAAGCCTCTTCTGGCCCTCCCCATTGTTATCTTTATAGTACGGCTTGTGACTCTTGACAACAACTGTACCAACCCTCTCCAGGTCTCTGTTCTCAGGCTCTCTGATTTGTTAGGAATGAGTCTGTTCCTCCCAAATCTTCCCTAATATTCATCTGACCCAAATTTGGGCTGCTAGTTCTAGAGTCCCCAGAACTCATAGCACCCAACTGAAAAATTGTTGGCACAGCATTATCTGGACTTCTCAGGTCAGCTCTCAATTTTTCTGGGAGTTAGCATGATGACAGCACAGCGAGGCTGCTGGTGTTTGGATGATTTTCAGACTTGAAACCTTGACTTCTGATGCATCTGAGCAAGAGAAGATCATCTTAAGAGCTGGTTTACTACAGGGGCATCAAACACATAGCCCAGAGTGTATCCATGGTGTGAGGGAGTAGGGCAAACAGTCATTGTGGGCCCTGCCCAGCATTCTAATACAATATAAGGACATGTTTAAAAGACATGAGCACTCAGAAGGCAGCTGAAGTTAAAAACAGACCTGTGCACTTTGTGGAACATCTAAAAGTCAAAGTTACATTAGTCCTGATGTAGCCGTTGGAGAAAGGACCGGCAAGCCTGCAAATAAGAATTAGAAGAAGAATTACATAGAGTGGATCAGTAGCCAAGCAGTAATGAGAACATTGCATTGATTCAAAACTATGTAGCATAGTATTTCCACTGGAAGGTTCCAAGCAATTCAGGCATTAACTGAGATGGGGTGATACAAGCAGTAAATCGATTCATAAATCTTCCTTGTGGTGGCCTCTTATACTTGTAACCTCTTCTTGCTCCTTGTAACCCAAAAGGCTGAACAATAAAAACTGTTAAAAGGAAAGATGTAGCAACATGCATGGGACTTGGAGGAAGAAACACATAGGGAGGACTTTGAAAGAAGCATCAGGAACTCTGTCTGAGAGAGCATTTGCTGGGTTTCTAATCCCAACTGCAGCTCCTCTGAAAACATCTCTTTTAATTAAAAATAAACTTTGATTTATAGGGTCCCGTTATTTCCCAGCATGTGATGCATTAAAGAGTGACTTTATTTTCATTTTCATTGAGGCCGTGCAATTCAATCTACTTAAATATCATTGGTCAGGTGTCAACAAATCCCACATCCTGCTTATACTGTTTGAACTCTAATTTTTAACTGCTGTAGTTGGTGCTTTCTAAGAACATCTCTAATGTTTGTTAACTCATCTCAAAAGGACTTTTACCAAACAAGGATACTCCTCCAGAGAGACAGATTGTACTATTGAAAGAGCCACCTGGATACCATGTGAAGAATTGCTGGAATACAAAAGAAAATCCCCATGAAACACACACCATTAGTTATGACATACCATCTTTCCCTGGAATCTATAGGGAAAATCCTCAAACAATTGCAACCCATACTAGAAGAAGACCCAGTTCTTAAAGAGATCTTTCCAGAACCAACCATCCTAGCCTTTAAACAAGCACTGAACCTGATCAGTCTCATCACTAGAAGCGAACTTCCTATGGTCCAAAGCACACCGAATGGATCCAGACCATGCCAGGACAAGAAATGTAAAACCTGCCAACACATCTCCACCACTCCCACAATAACTACACCCCACAACAGAACCATCACCATTCCTGGATCTTACACCTGTACCTCCAGAAACATTGGCAACACGTAGGGGGTGCACGCAGGTGCACATGGGTGCATGTGCACCCCCTGAGATCGGCCATGCACCCCCTGGAAGCTCCAGCTGCCAAACCGGATGGACACTTCTGGTTTTGCTGCTGGCTCGGTGATTGGCTCCTGCCCTCTCCCCAGTCAGTGATCTGGTGCCCCCCCAAACTCGGGAGGCACCAGTCACCAATGTCCAGAAATGTTATATATGTCATCCAGTGCACTAAATGGCCTGATGGAAAACATGTAGGAGAAACCAAACAGGAACTGTATACCAGAATGAACGCACACCAAAAATCCATCAGAAACAGAAATACCCAATTACCTGTGGGTGCACACTTCTCACAAGACAACTACTCTCTCTCCAGTCTCTCAGTTCTAATCCTCAAAGGGAATTTACAAAACACCTTTCATAGATGAGCTTATGAACTTCACTTCATAAATCTAATGGATACAAGAAATCATGGACTAAATATAGATGTTGGATTTATGGCACATGATAACCTGCCTGCCATCTGATTACCCCAGATAGAATGTAGCTGGTAAAATATAGGCAGGTTGTCACCAGTTCAACATTCCCCTTTCCCCCACCACCTGTCTCACTCCTATTGTCTTGCATCCCCTCTGATCCTCACTGCCATGCATTTGCATTTTCACAGACCTACCCAGGAGAACACATAATTCACCAGCAGACTCTCCGGATGCCTGAAGTAGAGTGTGCCTGAAAGCTTGCAAAGAACAATTTTTCCAACTATTTAGTTGGTCTAATAAAGGATATCACATCTGCCCAAAGAACCTTGTCCACCTATGTTCTTAGACCAACACGGCTACAACCAACAACCCTAATGCATTTTGCTCAACACTCTGACACAACATCTACACCAGAAATGTTTAAGTTTCTTCCTCCACCTTAGGTTTGATCTGAGTGTTATCAGCCTCTCTTACATTCTTTTTATTAACCCTTTCTGTCTGGGAGGTGGGTTTAGTTCATCAGTTACAAATGATTTTCATGTTCATCAAATACTGATACTTTTTGTCTCATTGCCAGGCTGGAGTTCACTCTAGATGCTAATTTAATTGTGATCATGATTGCAATTCTTTTAAATTATTACAGCCAAATGTTTACAATCAACCTGAGTGCTCTTGTGTAAGAACTGAATCATGAGTTTCCCACCCACCATAATAACAGCTCTGCCATCAAAGTAAGCATGTGGGAAGTGGTCTCTAAACAAAATTGTATCAAGGGAAAGTTTTAATGGCAGCAGCCCTCGTTTCTCTTTTGTGTTCTGAGCTTGGTCCTGTAAAGTGCTCAGCATTGTCATAGTCACTTCAAAGGACCTGTGGGAAACATTTCTGCATCAGAAGGTGAAAGCCTTGAGGGCTAGATCCCTTGTTGGTGTGAATTAGCAACCCTTCTCTTGACACCACCTGAGGAGTTGGCTCTGTTTAAAATGGCCTAACCAGAACCCTGATTTGTCTCAGAGTCCTCTTCAACATGTGCTCCTTTAAATGAAAATGTTCATTGTGCATGAAGCAGTAGGTGCATTCATCTCTAGCAATATAGAGACTAAAATAATACCACATTGTTAAAGGAATATTTGCAATGAGAAAAACTCTTATGGAGGACAGCGTTTATGCTTTGTTGTCCAGAGTATGTCTCCTTTAAAATACTTTTGTTTTTATGCTCTGGAGCAAACAACGTGTGGTCTTTCCTTAGCCTGTGACCCAGTTACGCATAGGAAATTATATGAACTGGTATATTTAATGTAGCTGCAACATTCCTTGTAGTGGAGCAACAGGGCAAAGGCAAATAATGCTACCCACACACCAGGCTACTTCCCCATGCCTGAATTGCCCATCTCTCTGTTTGTGCTATCTTGTAAATATGGCCTTAAATGTTGCTGCCTGGGTGTCTGTTCTGAAGGGAAGCCTCTGGATATCTTCTCAGTCCTGCAGTCCTTGTAATTAAAGCCCTTCCAATGGTATCAGTAGTGAATACTCTGCAAAATGGGATATTCTGTTTCTTATGCCTTTAGCTTGGGTTAAGGTGGTTTTGCTGGAGCAGTGCTGACTTAAACCTGCTGATTGGCTTTTGCTCCAGAGGCAAAACATTTTCCAGACAGAAGGCCTGATTCTGATCTGTTACACAGGCAGAAATCACAAATTATGTAGTGACCCAGTTCTGCTATGTGTAAAATGGGGGGGGGGGGGGGGGGGGGGTCAGCAATGACCTCAAAGTGCATGTTGAGGGCCATGGAGCTGGTCAAAACATTTTGCAGAATATTTTGTTGAAGAGGGAGGAGAAATGGAGGCAGAGTGAGAATGTTTGTGTGCATCACAGTCTTTCTCTCACACTATTAGTTAGGGTGCTGACCTGAGACATGGAAGGTGAGATACAAGTCTCTTCTCTGTCTTATTCCAAGCAGAGGTTTTCTTCCATGATCATTCTGAATGAGGCAGAGCAGAGACTCACATTTGGGTCTCCTAGTCCCTGATAATGTGCACCCTTTTGTTGTTGTGTAGAACAAAAATTTTGAAACATTGGAAGTTGCTATAGAACAAAATAGTCATTTTCCAATCATCTTTAGTGCACTTGAGAGATAATCAGTGCTTTATATGTGCCTTTTTTGTTTTTAAACCATGTTTCAGCATACAGCCAGTGCCGTAGCAAGGGGGTGGGGGGAGAGAGTGGGATGACTGCCCCAGGCACCAAAGCGAAGGAGTGCCAAGAGGCACTGCCCAGCTGGGGCAGGACAGGGCACGGGGCAGAGCCACGAG
>NW_005841895.1:965052-977394 GCF_000455745.1 Alligator sinensis | reverse complement strand
CCCCTGCCACTGTGTGCACTCCTGGGCATGGGGGAGCACGTGCCCCCTGGATCTGTGTGTGGGACAAGGGCAGACTGCCACTGTGGGCTTTGCCATGGGTGCCAAACTTCTACAGCACTGCATACAGTTACAGTATTTTGACACTAAGGGCCCTGATCCTGACAGATGCTGAATGTCCTTAGCTCTTATGACTTCAGGGCAGTACAAGATATTTAGCATTTTGTAGAATTAAGTCCCAGTGCAAAGAATTCTAGTCTATTGATAGCAATATTTTACAGTTAAAGAGCCCCTCATCTCACATAGGATTTTGACATTTTTTACAGACTGTCTGCAGAGAAATTGCTATTGAAAAGCAGCCAGTTCTAGTAGTAACTGTTTAAAAGTGACAAATTGGCATTTCACAGTAGTTTGGGACAGGAAGTGAAGATGCATACTCAGTCCATTCAGCACCACTGAGAGAAATTTAAGAAGGCAGACTGGAATTACTGGAGTTTCGTCAGGAACACATTTCTTACATCTACTCTCTTAGTATTTTCTATAGCATAACTCACCAAATCATCTCAGCCAAGAGTGCTCAGGATGAACCTTGACTTTAAGCAGCTTGCGATCAAAGACAGTGATAACCTCAACCTGATGCCCAATGTCTAATTTCTGTGGGGAAACTATGCTTTATTAAAACACAATTAAATATCAAAGCTTCCATCTTAGGTCATGATATCCCAGTAACTGTCTGGGAACACCCATTAACGGTTTGCTGTGGAGAGCCTTGCTCTTAATTGCTTTTTCTTAAATTGGAATGTGGTGATGCAACATTTTCCCCTGCATTTAAAACACCTGCTCTTTTCTCTACTGTGTGACTGAAGTATGGGACCTCTTGGTTCTGTACACACCACAGGAGCTAGGATGGTACATTTTAACAAGTCCAATTTAAGTAATAAAAGGAGGCAGGGGATAGCTTTTTTCTCTGCTAGTGACCATTTGCGCTGCATCCCTAATGTATAGGACATAATGGGGGTGTTCCCTCAGGGTGGGGGAATCAATCTGCTGTGGGTAATTTCTGCAGCACATCACCAAGATGCCAGCAATAAAAAGGATCTGGGATCATGCAAGCTAGGATTCCAGAGGCGCCCGAGAGAGTACATGCACATCTGTCCTCACAGATCAAGAGTGAATGGGTGACTGACTCATTTAGGCTTCTCTGCACATTGCTGGTTTTAATCTATGCTGTTCTGAATCCCCTGGCTTGGTTGTACTCCTGCATTTCTTCCACACCATCATATTCAGATATTTCTCCCTTAGTCATGTAAGGCTTGCAGAAGTCCATCTGTAGCACCTCTACCCCCATAGCATTCAGAGGAGCAATGGGCAGGAGGGGAGAAAAGGTGCACTGAGGAATTATTCCCTAAATATTGATAGACAGAAAGCTGTTAAAAGTGTCATTTTGTCCTAAATTATTCACCAAGAAGCTGAGAAGCCAAAACCGGTCTGGGGCCTTGGATTCAAACCTTTCCAAATGTCAGGGTGTGTGTTACAGATTCAAATCCCTGACTCTATATCCACCTGGCCCCCAGGGCTTGGAGCTTGGCTTCAGAATCAGCTCCACACCCCTTGCGTGCCATGGAGCACTGATCTTCAGTTGCTTTCTTTACCCTAGTGTGGGTGAGGATTTGGAAGTGGGACGGGGAACACTAGGGATGTGGCCAAGGGACCCACAAAGTACTTTACTCCCCGAATACAACAGCCATAATCCTCACGTCACAGCCCCAGGGTGACTGCCAGGCTGTTCTGTGCCTGGGTGGGTCTCCTATGCACAGCCATTTACTCTGACTTTGTGTAAGACAGAAACAATTGGGTTTTAGCTGCTTGTTGAGAAAATGGTTGAAATCTAAAATCTCTCTCCATCCCTGTCGTCTCCTCACAGATGGCTAACCTTCAGCCCAGGCTTGACAAGCCAAAACAGTAGGGCTGTGCGAGGCTTCGGACCACGTTTCAGATCCGGAAAAGATTTGGATGCTTCGGACACCGAAGCAGAATGTCCAGTTTGAAGCACTGGCTTCTTTAAGCTTTCTGAAGCGGTTTGGATCATCTGAACTGCTTTGGAAAAGCTTCGGAGCTGCTTTGGAGATCCGGCCATAGGGTGTAATGGGAAATCAATAAAATATCTGTAACTTTGTTTTTTCAGTCTGATGTGGATGAAACTTGCAGGGGTGGTAGCCTCTGCTGAGAGCATGAAGCCTGCCAAGTTTCAAGAAGATCAGTGCAGGGGCTTGGGGGAAACTGCACCCCAAATTCTTGAAAGCAAAACTCATGTCACATGTATGTTATACCACAGGGGGTGAAAACTGCAGAGGAAGTAGCCCCTGTGGAGGCCACAAAGCCTGCCAAGTTTCAAGGAGATAGGTGCAGGGGTTTGGGGGGAACTGCACCTCAAGCTGCGGACAAGCAAAACTCGTGACATGGGTGACACTGTGTGTTAAGGCGCAGCAGGGTGAAAGATGCAGGCCTGCTAGCCCCTGAATCGACCGCGGTGGGACGCCCCTGTCCCAGCCATGAAGCATGCCAGCTGTCAAAGAGATAGGTGCAGGGCTTCTGGGTTCTGGGGTCCTGCACCCCTAGCTACTGACAGGCAAAAATCGTGACATGGGTGCTTGTGCAACTGTGTCTGTTTTGGGGCATGGGGGGAGGGGGGACTACTGCAGGTCTGGCTGCTAAGCTACTATGTTACCAATCTATCATGATTCACTCAGGGACCAGCTCAATACATAGTTGCTAGCTAATGTAACAAATTAATTAGCAACGATTAACACCTACAAAACTACAGACTAAGGAGAGGAAAGAATCAATACAGACAAGCAATTGCCCCAAAACAGAGAAAGTCAGTTGCACAAGCACTCATGTCATGAGTTTTGCCTGTCAGTAGCTAGGGGTGCAGGGCCCCAGAACCCCCCTACACCTATCTCCTTGACAGCTGGTAGGTGTTGTGGTCTCAGCAGGGGCTACTTCCCCTGCAGTTTTCACCCCACTGCGCCTTAACACACACAGTGTCACCCATGTCACGAGTTTTGCCTGTTAGCAGCCAGAGGTGCACAGCCCCGGCAGCCAGACTCCCCTCGCACCTATCACCTTGAAACTTGGCAGACTTCGTGGCCTCACCAGGAGCCACCACCCCTGCAGTTTTCACCCCACTGCGCCTTAACACACACAGTGTCACCCATGTCACGAGTTTTGCCTGTTAGCAGCCAGAGGTGCACAGCCCCGGCAGCCAGACTCCCCTCGCACCTATCACCTTGAAACTTGGCAGGCTTGATGCCCTCAGCAGAGGCTACCATCCCTGCAGGTTTCATCCAAATTAGACAAAAAACAACAAAGTTATAGATATTTAATTGATTCCCCATTATAACCTATGGCTGGATCTCTGAATGGGCTCCGAAGCTTCAGAGCTGCTTTGGCTGAATCAAAGCCGGAAACCTATCCGGAGCTCCAGATCGGATCCTTGGCATCTGAAGCAGCCAGATCCAAAGCTGAATCGAATAGGTGCCTATTTGCACAGGCCTACAAAACAGCTTTTTATCTCTCTTCCCTATGCTCACCCCGCTACCTTTTTTTCTGACCACTCTGTAGGATGTCACAACCTGACTGTCGTGGAACCTGTGTTTCACCTTTTAAAATTTTCAAACACATGCTTTTGTGCTTTGTCCCATGCTGTTCTCATGCTTAGGAGCATTCCCTCATAAATATCTGCAAAACTTTTCCCCTATCCTCCTTCCAGTCCCTTCTTAAGCCTCTACTTTTCTGCGGTGCCCACATCAAACTTGATAGACATGTAGGCCACTGGTGTTCCAAGACCACTGCCTACGTGTTCCCTTTTGCACCGTTGTCTCTGTCTGTATCCACCTGATGTCTCTTGGTTTAGACTATAAGCTGTGTTGTGGCAGAGATCTTCTCTTTGTTTAGTCACCCGATGGAGACCTGGCTATAAGTAGGGGTGAGGGTAACAAATAATAGATGATAACTATTATTTTAGAAAGGTATTTGGAATGGGGTGGTTTTATGTAAGACACATTACATGTTTGGGCAGGAACTATATGTTTAGAGGTATTGGGGGTGACTGCTATGATTTGTATTGTGTATTGCACCTTTAAATTTCTGAGTAGTCCACGTGCTCCTTTCCAGTCTCATTTTTGCAGAGCAGTCTCATTCAGTGTCACAGCCTGTTAAAAGTGAGTCACCCACACTTCTCTCTGAGAGGATTTGTATTTGGTATTTTCTGTTTCCCTTAACTTATACCTTCAGTCCAAATTATTATTTTTTTAAGCCTGATTTTTGTCTATGGAAGACCCCAACAGTGAAGAACCCTTTAAACCATAGAGGAACTATATTAGCAGAGAAATGAGAACTGGGAGCATTGTTGCGTTGGACAATGATAGGCAGCAATTGGGGAAACATATCAACTTGAAACTAAAATTGTGCAAAATGGGGTAGTCAGGTTTTTTTCTGGCACCTGACAATTATCAGTGAAATCCAGCTGAGTTGGAAGTTAGGAAGGGGTTAAATGTGTTGAAGAACACATCAGAACTTTGACAGCTTAATTGCTGTGTTGACAGCACTCACTGTTTTGCTGCTTTGATGGTATTTTAGTCTTTCAAGTTTGTACCAAATTACAGCAGTGGCTGAGACCCAGGGACACTCCCTCTTAATGCACCTGCTGGCAGACAGGATGTGTGTAGGTGGCTTGATCAGTCAGAGAAGACAGGGGATAAGGAATACTGGATAAAGCATATCAGATCATCCAACATCCTTGTGATTCAGAAGACAAAGGGAATCAGGTTGGCATTTGAGGGCATATGAGAAATAGGGAACTATATAAAAGGTAATTATGCAATGAACATTGGAGACAAATAAAACAGTTAATCAGTGTGCCTTGGATTTCCTTCCTCAAGTTTAGGTTTTGGGCACTTTGTAACCTCTTGTTGTTTAGAGACTGCTCAGATGGGGTAAATTTGCCCCAGGAAGATGCCAGTTGGTGTAATTTTATTGACTACGGTAGGTTAATTTTAGTCCATTGGTCCATTTTAGTATTTGTTTCACTTTATATTGAAATTAAGATTTATAGTAGCAAACCAGATAAATAGTGAAACCTCTTTTTGGTGCAAACTTAGAAGAAAGAAGTTGATGTGAGAGACATTCACAATGAACCCCACTTTAAAGCCTGACATCAGTAGAGTTTTTCTGTTGACTCAGTGGGCTCTGGTCAGGCAGCAACTTCTAGATTGACTGGATCATCCAGAGCATCCTGCTTTAGCCTAACTCTGCTGCCAGTGAAGTCAGTGAGAGCTTAAGCCCTCTCGTAATATTTCTGGGGCAGCATATACATACTATTATGAAATAATGAGCAATCAAAAATTTTCTCTAATTGGAAAGGAAGCTGAAGCAGTTTGTTAAACTACAGGTGAATGAAGATACACGGAGAAAGGCTATGTTTCTAGTTAGAAACTGGTATCATCCATTAACAGCCTTCTTATCTGCATATTTGAAATGACACCAACCTCCTTATTGTCTTGCATATACTGCCATGTGTTTTTTATGCTAGTATGTTGATTAGTGGTGCTGTAATACAATTTACCTAGTGTAAAGAATTCATTGAAATCCCCCACATATCAGCTAGTGCCAGCTGTGGTCTAAAAAATTTAGATGTAATGAGTCCAATGCTAAGACGCTTGTGGAGATGTGGTTCTCTTTCAGTGAAAGGATGAATCCAGCTTCAAATGAGTGAATTTGCTTGGAAGTTTTGCTTTTGATTTTGCTCGACTTACCTCTAAGTTGCAAGAACATTTGTAGACTCCCAGAAAATGAGCAGGCAGGATTTCCAAATTCTGACTGTAATAATGTTTGAGACAAAAGTTCTATTCCCTGAAGAGGGAGTTAAGGCCTAACGCTACCAGGAGAAGCCCTCATAGCTAAGAATGGCTCCACTGCAGTAGTCACTCTCCTGGCCCTGGATGTGTGCAGGATCAGGACTATTTAAAATATGTAGTCAAATTCCTTAGTTATCTTTGCAAGTTCCAGTAGTACAGTACAGCACATCTGGCATATTTACCTTTAATAAACAGAGTGCATGCATTTTAAAATATGAGTGTTAATAAATATTAAAGCCAAGCTTTTCAGAAGATTCTTTGGGCATGGGAACAGACTGCCAACCTCCATCCCATAAGTTCCTACCCAAACCTACAGACTGCTTCAGCTGTTATTCTCCTTGCTGGCCTTTAGTGTGAAGGAGCTACAGCCTTTCTGCTAAGCGATGTTCCTTCACCAGTTCTGGAGATGTTACTACCAGCCCTGCTCTCAGGGTCTGGCTTCTACCCTGTCTACATCTGGCCCTCTTCCAATCAGGTGACTCCCTTGATCAGGCCTCGCCTCACCTGCTAGCCCCTGGGCCAACTGACTCTGCAGTTAGCTCTGACCCCCACCTGCCAGTGGCTCTGCAAACTGCCTGACCTCTTAATGTGGCAGGCACCCCAACTGGCCTGCTACAATATGCTTGTTTTTATTTACTGTATAAACAGAGCCCTTCACTGGGTGTATCTACATGAGACGTGTACTGCACAGCAGACTAATTAGCTGCACAGTAAATGGGCATCTACACATGTGCCCCTATTAGCCTGGAGTAGACTAATTTACTCAGAAGCAGGATAGTACTGTATTTAGCCTCCCACCAGCTGAGACCGCTCTGACTTAGCTCAGCTCGCTGCGGTCCTGAACACGCATGCAAATCACGTCTCCGGAGCAATAAGCAGCAAGGTCCGTATTGCTCTGCATTCATATGCATGTGTAGACGTGCCCCCTGACATAATAGAGAACTTTCCAAAGGGCAGCAACAAAATAGGCAAGAACTCAGTGGGTACAAAGAGTCTTCTCGTATCAGGAGGTTGAGTGAGCTTGTGTCTCCCCAAGTAGTCTTACTCCAACATCCTCTGTATGAACATATTTTAAAAAATGGGTTCAAACTCTTACAGTTTTCAAGAACCTGAAGGAACTGAAAAATAAACATAGCAGCAAAGAGAGATTTGTATGTTATCTGTAGTCAGCCAGTAACTCATAAAACTCTCTACAAACCTTAAAAAAAAAAAACTCAAGCTAAAAAAAAGCACATGAACTGCTGGAAGACCTGAGTACCACAACATATTAGATGAACTGATATGTTGGTATTTTTTTTCTTGTAAATAGAATATGAACTTTTAGTTTCACTCAGTCCATTCACATGGGATGGACTGACAGTAATTGGTGCCATGTAGCACCTCACCTTACCGCCACCACATAGTTCCTTTCATGCGAGATGTCCTGGGGGTTTGCTTGTGTGCATAGGCTGCTACCTTTTTTTTTTCTTGTTTGTGATGTTTCACATTCAGTGTGAAACTTTGATGAATAAAGGAAGCAGTAAAAATGTTAACAAATGTGGTTTTGGGGTATTCTTAGTAACTTGCCCATAAAAAGCCATTCACAGGCTTTTTATTCTGCATGAAGAAATGCTTTTCAGCAAATTTGGTTTGCAAAAAGGAAATGCTGTGTATTTTTCCTAATCTCTCAGTCTGTCCATCTCCTGACACTCTGTTTGCAGTTCCAGAGATAAATCAATCTCTAAAGTTACTTCACTTATGATTTAATTGGCTGAGTCCTCCATTGTTGTACTGTCAGAGACAGAATGGAAGTCAAACTATTAACAGCATCATTACACCTGATGGAGAACCTTTTGGGTGTGAAACACAGTAAGCTTTGAAATCCCACAAGGTCTCTCTGGGTGCATCTACACATTGCCCTACGGTGATGTGTCAATGCGCTACTTTGCTGTACAGTGCACTGCGGTGACGTAGTGATCACGTGGGTCTACACATGATCAGCAGCTATGTTGCCATAGTGGCACACTGCCCCGTGGTAGTGCGCTGCTACAGCAATGTAGCAGCAAAATCTAATCATGTGCCATGCACATGGCAAAGTAGGGGCAGTCACTGTGCCGTGCTTTAGTATTTCCAAAAGTACTTCCAAAAGAAAGTGCTGGAAGAGCCAAATACCTTTTGGAAGTACTAAAGCATGGTGCCATAGCAACGTCACCATATGGCGACATGTAGATGAACCCTCTTCAATACAGTCTCTTTCCATTATAGGTTAAGTCTGGTTGCTTTAGCTAAGCTATTTTTCCCAGTGAAGTGTTGGTGGAGAATTTCCTAAGGGGTATTTATGGAAGGAAAGCATGCTGTACAGTTTTGCTCCCAACCTTCTATGCCACCAGCTGTAGTACAAGAGTATGTTCCTCTTTACTTCTGGCATTGCAGGGAGTCAATTCAGAGAAGGCTTCGTGGAATACCTAGATGAGGGATGATATGGGGTATCAGCCTACCTACTTGACTTTTGGCTACTATAAAAAGAAACTGAAAGTTGTTAAAGATAAAGCACAGGATGTAAGTTCACTCCGTCTCTACTCACATTTCCCAGACTCAGTAAGTTAGGGTTAGGAGTTGATGTTTCTAGCTATTAGAGATGGAAAATGTTGAAATGAAGATGTTCATATCATAAAACCGCTGTCTACCTGAGACCCAGTTGACCCCTTTTGCCTGTACTCAACAGCTAGAGACCAGGCTGAACATACAATGCAAGGAGAATGCATTGCCCTTTCATGTCTGAGGTTGAAACTGGTGGAAACTGCCAGTTCATCAAAAGCGAAACTTTCCTGAGACAATTTAAACACACAAAAGTGCCCTTTTGTTACTCAATTGTAAGTAAGCCTCAGTTGTGCCCCATCATTTCTGCTCACCATAGTTCACCATGCAGGTCACATGTACAACCAGAGGTGATTTATCATGCTGCACAGATATTAATCTCTCAAGAAACAGCCTTCATTTCATCTTTAGAAATGATGTTTGGTTTATGTTGTATTGGCTATGAGCACAAAGGAGGAAAAATCTCTAGCATCCCTAATCCTAGGTGCAAGATCCTTACCCTACCTTTAAGCAAGCTTCTCTTTAGGATCCACTTCTGCCTCATTGCCTAGAGTGAAACATGCATAAAAACTTCCTGTTTGTTGTTCACCTTCTCTTAGCTTCTCTATGCTGTCTGTTCTTGCTCTGTGAGCTCCTTAATCCTGACAATCCATTCTTGAGTGTCCAAAAGTGTTTAGCACTTGGTGTATACCTGCCCACAAAATGATGAAAGGTATTACCTGCTGCTATAAAATAGGGTGGAGGCAAAGGGCTAGGACAATTTTCAATATCAACTTAACTGTATTAAGCTTGCTGATGTGGGACAAGGTGGCCCTACTGAAACACTCAGGAATGTATCTTTAGGTTGTGACATTATTGCCAAATATCAAAAATGTATTGTGCCCGTTTCACTAAAGTACTGCTGTCCATAGTAGAAAGTCTTGTGAATGGAGAGGTTCATATTTGGCCTGAGCTCCAAAGCCGAAACTAACCAAGAGAAGAGTCAGTGCCCCCTCAGGGCTTTGACTGTCCACACAGATACCCTGGTTGGGAATAACTAATCTAGCAACAGCCTTTGAACAGCACAAACTTGATTTTTATTCATAGATTTGTAAAGCCAGAAGAGTCTTTTATATAATTTAATGTGAGTTTCTGCATCTCACAAGCCATTACATTTCACCCAGTTACAATTGGATTGAACCTAGTTATTTGAGTCTAACTAAAGTCTACCCTCAAGCTTCCAGAATGGCATCTATTTTTAATTTTAGAGCGATAGACAAGCTCAAGAAACAGAAACAAAACCTGACTTAATCATTTTAATTTGTCTGGCTTGAACTACCAGGGAATGGGGTTTTGTTATGGCTCCTACTACAAGCCAAAAACACTTTTCCAGCAGTTCAGAGACCCTAAGCAG
The DNA here is from genome assembly GCF_000455745.1 of Alligator sinensis. Lineage (NCBI taxonomy): Eukaryota > Metazoa > Chordata > Crocodylia > Alligatoridae > Alligator > Alligator sinensis. The sequence goes on along the minus strand of NW_005841895.1, from coordinate 967,509 downwards.
ACTTGGACTGTTTAGTCAGTTCCATGGAGACTTCGAGCATAACTGCATGCTTCAATAGAGCTCTTATTTCTTCACCTTAATATTCAGTGTCAGGGCTACATTTGCCTTTTTTGATCCCAAAAACGGTTCCTAAATTTTGAGCTAATCTGTGGGTTAAAATCAAAATGCTTGAGCCTCAGAGGACTTGATTTCCATCCAGGATTGGGCAGCTGATAGCTCAAACACTGTGAATTATGGTGGGGCCTACAGAAAAAGCAGCTTTGGAAATATAGTTCTTGCTGTGTCAGTTAATGCTCCAGGTGAATTAACACAAGACCCAGCACTTGTTTGTTTGTTAGTTTAAGAAATGAGCTGTAAAGATTCTATCATTAGAATGGGATTTCATGGCTAAATCTGAGGGCAGCTCAGATAACATCATGACAGTAGCAGAGACTGAGCTCAGCTCCTCCTGCTCCGTGACAAGAGGACTCCTTTGATGTCAGTGAGAGCTTCTGTGGGTGCGTCTACATGGGAAAAAGATCTGGAAGCAGTTTACTCCCAACCAATGCTTGGGCTAATCTCCCTCTTGGCCCCTCTCTGGGCTGTCAGCCCCTTTTGGTCCCTTATCCTGGACCCTTTTAGTTTTCCACTTTCCCAGACACTCTCCAGGCCCTTAGACCCATCCAGTCCTGCACTCTATTCCTGGCCCCTTACTGGGCTGCTGGACCCCTCTGGTCTCACTATGCTTGCTGGGCCCTACTATGTGCCTCAGGCCCCTCACTGTGCCTCTGGACCCATATGGTCCTGATCTCCCTGGGCCCTCTCTGGGCCTCTGGACCCCCATGGTCCCAGTCTGCCCTGGCCTCCTACTGAGCCCCTGGACCCACATAGTCCTGGTCTTCCCTGACCCCTCTCTGGACCTCTGGACTCATGTGGTCTTCCTTGCCAAGTGATTTTCTGTTGGGGTGAGCTCCCCTAGTCTTCCCCCTCCATGGGGTAACCCACAAGGCAGTGGGAGCTAAGACTTTCCAGCACCCCATTCTCACCTTTCTCTGGAGTGGCCCATGTATGGCATTTCATAGAGACTGCCCTGCCACAGACAGCTCCACCACACCAACTCTAGTAGACTGCAGTTTTAGATCTTGCCCAGGACAGGTCTTCAGGCTGACCTGATGTTATACATCCCTCTCTGGGCTTCCCCTAGATGTCCTCTCTCCCTCCTGGGCTGCTTACCACTGGGCCCCTGGCCCCGGCTCCATCATCCAACTGAGTCCTCCATCTCTGGTCCCCAGCTTGTTCTTGGACCCCTGTCCTCAATCCTTCCTCCTCAGACAGCCTAGCACCAGCTTTGTCATCCTGGGCTGCATGCTCCTTGACTCCTCCCTCTCAACTGTGGCCCCACAGGGACCGTCTGGCCTCTCCTAGGCCCTGGCTCTGCCTCGAGGCCAGTTGAGGCTCCAGGCTCTCAGTTCTGGCAGTCTCTTGCCAGTCTGTTTCACCCTTTGGCCCCAGCATAGGCCAGTCAAGGTTCCCAGGGTCAGTCCTTCAGCTTGCCAGCCTTCTCCTCTCTGTGGGTCTGCCCTCTCAGGCCTCTCCATAGATCACTCCCTCTCTCTGGGCTTACCCGGAGCCCCCAATAGGTCTGTGTGCTCTGTCACACTCAGGGGATTCACCCAGGCCCTTCGATAGGTCTCTCACACATCCAGCCATTCTCTCAGGGCTCACCTAGCCCCTCAACTGGCCCACAAACTCTCAACCCCTCTCCCAGGGCTTGCCTGGCCTTTCACTGGACCCCTGTGTTCTCAGTCCCTCTCTCTCTGGGCTGGCCTCGCCTCCCACAGGCCTCAGGCACTCAGCCCCCTTCTTAGGGCTCTGGACCCTCACACTGGGTCTCCAGGAACCTCCTCTATCCCCTTAGTTCCTACCCAAATCTCCAGATGTCATGCTTCTTGCTGGCATTCAGGAGCTGCAGCCTTCCTGCTTGGTGACATTCTTCCACCAGCTCCCAAGATGTTACTGTCAACCCTGCTCCCAGGGTCTGGGCTTATATCCTGTCTAAACCCAGCCCTCCTCCAATCAGGGGTCTCCCTTGCAATCAGGTGACTCCCTTGATCAGGCTCAGCTTCACCTGCCGACCCCTGGGTCAGATGATTTTCGAATTAGGCCTGAACCCCACCTGCCAGTGGCTCAGCAGGCTGCCTGACCTCTTAAGGTCAGGCAGCCTGACCTTAAGAGGCTGCCTGTCACACTTGGTGTGACAGGCACACCAAGTGCCCTGCCACACTTACCTATTGACTTGGTCAGGGTTCCTGCTGGCTTGGGACCCTTTGCTTTGGTCCCCACCTTTTCAGCCATCGTGAAGGCCTCAGCCAGCTGAAGTGCTTCTTCCATGACTTGGGGCTGGTGCCTCCTCACCCAGCGATGTGTTTCTTCCTCAGGGTCTTCCAGAAATTGATCCACTAATATATCTAACACCTC
>NW_005841895.1:961406-965021 GCF_000455745.1 Alligator sinensis | reverse complement strand
TTTCCCTACACCTGGATCCACCATTTGATAAAGTCTCTAAGTGTCTGGGCCAATATGCTAGGATGTTGCCCTTCCTGCTTTTTCTTAGCCCATAACTGCTGATGATAAAATTCTGGGGTGATCTCAAATCTGTACAAAATCACCTTTTTATGGTTTGGTAATTACTAGCCTCATTCTGTGACAGAATAAATTACCTGCACTTGCCCAATCAGTAAAGGACCTAATTGGTGGGCCCACCCGCTTGGGTTTCAGCTGGTGGCCAGTGCGGCCCTTTCAAATGCCTCCAAATATGCTTCTATATCATCCTCTACCATCATCTTGGGGATTCTCAAATTTGCTGAAACTCTCATCACGGCTGCTTGCTGGGCTTCAATTTTCTCATTGAGCTCTTGCTGTCAGCTTAATACAGCGATTCTCACCTCTGCCTCTTGGAACCTTACCCTGTTCATTTCCTCCATTTGGGCCTGCTGCTCTTGGAGTAACTGCAACACTAGCTTGTGCGCTTGTTGCCAGTCCTTGGGTACCCCCACTGCTGGGTTGGCTTTCTCAGTTTTCCTTCTCAGCTTGTACTTGGCCCAGTGTCATCTTTCTATTTAACTGACCTTAATGAATTTTCAACTGGTTTCCTGGCCAGTGCACCAAATGTAGACATTGCTCTTGTACTCCCCAACAAATCAGTCTCTACTTGGCTTCTGATATTACTCTCTTTTCTTGGTTTCCCGCCACGCCTTTGATGGAAAAACAAATACAAAGAAAGAAAAACAGATTTTGGGAGGTGATACTTCCTAATTATGGTCCGGTGTCACAGAGCACTCAGGGGCTCTGTGCCTGAAGAGGGGAAAACTGCTAGAAAAGGAGTCCTAGCAGTGGCTAAGGAGCGCAGCTGGGGGTTGCCGGGGCAACCAGGGAGGGTCAGCTGACCAGAGGGGGCAGGGCCTGGCCCTTATAAAGCCCAAGGAGCTGAGCCCAGGAGCAGTTTGCTGCCAGCAGCTAGAGAGGCAGGAGCTCCCTAAGGCAGGAGATGAGGAAAAGCCTGATACAGCTTATGGCAGCTCTCAGAGACTTGAGCAATGTTGTTTTAGCCAGGCAGCTTCAATTTATGTTACAGCCCAGGGGCTTGTGTTTTGTTGTTGTTTGAACCGGTGGTTTGGGTGAGGCTATTAGGGGTTGGAGGAGGCCTCATAGGAGACCCACAATAGCATGGGGATCCAGGCACCAGTAAGGGTGCAGTTTACGGGGTGCGTAGACCCCAGCCCCAGAGAGGGGTGTTTGAAGAGCCCAGTGTGGGCGTAGCAAGCCCCAGAAAGGGGGCAACATTGAGAAGCCCAAGTGAGGGTGCAGTATCCTTAAAGGGGCCTCACAGCGGAGTGTGAGGACCCCGGTGCCCAGGACGGCGCAGCATATGGGGTGTATAGACCCCAGCCCCAGAGACGGGGTGTTATTGAGAAGCCTGGTGTGGGTGTGGTAAGCCCCAGAGAGGGGCGCGCACTTCTGAGAAGCCCTAGCGTGGGTGTGGTGAGCCCCAGGGAGGGGAGCGCACGTTTGAGAAGCCCAAGTGTGGGTGCAGAGAGTCCCCAGGAGGAGGGCAGCATTTTAAGAAGCCCAAGGTGGGCACGCCGAGCCCCAAAGAGGGGAGCGCCTTATTAGAGAAGGCCCCAGGAAAGGGGGCAGCACACCAGAGAAGGCCCAGGAGACGGGCGTGAATATAGACAGAGAGACAGACCAACGTCGATATCATCTGCGAGGCTTGGGCTGCGGTATTGGGGAGGAAAGGTGCCGCAGACAGCACCCCCTGCAAACGGGCCAGGAGAATGGCAGCTTCCTGCTAATTAACATGAACTAATTAATTAACATCAAGGCATGGCAGGCGAGAAGGCGGGTGGTTGCCACAGGAACAGGTGAGCGGGTCACAGTTTGGCTTGGCTCCGAAACTTTACCTGTTACATCCGGATAATGGCTATGAGCTTCTTTACATGGCTCCTCCACCCCCACACCCTGTCCTCACCTCACCTGGGATGTTCCGGGCATATGAACTCTTTGGGCCCCTTCTCCCCTTGATCCAGAAGATCAAAAAATGGAAACAGTATGGTTCTCTTCTTCTCTGACTCTTCACTGTTGTCTTTAGAGGCACTCTTCCCCTCACTCTCTCCCAGCTGTTCTCTCCACAGCCTAGGTTTATTGTTGATAGGGTTACCAGCTATCTTTACTTTCAATCAATTAGTCTCAGTTATTGGCCCTTAACTTCTCAGGGTGCCCAGCATCCATCAACCCTTCCCGGTATTTGTATTCACCCCCTTAATCACACCAAGTTTCCCAGGTTTTCCCTTAGTCAGGATGACTCTCGGGTGAGGGGAAATTTAACCCCAAGTCTCTCCAACTGACAAACCATCTTCGCATTTCTTTCCTTCCCCCAGGAGAAACACACTGTGGTGTCATCACTCACCCTGTCGCAGCTCTTCACCCATTCTGAAGACATTTGCACCACTTCTTCACTCAAGGTATGTATCCACTTACTTTTAGTTTCATTCATTTCTCCAAACAGCTGGAGCTCCTAGGTATATCCCTGCACCTCCGTGTGGTAGGATTAACTGCCATATTCGTGTGATCCCCTCTCTGGGGCAGTTGGTCTGCTGGACTCACTCTGTTTAACTTCCGGCTCCCCCACTCAGAGCCCATAGGAGATGGTGCAGCTCCCGCATGCTTTCCCGCTACAGCCGGGGCAGAATCAGACTGGGAACACCTGGGTTCCTGGTGGTACATGCCAACCCAGCCTTCTAAGTGAGGGGTCAGACACTGGTAAGTTTTCTCTCCTCATCTCAAGTTGGGTGTCACTGCTTCAATTGTAATGGGCACTGAGGAGACTGCCCTGTTACAAGCAGCACCAGAAATGTGTAAAAGGCCTATTAGCAGTTCCCATGAAAACCTTATACCAATAATATTCTAGAATTTTTGTTTTCAAATAGCATTTTGGAGGGGAATTAAAAATACAGGATCCAAATCCTGATGCTCTTACCTGAGCAAAACTTTGTGTGAATTTGAAGGGCCTAATGTGAGTGCCTGAAATACAAGGCAGAGGCACTGTTAGAGTTGGGAGCAGGATTTGGCGCACTGCATGTTTTGCCAGAGAAAAGGGATGCTGGCCCTTGCTCCCATATTCACAAGTATTAGATAATTATATTACCCTGGTATCTTAATTGTGAATATATTTCACTAGTCACCTCATATTGTAGTACTAGGTTACTACACGTGGTGTGTCTATATGAGATGCTAAATGCACACTAGACTAATTCTATTGCACATTAGCGTGTCACAGAGAAAGCCATGCTTATTAGGCCTGTGTGAAGTGGCTAGTATTAGCTTCGGATTAAGCCAGTTTGAGGGACAGTGATTTGATTCGGTGATTCAAATCACCGTCCCAAATTGATTCGGCCGAATCTGATTCAGCTACTGCCGAAGCTTCAAATCTCCAATCGCCCAGGCCCATCCCCCGCCCGCTCTCCCAGCCTGGCAATAGCTGCCCCACCTGCCCCAGCTCCTGGCACTTTGAAAAAAAAGCCCTGACTCAGTGGGTGCTGTTGGGCAGGGGGGGATCCTCACCGCTCCCCACTGCCCTGC
>NW_005841895.1:885432-960534 GCF_000455745.1 Alligator sinensis | reverse complement strand
ATGAACTAATTAATTAACATCAAGGCATGGCAGGCGAGAAGGCGGGTGGTTGCCACAGGAACAGGTGAGCGGGTCACAGTTTGGCTTGGCTCCGAAACTTTACCTGTTACATCCGGATAATGGCTATGAGCTTCTTTACATGGCTCCTCCACCCCCACACCCTGTCCTCACCTCACCTGGGATGTTCCGGGCATATGAACTCTTTGGGCCCCTTCTCCCCTTGATCCAGAAGATCAAAAAATGGAAACAGTATGGTTCTCTTCTTCTCTGACTCTTCACTGTTGTCTTTAGAGGCACTCTTCCCCTCACTCTCTCCCAGCTGTTCTCTCCACAGCCTAGGTTTATTGTTGATAGGGTTACCAGCTATCTTTACTTTCAATCAATTAGTCTCAGTTATTGGCCCTTAACTTCTCAGGGTGCCCAGCATCCATCAACCCTTCCCGGTATTTGTATTCACCCCCTTAATCACACCAAGTTTCCCAGGTTTTCCCTTAGTCAGGATGACTCTCGGGTGAGGGGAAATTTAACCCCAAGTCTCTCCAACTGACAAACCATCTTCGCATTTCTTTCCTTCCCCCAGGAGAAACACACTGTGGTGTCATCACTCACCCTGTCGCAGCTCTTCACCCATTCTGAAGACATTTGCACCACTTCTTCACTCAAGGTATGTATCCACTTACTTTTAGTTTCATTCATTTCTCCAAACAGCTGGAGCTCCTAGGTATATCCCTGCACCTCCGTGTGGTAGGATTAACTGCCATATTCGTGTGATCCCCTCTCTGGGGCAGTTGGTCTGCTGGACTCACTCTGTTTAACTTCCGGCTCCCCCACTCAGAGCCCATAGGAGATGGTGCAGCTCCCGCATGCTTTCCCGCTACAGCCGGGGCAGAATCAGACTGGGAACACCTGGGTTCCTGGTGGTACATGCCAACCCAGCCTTCTAAGTGAGGGGTCAGACACTGGTAAGTTTTCTCTCCTCATCTCAAGTTGGGTGTCACTGCTTCAATTGTAATGGGCACTGAGGAGACTGCCCTGTTACAAGCAGCACCAGAAATGTGTAAAAGGCCTATTAGCAGTTCCCATGAAAACCTTATACCAATAATATTCTAGAATTTTTGTTTTCAAATAGCATTTTGGAGGGGAATTAAAAATACAGGATCCAAATCCTGATGCTCTTACCTGAGCAAAACTTTGTGTGAATTTGAAGGGCCTAATGTGAGTGCCTGAAATACAAGGCAGAGGCACTGTTAGAGTTGGGAGCAGGATTTGGAGCCATGCATGTTTTGCCAGAGAAAAGGGATGCTGGCCCTTGCTCCCATATTCACAAGTATTAGATAATTATATTACCCTGGTATCTTAATTGTGAATATATTTCACTAGTCACCTCATATTGTAGTACTAGGTTACTACACGTGGTGTGTCTATATGAGATGCTAAATGCACACTAGACTAATTCTATTGCACATTAGCGTGTCACAGAGAAAGCCATGCTTATTAGGCCTGTGTGAAGTGGCTAGTATTAGCTTCGGATTAAGCCAGTTTGAGGGACAGTGATTTGATTCGGTGATTCAAATCACCGTCCCAAATTGATTCGGCCGAATCTGATTCAGCTACTGCCGAAGCTTCAAATCTCCAATCGCCCAGGCCCATCCCCCGCCCGCTCTCCCAGCCTGGCAATAGCTGCCCCACCTGCCCCAGCTCCTGGCACTTTGAAAAAAAAGCCCTGACTCAGTGGGTGCTGTTGGGCAGGGGGCGATCCTCACTGCTCCCCACTGCCCTGCGCTGCATGGGGAGCTCTGCACAAGCCCCCTGACCTTCCATGGCTGCCTTGCCCACCCCAGCTCCAGCCCTTAAGGAAAAACAACCCGCCCAAAACCCTGGCTTCACTGGCTTCTGCCTGGTGGGGGCCCTCCCTGCTGCCTCTTGCTGCCCCACGCCATGTGCGGGGCTCTTACACAAGCCTCCTTGTGAGTGGGAACTTTTTTTTAAAGGGCCAGGAGCTGGGCCTGGTGGGGCAGCCATGGGGGGGGCTGGGGTAGCAGGCAGAGGATGGGGCCTGGCAGGGGCCCCTCCCCTGCCCCCTACTTACCAGCTCCAAGTCTGGTTCCAGCTTCCTGCTGCAGTTATGAGGGACTGCCCAAATCACCGAAGCACTCTGAATCTTTTCCAAACTGATTCAGAGAGCTTTGAATCGATTCCAACCTTTTTGTTGATCCCCTGATTCGATTCGGATTTGGAGATTCGGCCACTGAATTGGGCCGAATCTCCTCTGAATCAAATCAACACCCAAAGCTTCACACAGCCCTAGTGCTAATATGCTGATATGCAGTAGAATTGATCTACTGCGCATTAGCGTCTCTTAAAAGGCATGTGCTGATGCTACTGCGTGGTAGTGCCGGTTACTGCACATTGATTTAGTACCTGGTAATACAGGTAGTAAACTTAATGCACAGTAACTACAGCATAGTAATGAACATGTAGACACACCCAGAAGGAGTAAGTTAGGCTCATCATGAGTGAATTCCCCTGCAATATTAAGCAATTTAGAAACTAGTTATGTCATTATATCTAAGTCCCCAATCGTGCTTTGAAAACCACAAGGGCACATCACTGGTTCTCACTGGCGTTTGCATGAAGAAGATGGTGATCTGTACGTGGGACAATCCCCAGCAGGTGATACAGCCATGAGCTACCAAATCCACAGTGCTGTTTGTCAGCACCCTGTGGAAAAGTAGCTGCACTGGATTTTGTAATCTTTCTCTGTTGATACAGGGTGCTAGAATACCTCCCACGCTCCCCGCCAGACTGCACCAAAAGTTTAACATAATCTCTGTTGTCATCTGAAGACTAGGAGCACATTGTTTTGCCTTACAAACATTTTGCCAGAAAGCAACTGAATGATGGTTGGACACAGACAATTTAATAACTGAACTAATACATTTTCCAGACTGGGATTTACCCATTTGATTATTGTGCTCTTATAGCTAACATCCTGTCAGTACTGTATAGGAGGCCAGATGTGTTAGTTATTTCCATTGGACTTGTCAATGGATTTAATTATGGCTGCTCAGGGGAACAAGATGGAGAGGTTTTATTGTGTACAGATGTACAGAGGCTTTAACATACAGAACTTTTATAAGATACAGCAGCTAACAAAGTCTGGGCTCATAATGAAGAACATTTAATAGGAGAGATAGTAAGTCTGCAATCTGCCCTGAATAAGGACTGACCTGATGCTGATTTTAAGTCAGGAATGCTATGAAAGGACAGTTTGTCTCCATCACAGAGGATGGGACAAGACAGCTTTCAGCTGCAACAGGGAATATTCTGGTTATATTTGTAGAAAAAATGTGCATGCAGAAATTCAACCCAGGTGTAACTTCAAGGATGTACATGAGACAAATCTATAACCTAGATCATGATCCTATTGGAGTTTGGCCAATTATTTCAAAAGAGATAAAACAAACAATGTAAAAGCAGCTTGATCAATGGCTATCACTGGAGAGTTACCATCACTAGAGATAGTCAGAGCTTGGTAACCATATAAGGAGGATGACTCATGAGGAAACAGGACTTGAAACAAAATAGTGAAACCATGATGTCTTTTAAGCAGATTGGTTATAATAAAAAGCAAATGATCCTGGAGAATGTGTGTAAAACATATTTTATCTAAGCTTATAAAACTGATTCCTACTTCTACGAGCTTACAGATGTCGCAGCTAGCATACTGCACACATTTCTGGATATCAGTGTTGGGGGTCTGAGAATTACAAGAGAGCTGAAAAGTGATCCACAGTTCATAAGGTCTAATATGAGAAGATAACTAAAGAGGAAATATGATAACTGTGCAACTACTTGAACGATGTAAATATCAAGGAACTAAATTGTTTGGTCTGATCTGAGGGGAATATGTAAGACGGAATGCATGTGAACAAAAGAAAAGAAAATTAAGGCTAAATGTCCTAGTGGTAAGAGCCCTTCAGTAATGGAATAACCACCGAAAGGAAGTTGTGGGATCCCCATGGTTATAGTAACCTAAAACTAACCAAGGAAAAGCACGCAAGAAAACTCTATAGGGAGCAACTCACATCCATTTGATGGCTTGGCCCCAAAACAGGTCCTTTCCATGTATAACTTGTATGATTTGCAAAGGCTGAAATTTATCCTTTATGTCAATTACAGACATTTGTATTAAACCAAGATTGGTTTATAAGCTGCACAAAACAGTGCCAACATTGCTGTCCAGGACCAGTTTCTGTACCTTCATTTTAGGCTTTTCAATATCCATCTTCTATTGCTTGCCATCATTCTTTACAACCTGGGAGCTTGAGAGGAATATAGGACAAGAGTGAGATTTGTTTTAAATCTATGTACAAATGTTCTTCAAAACCTATCACACACATTTTACCAGAAGATTTGTGATACAAAACTAGTTCAACCCTGAACCAAAAGCAGATCCTGTCCTTGCAAAGTTCAGCTATAAAAAATCTGATTATACTAGTTTATATCAAGATTCTACTTTAATCAGGACACCGCCAAAGAAAACAAACAACCACATGGTGTGTAAAGGGAAAACACTTGAAGTGTTTTACTACGACATGTTATTTGCACAGGTGTTTTAAGGCCTTCTGCATAATTTTTCATCGCTGCTGATGGGCATGTCAAAGAGGCAGGTTTAGTCATGTGTACAAACATGTTCTTTCTGAATTAATTCATGAAAGAGACATTGCACATGCTTTGGTCCTAATTCAGAAAAGCACCTAAGTATGTGTTAAATGAGCAGCATTAAACCAGAGGCCTACTTTTAAACATGTACTTACATGTCCTTGACTTCCATCTGATTTAAGCACGTGGCAAGTGTTTTAGTGCTATCCTGAACATCTGGGTAAATTCTAACTGGCATTTCACTTCGTCTGTGTTCTCTGACCATTACATTTTGCTTACATGGATACTTGCAGAAAAGTGGAAGTTTATCCTACTGAATGCTTGGGGCAAGTGAATGTTAGGCCTGCAGCTGGTAGTGTTGAAGTGATTTAGCCATAATGGTCCTCAAAACACACAAGAGGCAAGCAATTTTGTGGGTGATGTCTTTTATTGGGCTATTTGTATGGTTAGGATGATATGCTTGGATAAGCTTTCGGAAATCATCATACGCTTCCCCAAGTCTCTCTGAGAGGCCTGCATCTGAGATTTATTGAATAATAATAGGAAATAGCTTTGGAGAGCAAGGTTAGATCATTTAACTGGGGAAAAGAAACAGTGCCATGAGTTTAAGGTGTTGAAGTGCACAGCTTGAATACTGACTCTGAGGCAGCTGTTGCTGGAGTGGGGATGTGACCGCTTGGCATAGCTGCCATGTTAATATATCTCTTGGCATTGGCATCGCTGATGACAAATGTTTTCATTTTTCCTATGAAGAAGCCTTCTTTGCCTCTTTTTGCTGTCAACGCTTCCTTTTGATTGACATCCCTTATTCCTCGGACAATATACCTCGAGGGTTATCGACAGAAGCACAATACCACTTCTTTGTTATTGCTTGTGTTGCTTCTGTTTTGAGTTACAGATTCATAGTTGCACTGGGGTGGCTTTATCATTGCTTGTTATTATTCATTGCTGCTTCTGACTTTAGGGGAGTACACTTGGCTTTATGGACTCTGAACATTTTTTTTTAGCCCTCGACATTTTTTCTTTAATGATAAGATTCTGATTTGATTTTCTGTAAGTGCCTAAATAATCAGTGTAGAACGTAGAATCAAAGATGGTATAGGTAGCATACACCCACTGAAGGCTACCTATCTCAGTAGAAAACTTCCAATTGACTTCAAGAGCAGGAGAATAAAATAAAGATGAATAAAGTGAACCACTCAAATTGATCTAGGGTACAGAACAGCCTCTCCAACCCCTCACTCCTCTGCCATCAACATCTGAATCTAGATCTGGGTTCAGATTTGTAAAGATCCTCAAATTCAGGTTGGGACTTGGATTTGCAGTCATTGCATATTGTCTTATTGCCTGAAAACAATGCAGATAATCAAATGGATTAGTGAATAGAGATCAGAGCCATATAGTGTCTGGGTGTTAAATAAACAAACCCTACTTTAAATGAACTTTGTTTCTAGATATTCATTCTTGACTTGAAGCAAGGTTTTAAAATCAGATTTGTTTGTAGAAACTTCCATGTCCAGGTAGCAATGCACTGTGGAAAAATTAATGAAATATCATAGCTATTCTGTGAGTTTTAGCAGTATTTTTAAATACATAAGAAACAGAAGTAAAGTAAGGCTAAAGTGATTTACCCAAGATTACATTAATGTATGTGATAGAAAAACAATTAGAACCTGGTCCTCTGAAGTCAAGCCTTCTCCGTATGATGAATTTCCCCTCTGACAGAACCCTGGAAAGATGAGAAGCCTTTCTGCTCCTATGGGAAGTTTATATGAGTAATCAATAGCATCCCTGTACTGCTATACAGAAGACTTATATGAAAAGGGAAAGTAACACTGAAAGCTTGCCTAATTATCATTACTCTCTAAAAAGTGATAATATTCTTATTGTAAGCCTTGCACTTCAAGAAAAGTCAGAGTGAGAATCCACTTAAAGTTTGTAACCTGCTTCACTAGGTAAGAAAAAGATTATTATACATATTGACTGTGTCCGGACATGCAGTCACATGAGGTTTGTGGCATTACACCCCCAGAACATAAAAACATGCCCCACGCTGCAAATTTGCAGGGTGAGGGCAACATTTGCTACCAGGATTTCTTGGTAGCAAAAAACCCCCAAAAACCAACTGCTGAGAAAAAAAGCAGTGCAGTGCAAACGCTACAGAAGCTTGCACCAAAACAAACAGAGGCTCAATTCTCAAGGGAGACACTCTGGCTGCCAGGCAGAGCATCTCTACTATTTCATTCCAGATATGCAAGGGTTTATGCTTGCAGTGGCACAAATAGTAGTGGAACAATTTGTGCTGCTACTTTGTACTTCAGTGCACACCCCTGCACATGCACTTTGATGAGGGACAAATTGTCCTGCTTCAAGCAAACTGCCCTTTCCCCATTCCTCCCAGCACCCAGAGTACTGGAGCCACTGGGGCACAATGCTGCCATTGGATTAGAAACAGCTTTTCGTGTTGTGGTTCCTCTGAGCTCTTAGCATACTGAAAACTGAAACCTTACTGGTGTTGTTTCTGTTAGTAATTTGTGCTGTTACCGCCTACGTTCCCCAGCTGCGCTCAGAGAATTATACAGAAAGGGGCAGTCTCTGCTCTGATAAACTTACCATCTAAATAGATAAGGCAAATGGTAAGATGGAAAACAGAAGCATGAAGAGGTGAAGAGACTTGCCTGAGATCACATAGTCAATCAGTAGCAGTCAGCTACAGACCAAATCTTTGACTTTTACTTTGATGCTCTATCTGTTAGATCATATTGCTTCTACCTACACATACCTATACCATCCTAGTTTCAGAATACAGAAAGAAACTAGTCTGAAGCACTGGGATATTGGAAAAAAGCTACTGCTATCCTCCTAGCCTATGGCCTATATTTCAACCAAGCCTTTTTAAGTGAAGGAACAGGTCCCAAATTAATTTTCAGATATTATGGGCTTAAATACTGAGATGCTCCTCTGAATACTTGCATAGCTGATAAATGCTTCACTAGGTAGTGAGACAGACACCTACATTTTAACCTACGACTTCCTTCCTGTGTTTCCTTGAACAAGCATTGGCATCTACATGTGCGAACCTATTAGGCTGCAGGAAACTAATAAACTCAGCAGCAGGTTTGTACATGTAAATACAAGTACTGTCCTGCTGTGGTGTTTTTTCATGTGCAGCAGTGCACGTGTAGATGCTGAGCGGATGACTGCAGCATGAGGGTGTTTCAGCGTGGGAACTGCCCGTTGGCTAGCCCCACACTGGAGCACCCTCATGACCCAGCCAGCCCCTCTGCTGCATATTGACTTGGGTCAGAGCAGCCCTGGGCTGGCCAGCTGACCCCCCAGGATGCTCCAACCTGGCTCAGCGTGCTGTGGTCGGGGGGGAGGGGGAACAATCAAATGGCGCACCTGGGAGCAATAAACTCGGGCACAATATGCACCAGAGTTTATTGCTGTGTGCTAATAGCACATGTAGACGCTGCCTAAAACTCCTCTTGTAGCCCAAGTGTATTCAACAAGCCTTCAAGAATCAGGTTCTACACAATAAGGATGGCAGGCTCTGGCTTCAAGAAAATAAATAGTTAAACAAATACCACAGCAGTTTCCTTTATTCTTCCTGTGAACTCCCCCCTCACACTCAATGCCCACCCCCAAAACCCCAAATGTCTCCACAACTCCCTCTGTTTTTTTCTGTCAACTCTTTATCTATTTATACTGTGCCCATCCCCATGGTATCTGAAGACTCTGAGGGCACTTTATAGGTTCAGATGCATTCTTCCATTCTGCTGCTTCTGCAATTTTGCCATCTGGCAAGGGAAGAAAATCCAGCTACAACTGGGGACTGTTATATTTGCACAGCCCCATTGCTACTTTGGATCCACAACACACATACTTTGCCTCAGTGCCCAGTCCATTTCCGTTTAAATCCATATAAAGCAGATAAAAGAGAGAAGCATAGTTTTATAAATGCTGTATGAAATGCATTGTCATGGCACATGCTTTCCAAATCAGATGTTAGAAGCCGAGAACTGCTAATCCTCCTGTGTAGCCATGTGGCTGGTGGAGCTTGTAGCCAAACTGGTAGTCCTGCTGTGATGCTACTAAAGCTAAGAATTCAGGAGAATCATGTGAGCCACATGGCTAGTAATTACAGTCATGGTCCATCAGGGAGTTGAAGACAGCTTCCAGAGGAACACTGCAGTATCCAGTTGCTTAGGAAAGTCTAGCTAAGCATTTAGGAGGCTATAACTTACTTTACTTCTGTTTTTAATTCTGTCTCCCAGTTCTGTGCTTCCAGATGTGGATGGTTATCATGTACATCTCTGCTGGGGCCATTCTTTAGAGTCTCCCATAGTAACATGGTAGATACGATTTGGACATATGAAACAGTAATCTCTGTTCTTTGGGCAAAACACAGAGCAACCTAATCTTCCGTTGGATTCTTGCTTTCTTTTCATCTGTCTGTCTTTAATGCTTATAAGCCCTGATCAAGGATCAAGGCTCCCATTGTAGCAGGTGTTGTACATGCACACACACACATGCACACAAGCACATGCTGTAAAAAATGCAGTCCAGGCCTAAGTGTAGGATGTGAGAGAGGAGCTGTGTGTGCTCATTCCAGGATCAGTTTCAGTGGGGAACAACCAGGGCAATATCCTGAGGACCCAAGTCGTGGTGGGTCTTGCTAGGCCGAGTTAATGCAAGTCATGCAGTGGGCAGGTGGCAGGAGAGGAGGGGCCATTGCCTTAGCCTCTGCCTGGGATCCTCATGTGTTTTCTCACCTATGTATCATCACAATAGGCCTAACCAAATAAGGATGTCCCTTTTGAGACAGGATTTGCAGAATGGACTCCACAATATTATACTTGTATATTTGTGAACAAGCCTTTTGAGGAGGAACCACCAGCAATTCATCCAGATAGTGGGATTTGAATTTTCCTTGCTTGCCATTGCACCTGCCATTTCACTGAATTCTGTGAAGTAGTAAGCCTGCTCTCCTTTGAACTCATCCCTAATGAGGCCCACTGTAATAGCAAATGCAATGAAATGTTCCCTGCTGCAGTGTGAGCAATTAGAAAACCCCAAATAAGAAATACTTTGGGAATTTTAAATATTCTAAAAAAATCCAAAAATAAACCTGCACTGATGTGCAAGTGAATGAAGATTGTATTCAACATCCTATTGTTTTCCAGTGTATTGGCTCCGTAATCAAAACTAATCCCAATCAGCTAATAGCAGCAAAATAACAAAAATAAGGCTCATAAAAACACAGGCCAGATGAATCACACGTAGTACTAGGATATGAACTTGTGATTCACATGCGAGGTCATCAGAAGTAGTAGTAAACTAATCACAGCTAGGGACAGACATTCAAAAAGCAGGAGCCTGAATTGATTCAATCTTTGCAGGTTAGTTTAATCTGGCTAGATTGAACCAATTTCTAAATTAATAGATATTCCCTCTTGATTTAGGAAATGCAGGCACATGCCTGCAGTGGCTCAGGCCAGGAACCAGGGGGGCACTAGAGCAGCCCTCAGCTGCAGGGAAGCTGTGCTGGGGGAGCATGGGCAGCTCTGGCTCTGGCAGTAGCCTCAAGTGAACTGACCAGGAAGGGGGTTTAATTGCCTCCTCCCTGTCCCACCGATTTGGTGCCTCCCCTGTTGCTGCTGCGGGGGCACAGCCAGATGCCAGCCGGCGTGGTCCCCTGAGGCAGAGAGGACAGGGAGGGGGTTTATTCTCCCCCACCCCCACCCCTTCTGCTCCCAGGGGACCATAGCCGTGGTCTGCCAGCTTCAACTACCACTACTGCTGATCACTCCCTGTGCGGGGTGTACAGCAGAATAAGTCCATTCCCTGCCCCCTCCACCAGACACTGGAGGGAGGGGGAAATGACTCCTCTCCATGCCCCTGTTGCCTAAGGGGGCATGCTGGCTGCCTCTGGCTGCACCCCCGCCCCTGCTGCTTGAGCGGGGAAGGGGCAGGGACTGTGACAGGGACAACACCCCTTCTCATGGTTTCCTGAGAGTGCAAGTCTCTTCCCGGGAGGGGGGCTGTGCTGCAGGCAGGGGCGGGAGTGGGAGCTGGGTGGTCAGAGCTGCTGCACACTGTGTGGGGTGAGCAGAAGGAAGCTTGGGGGCTATAGCCACCCCCTAAGTCCTGGTGCTGCCTCTTGCCCCATGCAGTCTGTAGCAGCTCTGTCTGCCCTGCTTCTGCCTGCAGTGCAGCCCACCCACAGAGAAGAGGCCTGCATTCCTGGGAAACCATGACAGGGGCTGCTGCCCTGTGAGGGTCACTCCAGTGGCAGGGGCAGGGTAGGGGCACAGCCAGAGGCCGGCTGGTATGGCTCCCTTAGGTGAGGGAGTAAAGAGGGGGGTTATTTCCCCCCTCCCTCTGAGATCCGGTGGACCTTTGCCTTAGCGGGGGAAGCGTCTGGCCATGCCTCTGCCCCTACCCACCACTGCTCTGGCTAGGGACCAGAGGGGTGGGGCCAGCCCTGCTCCTCTGGAGCAGAGAACACAGCTCCGCCCAGGGCTGCAGAGCATGCTGGAATGCTGGGGGACTCTGATTTAACTTAAACCAGGAAGGGGTTTGGGACAGAAGTTCCATAAACCAAGTTGATTTCAATCAGTTAAGTCTGATACTACATTCAGCCAGGTTTATCTCAAACTGGTTTCAGCCATTTTGAAACTGGTTTATGTGCATTGAACTTAAGTTCTGTTACAGGTTTAAACCAGTTTCTGCTTACTTAAACCAGTTTATGTGTAATTTCTGTCCCTTGCCAGGGATGCACCTACATGTGTGCTTTACTGTGGAGTAGACTAATTAGCTCTGCAGTAAAGTATCACAGTCTACATGTGTGCCAGTATTAGGGTGCAGTAGATTAATTAACTCTACTGTAAGGTAGTACTGTCAGAGAGTAATTATGTGCGATTAATCACACATAGACTGTGACAGGACCTGGCTGGGGCACAAAGGTGCTGAAGTGCAGGGGATGCCTGCTGGCTAGCCCCACACTGTAGCACCCTCATGCCCCAGCCAACCCTCTGCCACCCACCCCTCTGACCCCCCAGGCCTCTGCCAGCCTGGGGCTGTTCCACTCCAGCTTGAATTGCTGCTGTCCCAGGTGCACGTATAAACCTGTACCCAGGAGCAGTTTTCTTTAGCGCAAACTGGGCTGGAGTTTATCGCTTCAGCTTAATTGCACTTGTAGATGCACCCAAGTAGTGTCATAACCGTAGATCTTAATTTTTTAAAATCCTTTAAAATTGGAAATATCTTTATAAAAATATATAGTATATGTAATGTTATATATTAGTTATCAAATGCAGCTCCACTTATGGTGCTTTAGGTTTATTAAAACAGAATAATGAGAATGCTGTTAGATAGTAGGTACACATTACCATATACCCCTTACGTAGATGGAGGGCTGGATGCATAAGAAGATTAAATGGCCTGCCCAATGTTAAACAGTGAGCATGTAGCAGAACTGGTAATAAAATCCAGTTTGAAATTTTGGAGTTTTGTTTGACTTCAATGGGGCCAGGACTTTGCTTTAAGAGTCCAGTTTCCCAAGGCCTTCTTTAGCCACTAGCCATCACATTCTGTTTTATCGTATTAGGTAGCATTTGAAACAGGTGGATAAATATTGTCAGATTCTGTGAAATAAGACACGACAACAGCCCCCAGTGAATCTCTGCAGGGTAGAAAGACTTAACTCTGAGTAGAAAGGTGAGCGTTGATTAACAAATGTATTTATTCTGGAGTATGTAATTTAGTGTAACCTCCGGCAAGCCAGTAACAACTCTGAACCATGTAACGCCCTCTATCATGTGGAAAACTGTGTAAAGGGTTTTAACTATCTTGAGTAGAAGGTGTTATATGGGTGTAAAGTATTTCATTATTGATGTACATTAAGAACTTCCTGGCTTTCATTATGTACACTAAAAAGAGCGTGCAGATAATAAGATGAATGAGCAATACCTTGCTTTGCATTTGGATGTCATAATGTTGAGTGGTTTAAATAAACCGTAAGATTACAGAGACATTCAGAGAGATTACTCAGTGGTCAGTGTCACACAAGTGCCAGCCAAGTATTACTGTAGATAGAAATGCTCATGGCCTCATTTATTCACCTGAAACTGTCCTCTGTTGGAGCTACTATTATTTCAGACAGCAGTCCACTGAATGCTAGGAAGAACACATCCATTGGTGAGGAAAAGCAGAGCATAGGAATCCAGTAAGAGGTCTGGGCAATACAGTCCCATCTTTTGGGATTCACTAAGGGTAAAGCCTCTTGGGAAATCCATGGGAGTTTCCTGTGCAAGAGAGCTGCAGTATTGAATCCCGTATCAAAAAGAGCTGATGGAGTGAGGCCTTCTCTGTTGAGAAGATGAATACAACATTTTTAGATTGTCTACTCCTATAATCTTATATCTTCACAGCCCCAAATCCCTATCCCTGCCCTTGGATTGGAGAGTATTTGCTAGGCATGTGCGAGTAGTCAGCTATTCAATCTGGCTTCAGATCGGGCCGCTTCAGATGCCAGGGGTCTGATCTGGAGCTCTGGACCGGGTTTCTGCTTTGATCCGGCTGAAGCAGTTCTGAAGGTTCGGAGCCGCCTCAGAGATCCAGTCATAGGGTATAATGGGGAATCAGTGAAATATCTATAACTTTTGTTGTTTTTTGTCTGATTTGGATGAAACTTGCAGGGGTGGTAGCCTGTGCTGAGAGCATGAAGCTTACCAAGTTTCAATAAGATCAGTGCAGAGGTTTGGGGGGAACTGCACCCCAAATTCTTGAAAACAAAACTCATGTCATGCGTATATGTTACACCACAGGGGGGGTGAAAACTGCAGGGGTGGTAGCCCCTGCTCAGGCCATGAAGCCTGCCAAGTTTCAAGGAGATAGGTGCAGGAGTTTGAGGGAAACTGCACCTCAAGCTGCAGACAAGCAAAATTCATGAGATGGGTGACACTGTGTGTGTTAAGGCGCAGCAGAGTGAAAGCTGCAGGGATGGTGGCCCTTGCTGAGGCCATGAAGCCTGCCAGCTGTCAAGGAGATAGGTGCAGGGGTTCTGGGTTCTGGGGCCCTGCACCCCTAGCTGCTGACAGGCAACACTCGAGACATGGGTGCTTGTGCAACAGTGTCTGTGCTGGGAGGGGGGAAGACCCTACTGCAGGCCTGGCTGCTCAGCTACTGTGTTACCAGTTACCAATCAAATATGATTCACTTAGGGACTGGCTCAATACACAGTAACTAGCTAATGTAGCCAGTTAATTAGCAACAATTAACACCTACAAAAACACAGACTAAGGAGAGGAAATAATCAATACAGACAATCAACTGCCCCAAAACAGAGACAGTCAGTTGGACAAGCACCCATGTCACGAGTTTTGCCTGTAGGGCCCCAGATATCTCCTTGACAGCTGGCAGGCTTCATGGCTGGCGCCAGGCCCCCAGGTTTCCCCCTGCTGCGCCGTAAAGGCCCTGCAGCTTTCACCCTGCTGCGCCTTAACACACACAGTGTCACCCATGTCACAAATTTTGCTTGTCCGCAGCTTGAGGTGCAGTTCCCCCCCAACCCCTGCACCGATCTTCTTGAAACTTGGCAGGCTTTGAGGCCTCACCAGGGGCTACTACCCCTTCAAGTTTCATCCAAATCAGACAAAAAAACAACAAAGTTATAGATATCTCATTGATTCCCCATTATACTCTATGGCTGAATTGCCGAATCAGCTCCGAATCTTTTCCGAAGCAATTCGGAAAGCCTAAAGCTTCTAGCAGTTCAATTCAGATTCATAGATTCAGCCGCCAAATCATCTGAATCATGATCCGAAGCTTTGCACAGCCCTAGTATTTGCCCAAATGGGCAGGAAGGATGGACACTTGGCTGTGTGTGCAATGGCTGATCAGATAGGTAGTGCAGAGCCTGCTGCTTCGTATGACAGCAGAACCAGCAGCTAGCTGGCAAGACACCCCACCATCCTATGTGTGCTTGCTGTATGCATATAGTCACAGTCATGGATCATAGCGAAGTAAGGCTGAGGGAGATTTCTGAAGCCACTTTGGAAAGCACAGTCCTAAAATGCATGGTATGTACCATAGATGTGGTTGTAGGCTCAGCCATAATCTGATTCCTGCAACTGACAACTGTTCATTTGTCCTCATTATAATCATAATAGGATGCCTGCAGCACGCAGAGGGTTACTGTGCAGAAAACAGCAGAAAATAGAAAACAGAGCGTTTCCATCATGCTGCTGCTCACGTTTTGAGTGTAGAAGCACCTACCCCTCCTTTTTCCTGGTGAGGTATAATTGGAGTTTGTTTATGCATGAATCAAGGGCCTCATTGTAAAGGTTGATGGGGTCTAACTGGGAAAAATCTGGTGAGGATTAATTGTCATTTTTATGGTTTGATGCTTCCTGTCATGCTTTTACCTCAAGAAACTGGAGAGAGTCCAAGTGGGATCATTCTTGCATTACCCATTCTGTGAAGAGCCTCTTGTTCACAGTGCAAAAAAAAAAAAAAAAAAAAAGATGATGAACCTTCCTTCTGCCCCTCCTCAAGAAAACACCTTCATTTAAGCAACATCAGAAACAGGGTTTAAGTACACAGTGGCAGGGAAACTCAGAACCAGGTCAGAGGATTCTTGACAGGCTGCTTGACTCACCCACTGCATCCGTGCCATTGTGCACAACCTTCCAACCCAACCACCACTCAGAAATGGAGAAGTGGTCTTGCCTCTTTATGGAGCATTGTTAAGATGGCTGCTAAAGAAGGGTGTCCAGGTCTGGTGCCCAGGCTTCAAGAAGGATGTTGAAATACTGGAAAGAGACCAAAGGAGGGCCACAAAAATGATCCAGGGGTTAGAAAACAGGCCTGTGGTACTTAAGGAGCTCAATACAGCTCATTGAAGAGAAGGTTTAGAGGGGACTTGATCACTTTGTATATGTACTTACCCATGGAAAAGGTATCTGACAGCGGGGGCTTTCCAGTCATTCATACCAAGATCCAGTGGAGGGAAACTGAAGTAAAAAAAAAAAGTCAATCTGGGAATCAGATCAATTTCCTAGCAGTGTGGATAATTACACATTGTAACTGCTGACCAGGGATGGTGGTAGCCTCACCACTGTTTAGAGATTGTAAAATGAGGTTAAATATCTTTCTAAGTAACATGCTTCTGAGAAAAAAAATCTATGGCTTGTGTATAAAGGAGATCAAACTAAAGAATCATAGTGATTGTATATGGCCTTAAGGTCTATGAATCTTCTTTCAAAAAGCTACTGTTGACACAGGGCTGGCATCCTGGCCCTGCTGGGAGTTTCAGCTGGAGCTCACAGCTTTCACATCTTATGGGTTGAAGCTGATCAGCTCTCATGAGCTTGTAGCTCAAGGAGGGTTTTAAAGACAATGCCCCCTTGATGGGACAGACCATATGGCTGTACCAGAATCATATCAGGTCTGTCTGCCCTCTAGGCATTTAGACTGCTCTACTCTCTGTGGTATTTGTGGTCAGCTAATGATTTCTTTGGGTGGCTCATAATAGATTGCCTGTTTGTCCCATTTTATTACCAAATATTAAATGACTGAGCTAAAGGCTTGAAATTCAGTTATGTAGGAATGCTAGTCTAGCTGCCTTTTAATCCAGCCTGCCAAACATCTATATAGTGAGGGCAGGGTTTGTGGAGATGTCATGGGGTGAAGAAGCCAGATAAAAGGAGTCTACTCACAGAGAATTAAGCCAAATACCTGCCTTCTGTGTCTTCCTCTTGGCATCTGCCAATCAAGTCATTCAGTGACACAAGTGAGGACCCTCACCCCAGCAGCAGACAGACTCAGCAAGGTGCATCCACATAATGCTGCCTTCCCTCCAGCCCCTGCAGTGGTGCCTTCCCTCCAGGTGCCTTCCCTCCAGCCCCCGCAGTGCATGGACCCATTCAGGTATTGGATTCTGTTTCAAATTGCACTGCTGAAGTGTTGCCTTTGAGAGGGGCTGTTGAGTTGTGGTGAAATTCCCTGTAATGGCAAGCAATGTAAAAATCTCCCTCACCTCTACTGACCTGCCCTTCTGACCTAAAACAGTTTTTATTGCAGCTCCTCAAAGGAGAAAGAATTATTCATTGTCCTATTGCATCATTTAATATCATCATCCACTTGTTATCTGGGAAGGAATTTCTACATCTGTGCTGTAGCCTAGTGAACTCTGCCACCTCTGTTTCCCCTCTATTTTCATACCTTACTTCACCATTGCTACTCAGCCACCTGGAGCAGTTGCTCACTACTGATCAGTGTAAGACACTTCCTTCTCAGAATTTAAAAATATTTCTTACTCAGCACACAGGCCACACTGTTGCAAGGAAACGAGAACCATGGTTGGGGATGTAATCCATATCTCCTGCATGACCCAGCAGTCACGCTGTGTCCTCATGCTCTGGGTTGGCCTCTTTGTCCTTAGATCCTTCTAGTCAATAGACAGTGGTGTTAATCAAGACCCTATCTGCTAAATGACAATGCAGTACACTGTGCTGGAAGGATTCAAGCTTGCATCACCTTTACTCTCAGTCCCTGCAATTCCCAGATAGATGGGTGGGAATTTAATTCTGTTCTTCAGAGCACTCAGACCAACATGAGCTCATATTCTAATGTCCTTAGGAATTTTCTACCAGTACATTTTCTGTTTCAGCACTGCCTGGCTATGAAAGATGGAGTAAACACAAATATTTTATTGGTATTTATTTTAATGACATTTGTACACTTCAAAGTGAAATATCTTCTTAGTGCTTGTGATGAGGACACACTTTGACCTACAGTTGGTCCTAGCATGAAGCAATATTTACTTGATTTAGTCTGAACATTCATGTGCAGAGGGAGCACATTTTTATATATGTTCTTCACATGCATATCTTTCATTTTATCAGTCAATGTCAGAGTGGTGGAATGTGGGTGATCTGCTATGTCTCAACTATTTTTTATAAGACTAAACTAAGCTCTGCTCTCCTTATGTCTGTTCAGTGGTTACTCAAATATCCAAGTCATGTGTGCACTAACTCCATACCTAAATTTGAATCTGGGACCTGCAGGCTTCTCCTACTTGAGCTAAAACAGCAATCTGGGCAGGTCCTCATGTGCAGGGGTGTGTACTTGTAGAGGCACAAATAGCAGTGGCACACATTTGTGCCGCTGCTTTGTGCCCCATCACACACCCTTGCATGTGCACTTTGGCATGCAGCAAATGGTCCTGGGTAGGGGTAGGGGAGGCTGGGGCCAGCTCCTGTGCATCAGCCTGCTCATGCAGTTTAAGTTTAGTTTGATTGAATTTAATCCATAAAAGCAGATGTTTGGTTATTTTTCTTTAATTCTCCTTTAGAATCAGCTTTGTTCATTCCCAACGGGGAAAAGACTGGTCTAGTCAGGCATGGATTTTGACTTTTCTGAAGCCTGGGCTTTTCATATTCAAAGTTAGGTCTTCTTTTATACACAGTCTGAGACTGGCTGCAAAGTTATGATTTTGGGTCCCAGCCATCACAAAATGTTGGGGAGTTCCTGTCTAGGGTCTAGCTTAAGGCTCACTGGCACACTAAACCCAAAACTCAAATTCTTATATGACCCATATTCCAATAACAAGTCTGAGGAACCCTGGGGTTTGGAAAGGGAGCTATGGGCTGGGAGTAAAAAATAATACTTGGGCCTGAAAAAGAAGGGAAAGGATGGAGAAAGGATGGAGAAGGGAGAGAGGGAAGGAAGCAAAAACCTGGGTGAAAAAAATAATGGGAAGAGGGAAGAAAGAAAGAAGCCATAGGATGGGACAAGAAACACTCCATTATGCAAATGCTCCATTTTGTGAATGTTCCTAGCTGCTCCCCTTAGACTACATAGGTCAAGAGGTTATTTTTAAACTGGCCATTGATTCATACATAATGTCTGATTATGAAATGTTGGAATCTTCCACCAGGAAGGGAAAAACCTCCCCCCTGAGAGACCGACTGGAAACTTGAGTCAGGGAAGGGGTTAATGGCTGCTGGGTTTACAGCTGGGGATTGCTGGTATCCAGGAAACAACACAGAACGCACAAACCATGGGACCAGCTGGAGCCCGCTGGAATCCCATTAATTTTGGCAGAAGTGCCTGTGGTCTGCAGCTCTGACATCACTCCCTTTTGCGTCACAGAGGAATGCCTCAGCTACTGCTACTTCTATTTTTTTCGTTCTCTCATTTCAGGCAACCAAGTGACTGGCTCAGATTTATGAGTGCTGCAAAGCGAGGAGCAGAGCAGGTCACAAATATACAAGACCTGGTCTGGCCCTCTCTGATACTGGTGCAGATGATAGTTAACACCAGAGCAGCTGAGAGGGTTACAAAGTGTGCAAGGAGAACTTAGTTTAGGTGTGACATATTTCCGTGCTAGCCTGAAGTCACGGTGAAGTACCCCTGGAGAGGGAGCCCATCATACTAGATCCAAAAGAGGAAGTATAGTCCTGTGATTAGAGTAACGGATGGTGATTCAGAAGAGTTTGGACCCCAGCTTTGTCACAGACTTCCTGGGTTCTCGACTTAATCTCCATTGCGTCTTTTGCTTCTTACGCAACAAAACCATATGGAGAAGCCACAGGGCCTAGCTACAAACACTGCTGTTGTTATAACTGGTTTATGGCAACTTCTGAAACATTTAGTGCATGCTAAGCAGCACTAAAGGATTAGCAAGCTCTTTAAAGGGATACCACTCTAGTCTCATGGTATGACACTATTTGTGCCTCAGCTTCAATTCTTCTACTTCTCTGTCATCATGTCTATTTAGCCTGCAGGCAGGACTGTTTCTCTCTCTACCCCTGTCTGTGTGCATGGTGTACCAGTATGCTGAGCTGTGACCTTGGCTGGAGTGTCTAGGTGCTACATAATACAAATAATAATCAAAGTGGGTCTTTCTCCCTCCTTTTGGTCAATCCACAAAGTTCAATAATTCAGTTTTCCACATAATTTTTACTGATCAGACTTTAGCATCTAATTTGATGTGGCTAAAAACTTCCTTTAGCTACCAATTTAGAAGGCTTCTGGAGAGCACCTTTCCCAGTTTCCCATTGTGCTGGTGATGTTACTGTTACAACCATAGTGCAGTAGCATGGATCTGAGCTATATGTCAGCACATAGCTGGAAAGCCTGAAATAAATGTAGTGCTTCCTGTGAGGAAGAGCACTTGTGTTAGGAAAGGTTCTAACCCCATTAGACTGTGATCAGGAGAACTTATGCATACATATTTCAGGACTTGAAGCTCTTCAGAAGCCAGTTGATGTCTGATATTCAGCTTCAGGACCTGTTCAATAGCTGTAGGCAATGCATATGTGTCCAGGATGTTTTGGTTGGGAAATGACAAGTGCAGATGTAGGGGGCTAGGTTCTGTGGATTAGTCTGCTGTAGATAGTTTCTCTCCCGTGTAGATGGGATCATCTTGTAACTGTCAGTGTTAAAAAGGAAATTAATAGAAAAATATATATATATATAAATTTGCATTGCTTGTCACATATTAGATGATGACTATACTTTTCCTTGATGGGTAAGTGTTAGCTAGGGACTCAATCTATGCTGTTATTTAAATGCAGATTTTTTTCTTAGGCCAGGTACAGACACTACAGTTTTACCCGTATCAGTGATTGGAAACCAATCTATACCTATAGCAGAAGTTCAGCACACACAGACTGGTTTAAAAATGGCAAAACCCAGTCTAGGATTTGCACTCCCCCCACCAAAGGGCACATGTGTGTTTTGTTTGTGACCAGTCTAAACTATGCCACTTACAAAAACCATGTAATTTAGATCGATTTTGCCTCGGGTTTTTTGAATGTCTGTACCTAGCCTTAGTGTTTCAGAATGTGTTTCTGATTAGTTTTCAGATCTGAAGTACATTTTCATTCTCATACTCCTCATGACTGTTGTGGGCCCACAGTGCTGGGCACCCCTAGCTAACCATGTGGTTGTTCAAATCTGAGGGCTGAATGACACACTACAGCTGTAGTTTATGGTCTACTTTGTTTTCACTTCCAGCAGGGTTACTTTGGTATAAACAGGAGATGCAGAAGACCAGCCACTGCTCAGAAGAATACTTGGCATGAGAGGCTGGATTTTCAGGAGTCCAGCTTCTGTTCAGATACCTCAGAAGGGGTCAGGGCTCTTATACATTTCTGCTCCTTAGTGACAAAGCCCTGAGCAACTGATCGAGCCAAACCAATAAAATACTAAAGTGGCATAACTAAGAAACAGCGCCCCAAGTTAGGTGCCTAAATCCTAAGGAAGTGGTCTGATTTTCAGGGATTCTGGGCACCCACAATTGCTTGACTGGGAGTTATTGCATGTCTAGCTTCTCTGACACTCTGACCTCTTCCTCAGGTGCCTAACAATTTATACAGAGTAGAACACTTTTGGCCTTGGCTTTGGAGGTCTTTAAGCCAGTGGCTCATTTTGATAGGCCTATTTCTTGAGCAGGGAGGGGGATGTCCATCCCATCCCTGCTGTTATCATGGGCTAGGGACAGACATTACATGTAAACCAGTTTAAGTGATCAGAAACTGGTTTAAACCTGTAACAGAACAGACATTCAGTGTGCGTAAACCAGTTTGAAACTGGTCTGAGATAAACCTGGTTGAATGTAGTATCAGACTTAACTGATTTGGGTCAACCCAGTTTATGGAACTTCTCTCCTGGACTCCTTGCTGGTTTAAGTTAAATCATATTCCCCTAGCATCTCGGCATGCTCGCTGGGCTGGGCTGGGCAGGGCTCTCTGCTCCACAACACAGCTGGCCCCTCCCCTCTGCTCCCTGGCTAGAGCTCTAGCAGAGACTTGCAGGCACAGCAGGGTCTGCTGGCTCCCATATGCCCGTACCCCTCCCACCACCACTTGCTGCTTAAGCAACGATGCTTTCCTCCTCTTTCCTACAACACGGACCGTAGCCAGCATGTGGTATGCTAGCTAATGCTGAAACATGTCTATGTAAGGCAGATAAGACAGTGTCCGCTTAGGGCTTTTTGGAGCTAATCAACAAGTCAGCTGGTAATGTCCCTGAATTCCTTCTTTTGGAAAAAGCTGTTTAAGAAGAGCTTGAACTAATAAGCGAGGCTTTGTTTTCTGATGGGGTGCTAAATGCTGATAACAAAACTGATAAATGCTCTGTTATCAAGAGCGTCCCCTCTCAGCTCAGCATTGTACAAGGGAAGGGAAGACTGCTGTAGCACCCCCTGGCTTCTAGCCTGAGCCTCTGCAGGCATGTGCTGGCATGTTTTCAGTCTATAAGGGATGTCTGTGAGGTTACATACTGATTTAGCCTAGCCAGGTTAGGCTAACCTGCAAAGATTGAATCAATTCAGGCTCAGGCTTTTTGAATGTTTGTCCCTAGCCATGGAGTTCCAAATAACCTTAGGAGTGCAGCCTGAAATGCTATGCCAAAACTCATCAGGGAGACCGTTGTGAGGCTTCCTCTTTGCAAAGTACTTTGTGATCCCCCATTACAGCTCCAGACTTTACACTATATCCCCAACTGGTGCAAACTGACAGTGCTGTGTCTAGATTTGTCTTTACCCACTGAGGTTTTGTTACTTGTTTTTCAATGGTGGGCATCAGCCTTGGGATGAGAGAAAAAAATGAAAGTAACAAACAAATAGGGACTCAGTCCTGTGTTTCTACAGCCTTTAGCCCAGCCTAAACACTACCACAATAGTAATATGGAAACAAATGGTGGCAATAACAACTGACAGTGCTGTGTGTGGTTTGTCTCTCCATTCACAAGTTTTGCCATCTTCCATTAAACAGGAGGTGCTACCTGAGGGAGGAGTATTCCCTTCATAGCAGCTAGAATTGGGTAATACCCCAATAGTTGGGTACAAGGTCTGAATACCATCTATCAAGTGGGAGTTTAGAACTAGTGAAGTGATTTACCCACTTTCCCTTGCTTGCTGGGCTGGTGAAGGGAGATGGAACAAATTCCCCTCCCCCCCATTTACCAGTTTAGTTAAAAATATATTTTCTTCACATTTATACACAGGACGAATGATCCTCCCTCTACCCCTCCTTGGCGTGGTATGAAGGAAGCCACAGCCATTGGAAGAATGTCATTAACGTCAATCAGGGACTGATCAAAAGGCAGCCCCACCCACTCTCTCATGGTTCAGATGTGTCATCTGGACAATAAATATCACTGCAGCTAGTGCACAGGATTTTTTTATTAGCATTATTGAAATGCTCATTATGTGTTCCCCTTCAAGATCATTTTCCTGTTTACCACACTTTTTAGAGTCAGTTCATCCAACTCACACAGTAAAGGTTAGGATCATTCCAACACCAGGAGTCACTCCACAGCCTGATGTTTCCCTGTCCTCCATCCAATGCTCTCTCTCATCCCTACTCTTTCTGTCCAGAAGTTCTCTACAAGAGAAGCAGGTTTTAGCAACTACAACCTCACTGTAGCATTGAACATCTAGCACTAAATTAGACCAGGATTATCATCAGTGACTATGGTGGCTCTTTTGCTACCTCTTGTCCATGCAATAGAAAGTGCTTTTCTCCTCGCTTTTCTCTTGCTATTGTTCATTATTACAGTGGCAAACAGATGTCCCAAATGAGATCAGAGGGGAAAGTGAGACACAGGGGAAGTCAAAGTGATTTGCTCATGGTCTTGCAGCAGGTTGAGAGATGCAGCTTTTTAGATGAACATCCATACATGCCTATCATGTTATACTGGGCACTGAAATAATACTAAAAAAATTCCTACCCCAAACAATCTCGACCAGGTCGCAGAGGCTCTCTGTGGGCCCTGCGGGTGGTGACTGTGTGACCACGTTTCAAAGTCAGTCCTACAGGGGTATAATGCAACTAAATGATGACTGAGAACCTCAGCACACCACAGTTTCCTGTCTACCTCCCCAAAGGCAAGATTAAATGGTTTGTTGCGTCCGCTGTCACATAGGGTTTGGATTATACCCCAGATTTTTCTCTAATTGTTTTCGCTTTGTTGTTTCTTCAGAGACTCTTAAAATTATGAAACATAATAAGAACTAATACCAACCATTTACAAACCCTTGGGAGTATGTGGGAAACAAGAGACCCAAACAAAGGTCAGGGAGTGCTTGGGGAATGACAACTGCAGATCTAGGGGGCTAGGTCTTTTGGGTTAGTCTGGGGCTTGTTCCACACTTAAAAGTTTTGCCAGCATAGTTTCAGGGGGTGAAAAAGTCTTACTTCTCACTCACCTAGGTACAGGGGCAACAGCCCTAGTGTAGACAGTTACACCAGTCATAGCTTATTTTGTTCAGGGAGCTAGTATATGTAATCCTTTGCCAGTGAAAATGTTGCTTACATTAGCACAGTTTATGGCTATAGCGCTACTGGCCTAGCTATACTGGGAAGCTCTTTCTAAGGTAGACAAAGCCTGCTTGTATTTGCAGCAACATTTGTAATGAGGACTCCAAAGAGCTCCCATAAATAATGGCTCACTGCCAATGGTATGTATACACACTGGCATATGCTGAATCCTGCTTTGAAAGGAAGGTTTTTCAAAGGAAAAGGAAGTTGCAGCTCACCATTCATGTAGAAGGCTTTAACCCTAAGTGAGACCACTTAGTCCATTTTCACATCATTTGAAGCCAATGGGAGAACTATCTTTGTTGTTTTATTTTAACCATGCTTTTACTTTGGTTAGTGGCATTTCTAAATTCAGCCCAAACATTAGCATTGTTGTCTGCTATTTTATTTTAATACAGTCTTCCTGGATTTTACTTTCAATTTATACTTGCTGTTATGTGATCCCAGTTGGTTTTAGACTGGGGAAGCTACGACCCCTTGAACGAATGCTCTCCCTGGAGCTTAGATGACAGGCATGTTGACACTGCTATTCATTAAAGCTTCAGAATTGGAAAAGAGTGGTTAAACATCATGCTTGCTATTTTATTGTTTGCTTCAAATCATGAAGACAGCGATACTAGACAGAGGACAGTGTGTTTTTAGTTATTTTTCCGTGTATGTAATTTAAGAGGCAAAATAAAATGTGAAGATCTTCTCCAGATGTGTTTTGTGTTTACCACAGGTTTCCAGAAATACCAGGAATATTTTGGTGCCTACACATACAGGTACTTCACATTTATTCATTTCCAGATATCAGGAAGTGCCAAAAATGGCTCTGTGGTTCACAAAAAACCACCATTGCTCCCTCTTTAATTCATGCTAATTGACTATTTGCCACTAATTCTTTTTTCCAAGTTCTATGTGCCAGAGTCAGAGGAGCCTAAGGAAAGTGAAGGACTAACAAAAGGAACCTGGTGCTGCTACGCAAATTCTGCTGGGAAATCATGTTAGCTAAACATTACTTTCTTTAGGTTATACCAAGATAATACCACATGCACATTTATGATGCACATACAACCATCCGCTCAGCCTGAGCATGACCACAAACAACATCCCACTCTATCACCAAAAAACCAATACCCACAAAACATAACTTCCTAGCACTCATATGTACATTCCACATGCTGCATCCAGAGTTAAATACAAACACATTGTGCACACTAGGGCTGTGCGAAGCTTCAGGTGGTGATTCGATTTGGAGGAGATTCGGCTCGATTCGGTGGCTGAATCTCTGAATTGAAGCAGGGGACCAATTTAAAGGTCTGAATTGATTCAAAGCTCTCCAAATCTTCATAAAAGATTCGGAGAGCTTTGATGATTCGGACAGTCCCCGGTGGCTGCAGCAGGGAGCTGCAGCTGACCCTGAACTGGTAAGTGCTAAGGGTGAGGGGGGGGGCTGGGGGAGGGGACCATGGGAGGACCCCTGCCAGCCCCCCTGCCTGCTTCCCCAGACCCCCTATGGCTGCCCCAGCTCAGTACTTTAAAGAAAAGTCCTAGTAAGCACTGGGTGCTGCCAGGTGTGTGTGGGGGGTGATCCCTGCTGCCCCCCACTGCCCCACACTGCATGGGGGGCTCTGCATGAGCCCCCCAACTCCCCCCCAATCCTCCAGCCCTCCCATGGGTGCCCCGCCCAGGCCAGCTCCGGTCCTCTAAGAAAAAAAATGAGAAAAGCCCCAGGACTCACCGCTCCTGCAGCAGCCTCAGGGCTTCAGGGGCTCATGCAGAGCCCCCCATGTGGTGCAGGGCAATGGGGGGCAGCAGGGATCGCCCCCTGCTGGCAGAAGCGATGAGTCCCGGGGTTTTATCAGTTTTTGTTTTTTCTTAAAGGGCCAGAGCTGGCCCGGGTGGGGCACCCGTGGAAGGAGCTGGGAGAGTGGGAGAGGGGTCGGTGGGCTCATGCAGAACCCCACATTCAGTGTGGGGCAGTGGGGGGCAGCAGGGATCTCCCCCTGCCTGGCAGCACATGGTGAGCCTGGGCTTTTTTTTTACAGGTGCTGGGAGCTGGGGCAGCCATTGCTGGGCTGGGAGTGGGGCAGGGGATAGGCCTGGCTGATTCAGAGATTCAGCTGCTGCCAAATCTCCAAATCAGATTTGGCTGAATCGAATCGGGACAGTGATTCAAATCACCGAATCACTGTCCCCTGAACTGGCTGAATCCGAAGTGAATACTAGCCACTTCGCACAGGCCTAGTGCACACACATGGGCAGACACATACACACAACTCCAGGGCTAGGGACAGACATAACACATAAATGGGTTTAAGTGATCAGAAACTGGTTTAAACCTGTAACAGAACATAAGTTTGGTGCACACAAACCAGTTTCAAAATGGCTGAAACTGGTTTAAGGTAAACCTGGTTGAATGTAGTATTGAACTTAACTGATTTGGGTCAAACTGGTTTATGCAATGTCTGTCCCACACCCCTTGCTGGTTCAAGTTAAACAGAGTACCCCAGGATCCCAGATGCTTTGTAGCCCTGGGCTGTGCTGTCTGCTCCAAACAGGGCTGGTCCTGCCCCTCTCCTCTCTAGCCAGAGCTCTGGGGGATACTGTAGGCACAGCAGGGTCTGCCTTGCTTCCCCCTGCCACCACTCCCCCTCGCTGTTTGCTTCTCAAGCAGGGATTCCCCGCTGCTTCCCTCCTATCTCCCACAGCACAGACCCCAGCCACGGACCCTAGATATGTAGTATGTTAGCTAATTCTGAGAGTTGTATGTGTTTCCACTTTCACTGGGACAGGCAGACAGAACATTTTCCACTTAGGGCTTTTTGGAGCTAATCAACAGGTGAGCTGATAATGTTCCTCTGTTCCTTTCTTGGAAAAAGCTGTTTAAGAAGAGTTTGAACTAATGAGAGAGGCTTTTGTTTTATCAATGGGCTGATAAACGCTGTGTTATCAGTCCCCTGCTGGCTCCCTTGCCCGTCAGGTTTGAAGACAGTATGAAGAAGCTGGCAGAGGGAGATTGAAATGCTCAGTATCCTCAACAGGTGCATGCACTGCACACCCCACCTTTGCCTCAGAGTGCTAGCCCAGGGCTGGGGTCTAGCAACACTCCCGCCCCTTGAGCAGTGAGTGAGGAAAAGCCTGGGACAGTGTAGGCAGAGTGGGGGTTTACACCCTTCCCTAATCAGAGCATCCTGCCGGGACCTGGCCACTAGGGCTGTGTGAAATGATACTGTTCCATTTCACCTTGAGTTTCAACAGTTCAACGGAACAGTGTTTCATCTTGAATTTCATTTTGAGTCGAAACAGCTGTTCTGTTTCGTTCTGTTAAAACAGAAAGGCTGTTTCGAGTTTCAGTGGGGATGGGGAGTTAGACCAGCTGAGCTGACTCCCCATCCCCAGCGCTAGATCACCCAGCTGGGCTACTTTCCTGACCCCCGTCCTAGATTGCGCCAGGGGCAGGAGGCAAGATAGCTGGACTGTTTCTCCGACCCCTGTGCTAGATCATGCCGGGGGCGGGAGGCAGCTCAGCTGGGTTGCCTCCCGCCCTGGTGCGATCCTCCTGCCCCCAGCATGATCTAGCATGGGGGCCAGAGAAGCAGCCCAGCTGCATTGCCTCCTGCCCCCAGCGTGATCTAGCACAGGGCTCGGGGAAGCAGCGCAGCTGGGTTGCCTTGCTGCCCTCTACTGGATCTTGCGCTGGGGATGGGAAGTCAGCTCAGCTGGACTGACTTCCTGTCCCCAGCCTATGGTCAAAATTTTTTGACTTTCAAAATGTTTCAACCAGCCTCATTTTGTTTCAAAGATATTTCAAGGGCTTTTGTTTTGTTTTGATTTTGCTATTTTGACCTTGAAATTGGTCGAAACAGTGTCGAAACGAAACGGCCAGCAAAACTTCATGCAGCCCTACTGGCCACACCCCCTCTCAGCTCAGCAGTGTGGAAGGGTACGGAGGACTGCTCTAGTGCTCCCTGGCTTCTAGCCTGAGTCACTGCAGGCATGCGGTATCTGAATTTCTTCAGCCCAGAGGGAATATTTGTGCAGTTGCAAACTGATTCAACCTAGGCAAGTTAGACTAACCTGCAAAAATTGAATCAATTCAGGCTCAGGCTTTTTGAATATCTGTCCCTAAACCAGGAATGAGAGTAAACCAGTACAATCCCATTTCTCTGCCATCTCAGCTTTGGGAAGCATGCAGTCAGCAATGGAAAACAGTAGTAGTGGGTGGATCTGAGTTTCTTCTGCTCACCTTGGAGTAATGCAGCTAAATTATCCAAATTGAAGGGAATAGTTCCTTATTTGTTTAATCTGTAGTTTCAAAAGTGGCCTGTCTCTGAGATCTGTATGTTTCATAGATTCATAGACATTAGGGCTGGAAGGGACCTTGGAAGATCATCGAGTCCAGCCTCTGCCCCAGGGACAGGAAGTCAGCTGGGGTAACAGGATCCCAGGAAGATAAACGTCCAATTGACTCTTAAAGAAGTTCAGAGTAGGTGCTTGTTCCAGGCCTTGGGGGCTTGGACAGTAAAGAATTTCTTCCTTATGTCCAGCCTGAAATGGTCTTGGAGGAGTTTGTGACTGTTTGACCTTGTCATCCCATGGGGCATTCTGGTGAACAGGCTTCCCTCCAGATCCTGATGTATACCCCTTATATAATTATAGGCAACCAGCAGGTCCCCCCTGAGCTTGCGCTTTTCCAGGCTGAAGAGTCCCATAGCTCTCAGCCCCTCATCATAAGGCCTGTTTTCCTGCTCTCTGATCATGTGCGTGGCTCTCCTCTGGACTCTCTCAAGCTTCTCCACATCCTTTTTAAATTGTGGAGTCCAGAACTGGATGCAGTATTCCAGCTGCAGCCTCACCAAGGCTGAGTACAGCGGGAGGATGACATCCTGGGATGTGTTTGTGTGTGAGTACACACTCACACGGGAAGGTTGGTATGCCTGTTAATCCAGAAAAATGTTAGAGAGAGAAAAAATGACATATAAAAGATTTTACAAAATGGAACATTTAAAACTGTTCCCCCTGAAAAACCGAGCCAATATTTTATTCAAACATCCCTCGAGGGGTTTCATAACACTTGTATTGTGCTGAGTCTGGACATGAGACTCAGTAATTTAAGGCAAATCAGTGGGATTTTAGTCTTGCTTTCAGTGGAAATTAGAATTCAACTTCAATGATGGAGCCAAGTAGTTGTGGTTGTGCTATGATTTCCACTTTAAGCAGAATTGAAACCCTTTTGCTTTATGCTTTAATATTTAAATTCAATCTCCATGCATATGTGCACATATAACCATGCATGCACATACACACATTTGCACAAAGTTACTGCGTCTCAGGATTGGGTGAACCTCAAGCAGTTTGAGGTTTTACCAACTTCTTCAATAGAGCAGGGAAGGAAATAGATTTCCTGTCCCAGGAAAAATTTTGAAATTTCAAAAATTTTCCTGTTCTGCTCTGGTATACAATTGATCTCTTTCAAAGTTTTTCATGAAAGTCACTTGGCCTACAGGACATCTAAGCCCCAAGCTTGAGTCTCTTCTCCAATGAATATTTAATTATTTATACAAAGCAGCACTGCTGCATCCAGAGAGATTAAGAGAGACCCTTCTCTCCACAGAAGAATCAATAGCCTGACAGGAGACCAAAGTTCAAGTAACTGATCAAGCCAGTAGCAAACAGGGACTTGACCCTTCAGCCCCCATCCCAGTGAAGTATTTAGCTAGTTTGGGGTCTCTTTCTCTCTCTTGTTTTGGCCATAGTTTCTATACTAGACCTGAAAAACCTTGCTAAATGAAAGTTCATTCAAACCTAGTATAGTCCCATAAAAGTTTTGGGTTCAACAAATTGACATTTTCCAAAGAAAACATGTATTTGGAAAATTCCCAACCAGGTCTTCTCTTGAACTACCTTCGGAGTTTGCCAAACTAGCTGACGTTCAGTGCTTTTTTTTTGCTCTCTGTAATTTAAATCCATGTTTTTTTTATACGGGTGATTCATTTGAAAAAAAAATCCCAACAAATAAACAAACATAGAGCTGGAATGAAGAGGAAGCATGTGTTACAAATTAGAGAAAAGCGCCCCTTGAAGGCTCAGCTGCCCTGTACATGATAAAGATACTGTATCATTTCATCCATTAAATTGTCTTCCTCCTCATCCCTGCTTCATCTCTCATAGTCTCTCTCTGTCTTTCTTTCCCCTCTCCTTATCACCGGGCTCATCTACATGAGACATTTATTGCAGAGTAGACTAATTATCTCCGCAGTAAATGTCTTGGATCTACAGGTGCAGTCCTATTAGGCCACAGGAAAATAATTAACCCTGCAGCAAGGTAGTACATGTAAATACAAGTACTATCCTGTTGCAGAATTTTTTTGCTCTGCAGCACTGCATATGTAGATGCTGATGTGGCTAGCTGACACAAGGGTGCTTCAGTGGGGGAGCTGCCTGCTGGCTAGCCCTGTACTGGAGCACCCTTGTGCCCCAATCAACCCCTGTGCAGCAAGCTAAGCCAGGTTAGAGCAGCCCCAGGCTGGCAGGTTGACCCCCCAGCCACAGACCCCTTGCCAGCTGGGCTGCTTTGATCCAGCTCAATATGCTGTGCTCCCAGGTGCACGTGTAAACGCAGTAACCAGGAGCAATAAACTCCAGCATAATATGCACTAGAGTTTACTGCTGTGTGCTAATAGCATTTGTAGACTCACTCACCATGCTGTGTTTTTAATCTTCTTTTCACTAGTCTTTTTCCTTCCTTCCTAGGCTGTGTCTAGAATTGGATTTGGAAGGTTTTTACTAGCAGAAATGAATAAACCAGTACAGACAAAGCAGTGGACATGTAACTTGTGTTAAATCCATCAAGTTGCAGAAACAATTGGTGACGGACAGGGGGGACAAGGCTGAACTCCTCAACGAGTTCTTTGCCTCAGTGCTCCTAAGTGAGGGGCACGACAAGTCTCTCACTGGGGTTGTAGAGAGGCAGCAGCAAGGCGCCAGACTTCCATGCGTAGACCCTGAGATGGTGCAGAGTCACTTGGAAGAACTGGATGCCTTTAAGTCGGCAGGCCCGGATGAACTCCATCCGAGGGTGCTGAAGTCACTGGCCGACATCATTGCAGAGCCACTAGCGGGAATATTTGAACGCTCGTGGCGCACGGGCCATGTCCCGGATTACTGGAAAGGGTCTATAGATCTCACCTTGCTCTAGCATCTTTTAAAAATTTGCTATAGATGTTTACGTATATTCTTAGAATGGGTTATGGATGTCATATGGATTTTTACAGGGCTTTTACCTTTATGAGTGTCTCACATGAGCCAGATGGAACTAAGAAGAAACCTTCTGTCAGAATCTTTGGCTCTGAGTGACTGCTGAGCAACACACAGTACCAGGTATAAAACAAATAAAGAAAACACCCAGAATGCAAGAAAGGAGAAACTTCCATTGTCCTTCTCATTCTCCAAATGAGAAGGACAATGCTCTAACTTCAAGCCACGAGTGCCACCAAAAAAGTAAGATAGTCAGAAGGTAGGTTTATTTTTACCAATATCTGGTTCTGAAGCATTTGATATTTATAATAATTTTAATTTAATGCAAGAAAAGTAGGCTAAACGCGAAACAAAAATTTGAGGAATACAGAAGAGATTATTAAACAGAGAGCAAAAAAAATGTGAAGCATAGAAGAGTTTCTGACTGATATAAGATGGAAATTCAAACTTACCAATCTAGAGGTCTTATTCCCTAGTAAGAGACCTGATCATATCTGGGATCTGGGGCAAAATTCTCAGAGGAATTACTGAAGAGGTACTCTGAAATGCAGAATGTGATTGAAAGTGATTGAATTTGCCAACCAAGAAAGCCATCCCATCCAGACTGAAGGATAGAGTCTGGATCTTAAATTGTGAGCAAGAAAAGAATCCAAATACAATGAAAGAATCTCACTGTAGAAAGAGATGCAGAGCCCCAAAACTGTAGCCAAAAAACAGTACATGGAACTGTGCGTGCAGTAGGAAGAAACAGAAGCTAGGACAATAGCTTTGGAAAAAGATGCACTCTACAAGAATTTGCAAGGCATAAAACAGTGTGCATCTCGTGGACAAACATGATGACAATGGCACCACTAGCTCAGATGAAATCTTCACGGGGCAAGTGACAGTCTTACTGCTGCAAAAGATAAAAAGATCTATTGGCTTGAAATAGATTTTATTGTACAGCTTGTAATAACACCATGGGGGAACGTACCCATTATTGGTCTAAAAGATGTCAAGCCCTGTTTTCAGAATTCACTGAAGGGAAGAGGAAGCTCTCAACAGAGTAAAGCATAGAGCAGGGGTGGCCAGAGTTACTCACCCTGGGAACCACTCTTTCCTGCCTATGCAGGGGGTCGGACTCGATGATCTGTTGAGGTCCCTTCCAACGCTAACATCTATGAATCTATGAAACTTTCCAAATCCTGATTTTAAATAGTTTCTCTGAAGTGCCATATGAGCCCAATTCTGTTGACTTGTTATGCTCTACTTAGTTTTTGTGCCATCCGCTTCACCAGTGTTTCTGAGCATTAAAGCTGTGCATAAAGCCACATGACTAACATCTGTCACATGGGGTGGACTCTCCAGTCCTCTTCCCAGGGGGTGAATTGTGTGTGCAAGTGGTGTCTTTTGTTTTGGTGTTAAGTTGTGTGCTCCGTGTTTATATTTTGAGAAGAATCATGGCACGTGGGGTGGAAGGTGCCAAATTCATTCTACAGCCTCAGACTGGCGCCCACTGTAGCCTTGCACAGTGCAACCCGCTGAACTGGATGTTGTTTTACTGGATGTAGGTCCCTTCCCTGCTGTCTTTTCAAGCTTGTGGTAAATGGGGTGGGATGTACCTGATACCTGCTCCACCACAGCTTCATCAGTTTGAAAGCTGGCATTCAAGTTACCTTTCAAATTCCTCATAGAAGTTACCATAATTTCTCCGTATGGTTCAGCTACCACAGGGAGAAATTATGAAATAGAAGTTGGGTAAAAGGAGGCTACAAGTTTGGGGAATGGCAGGGAAGAAGCCAGCTAGATGTAGGGAACACTGAATCAGGCCAGAATTGGAGAGGAACTGTTGGAAAGGTCTCCAGTTTGAAAGCCAAAGATTTCCAGTCAGAATCATGAGGGCTGCAAACGTAAATGAGTGGGTGGACAGAACAGGGCAGCCATGTGTTCAGAGGTCCTCCAATTCACTGACCCACTTTAGTGTGGCGCCTTTGCTTTTTCACGCACAGCTGGCCAGTGGGGGAGGCTTTCATTGTAAACAGAGTGGGATATGGCTCTAATAGCCAGGACGGAGCTGAGATCTGCTTGTCCAGTACTGTACTTGTTCTCACCGAATGTCAGCTAGAGGCAGATCTTTTTGATCATGTTCCACATGTTGTACTGTACTCTGATGAATCACTTCCTGCCTTTGCTTTTTTGCTTGCTTCTGCATCACAGCCGGGCTGCTCCAGATTGGGATCCTGCAGGCTGTAATGTTTGTGTGTTTGCTGCTCCGTCCTGGCGCCTGCCTAAATGCAAGGGGAAGGCTGCTGTGCGTCTAAACTGCTGTGTCATACTCAGTTATTAATGACCAACGGACCACATGATACAAAGTTCTGGGAAATTCAGGGCAGATTCCAGGAAAGGGGTCAATGAGTTCAATAAACAGATTTTTATTAGAACTTGAACAGAGACCAAAAAGACTTCACATTTACTGTGTTTTTTTAACTTTGTGTGTTGCTTGAATCTCAGAGAGCCTATGAATGGAGGAGAGAGCAAAGCCTTTCTTCCTGAGGGTGTCTTGTCTTTCAGTTGATTTTTATGGCATGGCTGGCCTTCAAAGTTTTCTAAGGGAACCTGGGCATTTCATCCGTTTACATTTACAGTCTTTGGTTTCATTTGCTGTTTGTAGCTAAACAGCGGTGACATTCTATCCCAGTAGATATTTTCAGTCCTGCTTCAAGTGAAGGGCCATATGAAGGGCCAGATTCTCTTCTAAATTATACCAGTGTAAATCTGGAAATCAATAGCGTTCATCTAGATTTATGCCAGCATGCCATGCACAATGATGTGAGTAGTTAGCTCTTTACAGATCATCATTAAAATAATGACGAGATAGCAGAATCTAGCCCATAATTTGTATGCAAATTGCCAGTGTGATTGTCACTTGGGGCTCTTTAAGATGAAAATGCTATATCAATGCAGGAGTTTATTAATGTTAAAATGGACTGGAAATTCCACCTATACCTATTTGGAGGAATTGGATGGTCTGTAAGAGGATTTAGGGTTAGTTTCAGCAGACACATGGCCACTTCACAGGAGTTACCCACAGCAAGCAGCACTAATTGGCTGTGGTTGTTGGCAGGAGCCCAAGAATTGAATCAATTGATGCTCAGTGAAAAATAATTTTTCAGTAAATTGCTTCTGCTAAAGTAATTGATTTTGCATTATCTCTACTACGCATCTGTTAAGACCCAACTACAGCTCTGTCTCTCAGATCATGCTTTTAATTAGCATGCTTGGCTTTATCTCTTTATTTTCTTTTCCTGACATCAAGGCCTATGAGTTGCCTGGCATTGGGTATGATAGTAATCGATTGATTGGTTTGTTGATCTGTCCATTTAAATACTTTGAAAGAAATGGGAATTTTGAGTGTCTCTCGCATTGAAAGTGGTGAAGAGACTTTCATGATGATAAATCTCATGTGAGTAAGTGTTATTGTTCCAGTTTTCTTCATGAGGAAGAGACTGGTTATGGGTCCAAGTCCACTTCCACTGAAATCAGATAAGATGCTATGGATTTCAGTGGAAAACAGACCAGGTCTCACGG
Source organism: Alligator sinensis (assembly GCF_000455745.1). Taxonomy (NCBI): domain Eukaryota; kingdom Metazoa; phylum Chordata; order Crocodylia; family Alligatoridae; genus Alligator; species Alligator sinensis. The sequence goes on along the minus strand of NW_005841895.1, from coordinate 925,723 downwards.
GACCTGCTAAACAGAAAATTGGGTTCTCTTGCCTCTGTCCATTAGACCATATTTGAAGGATTTTGTAAAAACCCAATCCCGTCTCTAGCTTCTATACACAAGAAGGTTGGAGGTCAAAGGTTCTGTATGTGGGTCATGGCTTCCAATGTAATGCAGCTCCTTCTAGGGTGGAACACAGCAAATTATCAACAGAGCACAGCCAAATTCCACAGCAGTTTTTAATGAGGGAAGTGAAGAATATTGCATCTCTTTGAAACTACAAGGGGAATTTTAGAAAGGCAGAATGGAATTACCCCAGCTGGAATTTGATTTCGCTGCCAACATTAACTGTTGCAAAAGGAGCCACAAGATTTTTAAATGATCACACTGATTGCATTCCCTAAAGGTGGCATTCCTTATAGCTCTATACTTCCTAACAGCAGGCAGGAGATTCATTGCTGACTCAAAAAGAAAATTACCGCATTATGAATCTCTAGAACCATTTTCTGCAGCACCTGGGATTTTATCATGGCCCTATACTCAGAACTCATCATTCTGCTCATAACAGGAGCTGCAGGATCCCTTGTAAAAAGCTTCTTAAGTACCTCTGCTTCGCATAGCTAGCCTCCTGAATGCTCCAGGGCAATGACTAATATTTGTTAGCAGTAATATGACATCAAATATCAATAGTTTCTGGTCTGATGCAGATTAATTGCAGATGCTGTTGAGGTTTTGTGATTCTTACCACTCTAGAGGACTCTGTAGTTTTTATTTCATAAAGGAACTGCAAATACACATAGATCATCTTCACCTTATAGTTTCATGCTGAGCAAGTCCTTTGTTAGCTTATTTCTGCGTGTGCTATGGAAGCATGTGTAGGCATACCGAAACTAGCATTAATCTAACTGGCATGGTAATGGAAGTGTAGCCTGGGTGCACCAGGGTAAGTGCTCCCTCCTCCAATGGAAGAGACGTGTTGGCTAGGCAGGGGTGCTGTGAGAGGGATTTACGAATGCAGGCCAGGTCCTTCTATTCCCTATGGAGTCCAGCCAGGACAAGGGATGCTTAACTGCGTACAGATTTATTAATGTATACAGAATTAAAAGAAATTGTTATTTATAAACATATGTACACAACTATGCTATTATCATATAATACTATATCCTGTAAATGAAGGCAAGAAGATTACACCACCTCAAGAGGCATCGAACCATACATTGGTAAATAGTTGGTCTAAAACAGGCAAACAACAGGTAAGTACAGGTAAGTAGTAGGAAAGGGTCCCAGCAGAGCCCCAGGAAGGATCATATACCCTAAACTCTATTAAACTTCAAACTTACAAATATAGAAGTATACAAAATATAAGGTGCTGTATCACAAAATATAAGGCGCATCAGCATCAAATTAAACTGAACTCTTTAAATCCCACAAGGCCCAGCTGTGCTCCAGCAACCAGTGGGACGGGGCAGAACCTGCAGCGCTCTTCAGACCTACTGCCCAAAGGACGCCTTCAAGGAAAACTCCAGACCCAGGGAGCCTTCTCTTGCCTAGGCTTCCCCTCCAATAAACAGCCTCACCAATCTGGGGTAACTCCCCCCTCCTCTGTGGAAACCCCTTTCTCAGGTAATTCACAACTCCAGGGTAAGGAGCCTCCTGGGCCTCTGGCTCCTTCTGGGCCACTTGCCCACTAGTAGCCCTGAGCACTGTCATGTGCTCCCGGAGGATTTGCCTTTTGCTCAGGGTTGGAGGCTCAGGCTGCCTTGTGTGGTACCGGGGCTCGATCCACTCCTGGACCCTCTGTGCAGTGTCATTTGCACCAAGCCACTGGCCCTGTGCACTCCACTCCTTCCAGTTTCCAGCATGCTGGAAGAGCTGGGGTGGAACTAGAGGAGGGGATGTGCTCTGGCTCCTGGCCAGAGGACTGGAGGATTGAGCCTCCGTGACTGCTGGTCTACACGCCTGTGGCATGTGCTGCGCCACATCTTTTTGCAGCAGTTTTTTTGCTAGCAAATTTTGCCCCAGCGCCGCAAATTTGCAGCATGGGGCACTTTTTAATGTGCTGGGTGTACTGTTTGTGGCGCTGCAAACTGCACATGCCTGCACATCTGGATCCAGCCTAAGTATCAAGGTTATAGATGGTCCTAAAAAGGCAAGTGCCAATGTACCAATTTTCCTAGGATTTCTAGCTTAAGAGGAAACACACACACACACACACACACACACACACACAACCCCAAAACCCAGAGGCCTGCCAAGAAAATTTACAGAAAACTCAAGTGGGCCACAGATACAGCTACTAAGAAAATGGTGTATATTTTCCTTTCAAAAAGTCTGATATTTAATTGAAAAACCCTCAAAATATTTTTGGTTGAAAGCCAGTTCTTCGGTAACATTTCTTTGAAGAGCAGACGCTTTTCTTGAAAAAAATAATATTTTATCAAAATGCAGTATTCTATCACAAAACAGTTTCTGTGGAAGAGTCTATGGAAAAATAGCTAGATAGTCTGTAAGTGCATCAGAGTAACGTCTGAAATTTTGGGTCACTGACTCATTGGGTCAAACCAGTGGGAACTTGAGGGTTCCTGCTTTATTGCATTTATGGACTCTAGAGCCTCTCTCAGCTGGGAGGTTTAAGTGTCACAGCAGGAGCATTATATGTGGGACTATATATGTGGACGGAAGCAACAGATCTCAGAAAAATGAAGATCATGGAGTAAATTGCCTTGAATTTGGGCTACATTGAAAAAAAAACCAAAAACAGAAGTCATCCAAGCAGCCCTGTCCTGTTTATATCTTGTGGTCTTATGAGTAACCGAGTGGAAAAAAAAAACAAGAATGAAAAGACAACAATTACAATGAGGTTAAATGAAATAAGCCAGTGACTCATTACAGAGCAGTAAAACAAAAACAAGATCATTTAAGGCTCAATAACAACAGGAGGAATAAAAGAAAAAAGAGAATTGCCTAGATTATTTTCACTGTGTATGTAAGACACCACAATGAGATGGTTATGATGAAAGAACCAAACATGGCACTGTTCAGTGGAAGGCAGTTAAATGCATCGCTCATATTTTACAACACTCTATAATGCTCTGGGAACCACATTATCTTCAGTGGGACCCAGGCTTGATCCTAGATCTGGGTCCAAATCTTGCTTCCGTATAAACCCTTCATGACTGCCAACACAGTTTTCCACCAGTGTCACTAATGGTAATAATTTGCCTATGTTGTACCGTCTGTTCCCTAAGCCTTAGGGCAACCTAAGGGAACTCAATCTAGCATCTTATGGTTGTTCAAGACTATAGCCCGGGTAGATATGCACCTTATAGATTAACTAAATAAGATATATATAGAATATAAGCTTTCGTGAACTCAAACTGACTTCATCAGATCCCTTGCCAGGACAAGCATACAGCAGTATATAAAGTGAAATGAGTGATTGGAATAAAAAAGGTGGGAAAGAAGGACCTTGACACTCACTCGTGTATTAATTTTTCACCTGAATCAACTTTTCAACAAAGAAATATCCTTGGGCTTTAAAGAGATGTTTGCAATTACTCCCATAACCTCTCTTGCTTTGGGACTTTCATACAAACTCAGTGCTTATAGCAAGGGCAGTAATAGTTTATTACTACTCCTCAAGAGCCTGGGTCCAGTTTTGTATGAACCTACCAGGATAATTTGTGATTGTGAATTGAAGATTATGTGAAATTTGATAGTAACGCACAGGCTTTGACTGAGTGTTGTTCAGAGATTTTGAACTCTGCCTAAGCAAAACTTAAGGTGGGCTACATGAGATCTGGTGGATATAAGCCCAGGAGCATGAAACCTGATCAGAGCTATTTCCACACAGTCTTCAGCAGAGAAAATGCCATTTTCTTCACCCCTTGGGTTTTGAAGCATCTGTAGATTTAAGTTGTATTTTTTCTGTTGTTATTGTTCAAAGCTTTCATCCAAACCTCCCAAAAGAACAAACCTTAATCAGCCCAGAACAGCATTTTTGCAGTGAAATTGGTATAATTATGCACTTTGCACCTTTCCAGTGATTCATTTAATGTAAAGAAATTATTTCCATTATTGTGTGGAGGCTTTCCTCATCTAACAGTTTTTGACCAGCTATTGGGGTATGAGTTGGTGGTTTCCATTCTAGAGATAAGTCCACCTAAACAGTTCAGAACCAGATCCAAATTTAAATAGGAATCATTTGGTAGTGGGATCTTGAAATTCCCACTCACATGGCATCTACTGAATGACAAAACATTTGCCTAATTTTGTTTGGGATTTCATGTTGCCTCTTTAATCAGTGAAAATTATACCTGACAAGCAAAAGTATAGGTAAATGAGGTCTGTTGGCATTTTTCTTTAGCTGTACACTAAATAATAACTAAAATGAATGTGGCCATCCACTGATCACTGCATGCATTTGGAACATTTAGGAATCTGTCTGAGAAAATGTTTGTACCAGAATAGTGCATATGTATTGCAAGTCATGGCTAATAGGCCTTAGCAAAGTGGCTAATATTCACTTTGGATTTGGATTCAGCCGATTCAGGGGACAGTGATTCGATTCAGTGATTTGAATCACTGTCCTGAATCAATTCGACCAAATCTGATTCGGAGATTCAGCCTCTGCCCAATCGGCCAAATTTCCAAATCAGACAGGCCCCATCCCCGGCCCACTCTCCCAGCCCTGTCAATGGCTGCCCTGCCCGGCCCCAGCCCTGGCTCTAAAAAAAAAAAAAAAAATGAAAAAAAAAGCTCTGATTCATCAGTTGCTGTCAGGCAGGGGGGCAATCCCCACTGCCCCCCGCTGCCCCCTGCCACATGGGGGGCTCCTCCACAAGCTCCCTGACCCACATATATTCTCTCAGCCCCTCCTCCCCCCATGGCTTCCCTGCCCGGCCCCAGCTTCCAGCTCTTTAAAAAAAAAAAAAACAAAAAAGCCCCACACTCACCAGGTGCTATCAGGCGAGGAGTGATCCCTGCTGCCCCCCACTGCCCATGCTGCAGTGGGGGCTCTGCCACAAGCTGGTGAGCACAGGGCTTTTTTTTTTTTAATGAGCCAGGAGCTAGGGTTAGGCGGGGCTACCATTGACGGGGCTGGGAGAGTGGGCAGGTGTTGGAGGTACTCAGGGGGGCTGGGGGAGCAGGCAGGGGATGGGACCTGGCAGGGGTTCCCCCATGGTACCCTCTCCCCTTCCCCAACACCCCCTCTCGACCCCCTAATTACCAGCACAGAGTCCAGGTCCAGCTCCCTGCAGTGGCGAGCAGGTACTGCCTGAATCTCCAAAGCTCTCAGAATCTTTTCCAAAATGATTCAGAGAGCTTTGAATTGATTCGGACCCTTTTATTGGTCTCTCAGTTCAATTCGGATTCAGAAATTCGGCCACCGAATCGGGCTGAATCTCCTCTGAATTGACTCAGCACCCGAAGCTTCACGCAGCCCTAATGGTTTACCTATGCTGCCAGGGGCTGTCTGGGAAATCTCAAGATATTCCTATCTGTAGTATACGTGATCATACTTAGAGCTCACCGTTTCTTATTTTTATGATCCATAAAATTTCTTCTTTCCTCTTCTTGCCACTTTAATCCTTCACAGTTAATGTTTGTGTCCTTTGTTAATGTTTGTGACTCAGCACTAGTCTACTACAATTTTTTGATTTTAGAAAACAAAAGCTTCAGAGGATTTGTTCTGGAGGTGAAGATATACTGTATATATGAGAGGTCTTAGCTTTGCAAAGCCAAACCTGAGGAAGATTTCCTCATGGAACGCCCACAGTCTATGCCCCTTTAAATACAAATTTGGGTTCAAGTAAAAAAATTAATTTCAGATTTGAATGACCCAAAGTTTAGAGATGTTTTGTGGTGGAGATTTGTTTCATCCTAGCATCTCTTTCTGGCCAACTATTTCTCTGCAAGATAAGAAAATGGGGGCTGCCTTTTGCAATGTAGAGTTTGAATTTGAAACACTATAAAATGGCTTTTTGGACTGCTTTCCTGACACACATGAAAAAATCTAGAAACTGCCTGCTTCACTGCAGCAATGTGGTTGGCCTGACTTCCTCTCAAAACTTCAGCAGCAGTGAGGAGTCACATCTTATTTTATTCTGCTCTAGCCCTGCTGTCCAAGGCACTCAGAGTATTGCTAGAAATACAGAGTAACCCTTGTAGCACCTCTAAGGGCTGTATATGATCATGGGGAAAAACCAGGGACAGGGCACTGGAGTGACTTCCTCAGACACAGAGGGAGCACGCTGTCAGGCCATAAATAGACTCCAAATCTTCTGACTGCCAGTCCTGTGCTTTAGCCACGAGACTGTCATTGCCGGATGGACACCAGTTTCTTATGTGTATATTGTTTTTCTGCACAGATGGTAAATCCTTCTGGAGAGTAAACACCCCAAAATGGGAACAGCTGCAGATGCCTTTTTATAGGCACCTTGCCTGATGCTGTCCACGTGGAAGATTTGTACCCGTCATGTATGTTGTACTGTCCCAGTTCTCAGTTGTGCAGAGTTGTTTACAGCTCAATTCCCTGGAAGTCAAAGCACTTCTCACAACTAGTCCTTCAGTTCCCGAAGGGGCATGAGTATTTGTAACCCTTTGACATCCAGGCTTCTTAAGCTACCCACTGTGTTTTCTGCTAAGCTTTCCCTGATCTTGTGTGTGCAATGTGTTCTACTCAAATGTGTGTTGAACAGGCACAATGCTAACATTGAGCTCAATAGGTCTCCTTTTCTCTTAAATTTACCAGTCTCTCCATTTCAAAGGTCCAAGGATTTTAAATCCATGCCCCATGGTACAAGGATCAAATCCCATTTACTACAATGATGGATTTTGATGAAAGTTCACCATGAGGTAATGCTACCATGGAAAGGTTTCTGTTGTGTATATATATATAGCCCTTCTTTTACAAAAGTAGATGGCTCTCCAGCCAAGAAAGCCTGTGTTAGTCCTCTTTGGCCATCACATGTCTCAGGGTCAACAGTGGGATGTTACAGTCTTCCCTCAGTTAGTATTTGTTCTGCCAATGTTTCATTGTGGCCACAAATGCACGCTCTGGTTCTGAGAGAAGTGCACTGATTTATATGTACCAACATGGGAGTGCCAACATCCCAGCTGGATCAGTGCTTTAAAATGCTGCTGTCATCACTGTAGCAGATGCCAGTGACTAAGTGGACAATTCAGGTCTTTGGGTCTAGCAGAATGGAAAGGAAGATGTTCTTAGCTTGATGAATTAACAAATATTTCCTAAAACGGGGAATTAAGAGATTTGGTAACAGAACAAAATAGTACCTGCCATTGTTCCACTGCAACAAGAGAACTGCAGGTGTAGTGAGTCTAACTGTATGGGGAGAAGAGAACATCTTAGGTCTAATTTACACCAAGGTGGGTTGTTGGTGTAGCTGTACAGGCTTGACTATCCCACTGGGCCTTCTTGCTTAGATGAGGAGAACAAAACTGCTTTTATGGGACAGTTCACTTTGACTCCTGGAGCAAATAAGGTGTGCTGGCAAATGTATGTTTATTCTGGTATAACTGTGTCTACACAAGGGCTTTTACCAGCAGAGAACTGTTGTAAAAACCCCACATATCCAAGCAAGCATTGTAAAGGTAGAACTGGCTTTATTGCTCAAACAACTATTACCAGGCTTTTGAGAATGCAGGGGAGGCATAGACATACCCAAAGAACTCCCAGTTGTTTCTCAACAGCCCATGGGGAACTGGAGCCATTTGTGACAGGAGTAACTCTTGTTTTTTGCAGTGAGTGGGGCAGGGAGGAAGCTGCAGGCATACATCAAGTGGTCTTTAAGCCGTTAGTCCCCTGCCAAGGGAAGATAAGAAAAAATGAATTAGCTGCTCTGGAACTAACTCTTCTTCTTGTCAAAACACTCCGGCTTCGTGCCTGGTTAAAGCACATCCTTGCTTTGAATGTCTTGTTTCCGCTTCATGTCGATTTTCTGGTGCAAAAGTAATTTGCTGAGGCTCTGGTAATGTCCCTGCCAGAGGAGCTTCCATTCCTCTTATCTCCATTTACTCAGCAACATCACAATAGGACTCAGTTTTTTTGTTTTCCCTGCCCCCCACCCCCTCATCTTCCAAATTACTTTCAGCATCACTCCCCATCACTCATGAAGGCTGCTTCCTACAGGTTGAAACATCTTTGAGAGGGCCTGATGATCCAGCAATAATGCCCTAAGCATGTGTTAAACTTATTAATGCAGGAATAGCCAGCCCATAGACCCACGCTTGTTTCTAAAGTCACAGCAGTGAGCATGCTGAATATCACTATCATGATAAATCAGTTCACAAAGGAATAGATTAATCAAAACCTGCCCTAACATAAGTTCAGATGAGGAACCCAATATAGCTGACACCAATATGATTTATCCAGGTTCATCTATGAGCTTTTAGGGGATGAGCACACAGATAAGTTAGTGAGAGATCAACTAGAGCAGGGGTTGTCAACCAGTGGTACGTGAACCCCCAGGGGTACTTGAGAAGGCCCTAGGGGGTACGTGCGGGCAGTGGGGGGGGATGTAGTGCTATCACCCACCACTCCACACCACCACCTCCCAGGAACAGGGCTGGGGAGTTCACACCCTGTCTTGCCTCCTAGTAATTTGATCATGTGTCCACTTCCTTACTGATTATGCCTGTACTGCATGAATTCCTGCTCAACTTTATCTAAACTGCCATAGTCCCAGTGAGCACAAGGGCTCATCTGGGAGGGATTCTCTAGAATCACTCTCTCTGGTTTTTCCAAAATCCTGATCGGGAAGCCTGAATCACAGAATCATAGGTGAGTAGGACTAGAAGTTCCTCCTACTCTCCAACCTAAATTTCCTCTGCTGCCTTTTGAGTCCGTTGTTTCTAGTCCTGTCTCCTGTGGCCACAGAGCAAAGCCAATCTCTATCTTCTCAATAATTACCCTTCATGTATTTGAAGACTGTTATCAAATCCCTTCTCAGTCTTCTCATTTTGAGACTAAATAATCCTAGTTTTTTCAGCGTTTCTCCATAAGTCATGCTTCCCAGGCTTCTGATCATTTTTGTTGCTCTCTGCTGGACTCTTTCCAATCTGTTCATGCCCTTCCTGAAGTGTGAGATCCAAAACTGGACACAGTACTTCAGGTGAGGCTTTACCAGTGCTGAATACAATGGAAGAATCATCTCCTTTAATTTGCAAATGACGTTCCTTTTAATATAACCCAATATGCTGCTGATCTTTTTTTGCAACAAGAGCATACTGTTGGCTCATTTTCAGCTTATGATAACACTCCAGGTCCTTCTCTGCAGTACTGCAGCCTAAGCAGTTGTTCCCCTGTCTGTATTTGTGCAGGAGCGGCCTTCCCCTTTCTCATCTGAGGCAGCCTCAGGTTTTTCAGACGGGTAAGACAATGCTAACTGCAGCTGAATATTAGTGTGTCTCATTTGAGACAGCATTCAAGGCAGTCTGTGGTCACTGTAATAATGTTTCCTTCAAGGTTGCTGTATTGTCTTTGTAATTGATTATTTGTAATGTTGCCCATGGGGGTCACTCAGGATTGGGCTCCTTTATGCCAGGTACTGTATGTATACAGGGCCAGTAAGAACCTCTGCCTCAAAGCACTCATGGTCTAAACAGCAGTTCTGATCTAAGCGGTGCTGATGGAGATGAAACTGGAACTGGATTAAACTTGGAATGTACTAGTAGTCAGAGCAGGGCTTTCTTGTAGTGTGCTGAGTAATTGCAGTGAAAAACGAGATACTGCTAATGCCTCATTTTAGGGTGTGGGCAGGCTTGCTGTACAGCGACAGGCCTAGCCATTATCCCAGATCCAAATATCTCCTGGCTTGGAGATTCTGAATCTCATGGCTCTGAGAGGCTCATCTAAACTCCTAACCCAAGAGGAAGGTTCATGGGCTGCACGGCTTTGCCCTGTCTCTGATTCCCTCCCTTAATTCCTCCCTCCTTGAAGGCTCCAGCTGTGCTGGCCCTGAGAAGACTGGTATATGGCTGTCTCCAGATCTGCCACATGCGACTAAGCAAAGATGCATGTGAGCAAAAGGACTAGGTACCGCTAGGTGTGCCCTCCCCAGGGGCTGAATGCTCTACCATCATGAAGGATGAAGGCCTATAGGATCTCTCTCTTCCCTCGCTCCAGGAGGTTATCTACTACTGCCCACAGAGTAATGAGGTGGGCGCTGTCTTCCTCCAGGGCCTACGTGCACTGGCTTTCCCTCTTCCTTACACCTTCTTCTCAGTTGTTTACCTGCTGATATTTAACATGATTAGATATAACTGGGCCCATTATACCAAATACGCTGTCCTTCTGTTCTGTTCTCCGTTGGAAAGTAGCATGTGATTGATTTTATTAAAGGCCCTGATTTCCTCTTAAATTTCATTTAATTGGGCACAGTTGGGCAATTTTTAACCATTATGCCATGGCTGTTGTTGAAGGAGAAGGTAAAAGGCTTTGGTTTGTGGAATCACTCCCCTGGGATCTCACTGCAGGTTGTTACCAATGCCACTTTCTGAAAGCAGGGATTGGACAGCAACAGACCAGCATGGAATAGACCTGCTCCTGGAGGCAGGGGCTCTATGGTGCTACTCCCAGTTTGGCCAATAGAGGCCACTGTGGATGCTGCTTTAGAGAGGTGAAGAAATAGTTAAAAGGTGGAGAATGGCTGTACTAGTAACAGACCCTGGCAGATGACGGTGAAACACTGTTTTTGATCGAATCATGTACTTGTTTCGGTCACTCATGTAAAATTGCAACCAAATGACAAATGCAACAAGGAAGGGGGAAGATTGGCAGAGAGGTTTGCAAATATTTAGTTACAACACCAAAGAAGAGAAAGGATGCAGTCTCTCCTTTTTGCAGATGAAGATACTGAAGCACAAAAAGGCAAACTGATTTTTTCAGGGTTAATACAGTGAGTTACTGGCAGAACCCAGGAATCCCAACTGCACTTCATTCTGCTCTAACTGCTAGTCACCCCCCACCTCCAGACATAAAGCCCAAGGGTCTAATTCCCCATGTCCCTGCTCTAACAGACAGTAGTGATCCAAAATTAAATTGAGTTTCTCTTTAGTTTGTTAAATGTCACTGAATGGCTGCACTCTGGCAAAATAATGGTTCCAAACTAGAATTCATACATATTCATTTTACAAGTCCAAATTCAGATGGGGACCCCATCATGTTATATACTGCACAGATAAGGTAGTCCTACCGTAAAGAGTCTACAGACAGATCAGGAAAGCACAAAGAATAAAATAGCACAAAGAAGGGAAATGGCCTGGCCAGCATCAGTCAGCGGGAAATCCAGGGACAGAAAACACATCTCCTGAGTACCAAGCTAGTGTCCTGTCACCTATAGTCATAGAATCACAGAGAAGTAGGGCTGGAATGGACCACAAGGAGGTCATCTAGTCCAACAGCCTGCTCAAGGCAGGATCATCCCTGACTAAAGCATCCCAGGTAATGCTTCCCATTTTGCTTTTCCTTTAAAGTTAGGATGGCAAAGTACAAATTTTGCTTAAGATTTTTCTTGCATACCAGCTCCCAAAAGACAGAAAGTGAGCTGCTGTTTGCAATTCCAATGTGGTGCAATGCAGACCTACACTTCTGCATAGTTGAGGGAAGTCACCTGTATCTGGATAAAAAGTCAGAATTTAGCTCTCCTCCCTTCTCAGTGTGCTTTTGCTTTGAGTAATAGAGTTAACAATAACAAGATATACTGTTTGAAATGACCTGTTTAAGTGCCAGTGCATTGCTACCAACTAGTACAGTGCCTCTGTTGTTGGCCTTTGGGATGCTCGTACATGTCCCATATCCCTCCAGGGCTGTGTGGGGGTGGGGGAAAGCAGGGAGGAGAAGCTATGTGTTACCTTGCAATATGTGGATTGCTTAGCATAATATATTTACACAAAGGATAACGTGGGCTGTAAACCTTTCAGCTGAAGCAGAATCAACAATAAAGAACCTGCTTTCTTAAAGACAATGATAATAACGACCCATTATTGCATCCTATAAAGAAGGATCCCTCACACAAAACATAAGAGGCAGCATTGGCCTCAGAAGAGAAGCCCACAGAAAATGCCTCCAGCCATCACGGCACATTTGTAGCCTGCACACAGTGCTTGTGCAATGCCCTCAAGACAGTGCTGTTGTTGGGTGTGAATGAAGAGGTTCTCACCCAGACATCTCACTCTGCATAGCCAAGCACCACCTGCCTTCTCAAGTTAGTTCTATGGCACATTTTGGTACAGGAGAAACCAACATGGGCAACTTGGACTTTACAAAACTCCCTTTTGCCCAATGTGCCTTTTGAATACCCCAGATAGCACTAGCAAATGACTGCTGACTATGAAACTGTGATTTTATGAAGAATTAGGGTGTTGCCTGGGGGTCTAAGCAGGCAATCAGTAGGCCTTAACTCTATTCCCAGCCTTTCTAATGATCTTCTGTGTCATCAGGAGTATCTTGGTTTGACTCTTGTGTTCTGTTCCGCTTCCCTTCTTTTACCTGTGTCATCAGTGTAGATTGTAAGAACAACCGCTGTCTCCTGTGTTAGTACAATGAAGCACTGATGTGATTTTGGTACTACCATGATTCAAAAGATAAATAAGAGCCATGTGGAGACTCTATGGACTTATGTAGATGTAAATATATAGATATTTGCCCTAGGACCTTTATGATATTTATACAGATGTCAATACAGGCCCTGATCCTGTGAACAGCTGCTTATGCATTGGAGTAGTCCCACTGAAATCAGTAGGAATACTCCTGTATATGGTATTAATCACATGTACTCCTTTCTGTAGGATCAGAGCCTTAATTAGTCTGAATAGGTTTTAAATACTAATGATTTAAGGTCCTGAACCTGCAGAGACATGCTTAACTTTACATGAATAATCCTATTGGCATCAATATACTTAAGGTTAAGCAAGGGTTAATTCTCTGAAGGACCTGGGACCTAGATTGTACATTTTTGGAGGAAAGGGATATGTTATTATTTGCTCATACTAAGCATGGGACAATGGGGCCATGATCCTTGCTTGGGACTGTAGATGCTCCTTTAATACAAACTGCAACAAACAGCAGGCTGGCATGTAGCTCAATGAAGACTCTTTTTGCCTTTGGCCCCAATGTCTGTGTCTCAAATCTCCTGCCAAACACAAGCTCACACCCAACAGAGTGATGCAAATGAGTTTTTCCCATCAGTTTTATCAAAACTATTCTGTGGTTTCATATTATGAACTCTCCACAAAAGATGATTATTGCTGGCAGAGAGCTAACCACCATTTGCATAATTGAAACTTTTGTGGCTTTTATTTGGTATCCTGTGCAGAGCTTACTATGTAGAAAAAGGGATGAACAACACTGCCGCAGGTGCTGCTCAGTAAGTGCCTTGTTAATGCAAGAGCCCATCCATCTCATCTGATCATCGTTCTGGCTACCTAGGTAGATGTTAAAGATCCTGATATACTTTGTTTAATAGACAGGGATTAAATCCTGGTGTCCTTGTCAACATTTTCTCCTTAGACAAATCAGATTTTAATGTCCAAGGCTGCATTCAGATTACATATGGGCAATATAGTTGCCTATGCATTCAGTGCACTTAGCCTCACTGATACACATTTTAGGCTGATGGCACTGTCTCATGCCCAGATCTAGTCTGTTTCATTTCCCAAGTGCTGAGCATCTGATTATACAGCTTTGAATGACTGTTTTAAATGTGACAGATGAATGAAATGAAATACTGCACTATTGAAGCCAAGAGGACTTTTGAAGCTTACACTTTATTTCTGGAAAATGAATTCAACAGGGTCAATGGGGCATCAGTTTACAGGGAGCTGTAGCTGTTCTGATGAGTAATCTACTAACTAATAGCTCTGGAAGTCCAGCCAAGGACATGCTAGGTTGTAGGGCACCAACAAAGATGCCATATTCCTGATGGGTACTTATTCCAAATCATCATCACCCATTTTGCCTCAGTCCTCACACTTGGATCTCTCTTTTCTTGTGCTTAGCATGAGCCTTTCAAGAGAAATGCCTAACTTTCATTTAAGTTGGATCTTGGTATTTTCAAAAGCAGTTAAAAATGGTATCGTCTCCTTTATCCAATAGGAGATTAGCAAACGTATCTGTGTACTGTGTTCTGCAGCTTTCAGTTTAAGGAATCTTTGTTGCCTGCTGAGACAGGCAGCAACTTTGCATTCATTTCAGTGCAGACTATGAGAGAAAAGACTTTCACACTTAAGGCTCTTTCTGAAGCTGGCTCTGAAAATAAGGAGAAAGTGCTTTTTAGATCACCTGTGCCTCCTGCAGTACCAGCCTCCACTCTGCCCTAGGTTCTGGATGCTGGGAAATCTGTTTGTTTTCACTCAAAACTGGAGATTTTTTAAAAATTCAACATAAGCTGTATCTGTTTAAGCAAACCAGCCCTGCCTGGATCCTTTTAAACTGGGAACATCTCATGCTCAAACCTGCAGGACTGTACTTTTATTTTTGTGAAGAACAGCAATAAATATGTCAATTAAGGACGATCATGTCTTAGATTAATGTACATGTGAAGGCCAACGTAAGGGATCAGATTCTCAGCTCATGCAGATCAGCAAAGCTACATTGACTTTGGAAGAGCTACGTCAGCTGAGGATTTGGCCCACAGTAGGCACGGCATGTTCTGTTCTTCCCTGTCTGTTTGGATTTAGGAAAAGGAAGGTGTCTCTCATCCAACGAAAATACGTGCCAAGGAAAAATAACAAGCAGCTGCTCTGAAATGTGCCTGACTTGCTGGGGTGCTTTATTTTCACTCTGATTGGTAGGGCTTATTTAATTCTACTGTGGTTTTGGCTTTACACAGTGCACTAATCCCAAGACCCCTAATAAAAGCCACTGTGGGGCTCTAAAAAACATAATGTGGAAAGAAGTGTTTGGTGAGGAGGCATAAGGAACCAATTGCTCTACACTTTTGAATAACATCCTCCAGAGTGGTTGGCAGTAAAGGGTCAAGTCTAAACAACAAAATATGCTCTCATGCCGTGGACAGGCTTCTACTCTGCTGGGAAAGAGGTCTTCAAATATCTCCCTTCCCATAGCCCTCCAGGGAGTACATTTGTATTTCTTAAAGTCCAGAGAGGATGTTCTGGATGAAGGCATGCTGGATGAACCCTGTTCTAACATTTTCTATATCTCTCCCTTCACATCTGGTCATAATTCACCTCTTCCTTTTCCCTCTGTTTAGTTTAGAAATACCACTTCCCTGCCTGGACCTTGCTGCTTTGGAGGAACGGCTCTAGCATTGAGGAAGATCCAGTTACAGAATGAACTCCTCCATACAAGGTGGGGAGGGGGGCATAAATAAATAAAAAGCATGTACAGGGAATCAATGTGGATAATCTCCATAGTGGAGAATGCTGGTGCTGGCCCTGGTTGCTGTCAAGTCATATTCAGGCCTCCAGACAGGTAAAATGTTTCCTTTCTTGTCTACTTATTTACTGTCATAGATGGCTTATCTTTCCAAACCACCTTTTTTATAAGCCCCTCTCAACCGTCAGTGTGATTTCAGTGTAATTAATTGGTGTATTTATAATTGTATTGCTATACAGGCAGTCCTCAGACTTACGACACAATTGGTTCCTGAAGACCACACCTTAAGTCGAAATGTTGTAATTCAGAACCAATTTTCCCATAGAAAACATTGTTATAAATGGGGGATTGGTTCCTGAATACCCTATTCTGATACCCTGTTTTCACCAAAAATAACCCACAATTTTGTACTCAATCAATTATTGATGAGTAATATATCTACATAATATATTTATATCGTAAATAGCAATCATATTGATTTGGAAGGACTTATTTGAGGTGATTTGCTGGACTTTTTGAAGAGCTCTTGGCTGGAGTCTTCTCAGGAGTCCTGGCTGCAGGTTTTTCTGGAGTCTTGTCTGTTTTCTTAAAGAAGTTTGTCCAAGGAAGCTTGGACAGATGTTCTCCAGGGAGATGGGCAACACAGCAAATTTGTTTGCTAGCGTGGTGTGGTGTTGGATCAAGTGTTGTAAAGTCAAAACTGATGTCAGAAAGTTGAAACAGGGTGTCAATTTATAAATGTTGTAAGTGTGAAATGTTGTAAGTTGAGGACTGCCTGTCTTTACATTTATAGCATGAATTTCCCATGATTCTCCCCTGAGTCTTGGCCTTGTTTTTGATTGCCAAGAGCCAGATCATCTGAGACTTGTGGGATACTCAGGCAAAATGTCCTCCACCAGCACTCAACTAGAGCCCCCAACCAAACTCAGTGGGCCTGCACAACATGCACAAACCCACTTTCCTGGGGACACTGCTGTGTCTTTTGTCAAAATTGGTCCTAGATGGTATTTTAAGTATTTCTACACTTTAGGTCAAAACGACATTTTCCTGTAGATTAAGGAACAGCAGAATAGAAGTAAAGTCTCCAGGAGAGAGCATGGCAACGTGCCTCTTCTGTAACACCTTGCAGTGGGCTGAACATAAAATGACATCCTCTCTCTGGAGAAAGCAGGGTGCTTAGAGATGTGAAGGTACAACATAGATTGTAAAGACATTAAGAGAGGCGGAATTAATATACTTCCTATCCTTTCTCTACCATATTCCATAGCTTTAACAGTCAAGTCAATAGCCAGTTCTGAGAGCTCAGGTTTTTTAAACAAAAGAAACCAAATTTTCCCTTCAGAAACGTTCACAGGAAAGAGGGGATGTTATTGCCTCCCGGAGATAGACATGTTTGTCTTCCTGCTTCCCTGCATGCTAAACTAAGGTTGTTTGGCAAATCAGAGTCATAGTTTTGGCCAGTTTAGGGTGGGAATTGGGATCTTAGGGGGTAATGGGTGCCACAAGTTAAAGCTTGAGCTGAGAAATATGTTTGGCATTTCACATGTCAAACAGAAGGGAGACCAAGGAAAACATCCTGCTCTGCATCGAATGCTCTGCTGCTAGAAGCTGGCTAGCTTTTCCTTCCACAGCCCTCACATCCACTGCACCACACAGACCAGTTTTGTATGTTGTACCCTTACTGATAAATACCTTATTACAGTTATGTAGTAGGGGTGTGCGAAGTGGGCCCTATTCAATTCGGATTCAGATTCGGCCTAAATCAGGGACAGTGATTCAATTAGTTGATTCATATCACTGTCCCTAATTCAATTCGGCCGAATTCAAATCTGAAGATTTGATGCTGATTCAGACAATCAGTGATTCGGCCATAGACACAACTTTAAATGTTTTTTCTGCATACATTAAGGTAGCAGGCGTAGCTCGTGATTGCTGTGATGCTGGGGCGCGTGGAGCATGCCATAGGAGTGTAGGGGGCCCCCCACGTGCTCGGCAGTGAACCTGGAAGTGAATCGGAAGTACGTCCGGTCCACTTACAGTTCTGCCAGGAAGCACACTGGGTGGCCCCCCCATGCTTCCCTGTCTTGGCGATCGGCCACAGGGGGACTCCGGGTACCCCCCCCCCAGACCCAGGAGGTGCCAGTCGCCGAGCCTGGGGGTGCGGGGGGGGAGGGCGAGGGCGAGGGCCTGCATGCTCCCCGGTGGACCAAAAGTGCTTTTCGTCCACTTCTGGGTCTGCTGCCGAGCATGCTTGGGAGACTCCTGAGCTCCTGTGAGACACTCCATGTGCCCCAGCATCGCAGCACGCAAGAGCCACCTGGTACCTTGAGGTATGTAGAAAAAACATTTAAAGCTGTCTCTATGTCCAAATCTCCGAATCTTTCCGAATTGATTCGGAGGGTTCCAATTCGATTCAGAGAGATTAAAGAGTCCTCTGACTCAATTCAGATTTGGAGATTTGGCCACCAAATTAGACCTTCACACAGCCCTATTATGTAGCACTCAAGGAAATCACATCACTTTCTGAAGGCTCTAGTCCTTGCAAAGAGAACATAAGTGACTTGCCCAACATCTCACAGCAGGGCAATGGCAGTCAGGAATAAAATTGAGGCCTGGCTCCCAGGTCGGCTCCTAGTTGAAGTTTCCTTGGGTGCGACTACATAAGACACTTTAATGGGCAGTAAGCTAATCTATTGTTAGTAAAGCATCATCTTCTACATGTAAGTAAATTAGGCTACTGTGCAGTTAGCTAGTATGCGGTAGTACTAGTGTAGACGCTGACTGGGAGCAAATTTGCTCATGATCAGCCTAGGCAGCAGACAGTCACAGGGGACAGGGAGCTGTCTGTCCCAAGCTCCTGGCTGATCAGTGCCAGGACTGGGGAGCTTTCTGCCCCCTCTCCCAGCTCACGGCTCCCAGTCTGGAGCTGGCAGCTTCAGAGGGCCAGCAGGAGCTGGGAACCCACACCTGGGACAGCTCCCAGCGAAACCCCTGCCAGGCTGGGAAGCCCCGCCTGGCAGGGGGTTCGCCGGCAGCTATATGCCCTGATAGGCACAGAGTCAGGAGAGCTCTACCCACTGCAGGGGCAGCTGTCTCCCAGCCCTCAGATCCCCACCCAATGTGCATGGGGCCAGGAGACAGCTGTGGCTGCAGCCAGCAGACCTCTCCTGGTCCAGGCCCCATGCGCATTGGGACCAGCTCCTTGCCCCTTGCCAGCCTCCTAGCTAGCATCCATGGGGGGCCTGGAGCTTCCCCTGGCTGCTGCAGGTGGGCAAAGTAGGGCAGAAGCAGCTTTATACTGGGCTGCTCCCACTGGGATCAAATCTGCTCCCAACAGGGTACATGTATAGACATGCTCCCGGGGAAGATTTACTGTGCAGTATTTTATTGTGCAGCAAGCCTAATGCGAATTAATAGCACATGTAGACATGCCCCCTGAGTAGGAGCTGCCTAGCATCTTTACTATATGATCTTCGCTGCTGCTTGCTGTAAGCTGACATTGAGTCAGAATTTTATCCATCAGTCTTGTCATACATATTTTGGTCTCCAGGTTTTCATTGACCCTTCTATTAGAACTAACTACTGGAAGCTGGTGCTTCTCTTTTATGCAAAGACAATAATTACATCTTTCCCAGATAACTGTTTTGTTCAGAAAGTGGTACCTGATCTGTACCCACAGAATACTAATGTGCCTGGGTATCTGTTTCTGCAAACCACCATCCTCATTCCCATCAGCGTACACAAAGGAGGGATTTGCAGATGCAATCTCTGTTTATGACTATGCTGATAACAATTTCAGCCAAGATTTTCAAAAGTGGGTAGTAATCTTGGATATCTGCCTTAAACAAGCTTGATTTCCAGAGGATGTGTGATCATTATCTTCTTTCTTTCATTTTTGTTTTTAATGAGATTTTTTCAAAATAGACTAGAAAGTGAGAAGTGACCGGAGACAGAGAAAACCTGTGGTTGGGTGATTTGGGATTTGGACACCCATGGGCTGGGCTGAGTCTTTGCAAAACCCCAAACCAGAAATGGTTCTGATGGATCCAAATTGCATTGATCAGAATATCTCCAATATCAAGTGGGAAGCCGAAGAGTCAAATAAGTGGATCTGGTCTTTGTGAATGGCAGTAAATTCAAACTTTCCATTTTCTCCATTAAAGAAAAGGCAAGTGGATTGTTCTGGTGGTTTTCCTTTGTTCCCATCATCTCCAGGAAGGCTCTTACCCAATACAGGGTGCCATTTGAGGAAGAAGAGATTAAGTAACAGGCGGCAGTGGGGGATGTATGACACTGTATTTAGAAACTGCATCTCTGATGAACAACAGCTCCCGTAAATGAACCCCGCAGCACGGGGACAGTCCGATCCCTCCTTCTCTGAAGTTCCTTTATGAACATTTGCCTCATTCACTTTGTGTGTGAGCGTGTGTGTGTGTGTGTGTGTGTGTAGCTTCTTGTGCAACAGCAGGGAAATGAAGAAGAGGAAGGAAAAGACCAGACAATGAGCACCCATCTGGTGGGTGGATGAAGGTGCTAGAACCAGTGAGAGGAGACCCCCCTGGAAGCTTGTGCAACAGATGCATGTGCCACAAGATCACAGTGTCTGATCTTTGGTAGAAGCAGCTTTCCTGTTAGCCAAATGCCATGAGGAGGAAAGGAGAAGTGAAGCCCCTTTGGTTACAGGAAGTTAGGGAGGAGAAGGCGACGCCCTGTCCAGACTGTACAGGCCCTTCCCTTTCCCCTCAGTGGATACACCTTCTGCATTGTGCGTCGTTATCACAGTCACAAAGCAACTTGGGTGTTATTCAGCGTGGACTAATGACTGGTATCTGTGTCCCAAGTGAGGCAATCTGAAGAGTCATTCCTCTTGTGTGACATACCCAGCAGCCCAGGGGCAATTCCTCAGACCAGTTTTTCAACTTATCTGGAGCTTTTATTTTTTTAAATGAGTTGAATAAAGTAATAACTTCATGGTGAACAAAGGCAAGAAACAGACACAGGCAGGTCCCCTTCTGTATTTCTGTTCCCACTGCACACAAGCATTGCCTGGACCTAGGGAAGGAGAGGTTTGGTCAAGACCAGCTAAACAGGTGGATCTCCTGATTTGTAATACTCACCACTTTTTCACATAGGCAGGCCACTGAGTAGCCATCAGATAACCACACTTGTCTACTAAACATAAGCAGGCTTCTGGTAATCAGCTTGTGAGCATGCAATTGTATGTGCAAACTATGCATTTTGTTTCCCCACTTGTTTTATTCTAATTCATGTTTTTGTGCTTGTGAACAGCTCAAGAGAGGCATTTGTGCCTGCAGTTGTGTAGCTTGCATGTACAGTCATTCTCTTGCATGTGCACTTGAGCCCCCTAAGGATTATGAATATCAGGTCCAATGTATGCTACCTCCCCACTATCACATGATGTGTTGCAATGGAAGTTCAAGTGGATTTGCTCAACACAGTGGAAGCAGGGCTGGAAGACCTATATCAAGGCAACCACTTGTGAAGCTTCTTGTCACTCTTGTTGGCCTCCTAGATGTTTCCTTTATTGCAGTTCATTCAGTAAAATTCTCACGTGTCTTATGCCTTTCTCCATGAAGTATCTACTTGTCATTGACAGAAGTGGTATTTTTGGTCTCTAATGAAGGAAGACAATCCAGTCATATATGGAAAGGATCAGAATGTCTTGCTCAGGCTGATGAGGTCTGTGAAAGAGACCTGCCTAAGTACTGTCTGTATGTTCTAAAAGGCCCACGGTCTGAAACCATCTAATTTACAGAGTAAAGGTTTGTACTAGCAGAGCAAACCTGCTGCTGAGACACAGAGGTGTGACACAGAGTGCCTTCAACTCCAACTGAAGTCAGTGGGAGTTGAAAGCCCTCAGTACCTCCCAGAAGCCCTCAGAATCATGCAGGATTAAACCCTAATAGCTGATTCTTCTTCTGTGACTGGAAAATATATTAACCTTTGCAGTCAGTGCACGGATGCATCAAGTGTATTAATAGCATCACCATCATCATCATCATTATCGCTGTAGCACCTAGGAATAGCAGTCATTGAACCATTGTGTTAGGTGCTGTTCGCACACAGCAAAAAAAATGGTCCCCACTGCACTGATTGTACAGCACATGGCTCTGTTGTCACCATCAAAGCATAGAAGACATGGGGTATTTCTGAACATGTCAGCCCCAACACTGCCATGCTACTGAGTCAAAGGTACTAACCTAGTGGGTGGATTTGTGCTGAAGGCCTGGCTAATTTTTAGACCATTAGTAACATGAGGCTGTAGAAGACAAGATAATGAACAGAGTGATCAGCCCTCCTGCTGCAGGGTACAAAGAGTTCATCTGCTGGGGTTAAGGAAGAATTTTTTTCCCTGAATACTGAATTGCACAATGGCAGAGGTGCTCCAGTGAGAGGGTGTCTGAAGCACTGGGTGTGGGTTGCTGCAGGAGGCAGGATATTGAACCTGATGGATCTGTGGTTTGAAGCAGATCAGTAAGGCAAACACTTTGTCCCCATGTTTCAAAACAGGCAATTATATAATCAGTTTGAAAACAACAGCCTGATCTTTTGTATCCACAGTAGCCATCAAGTGCAACGAGGAAGGAACGTGGCCTAGTGTAGAGGTCGGCAACATACAACTCACAGGTGTAATCTAGCCCACAGAGCCAGGGGGCTTCAGTGGCGTTTCATGGTGGTGGTCTTCTTCTGTGCCCCACCATGCCACATTTAGAGAGAAGCAGCAGCAGCCAGGTCCTAGCTCTGGCCTGCCTCAAAACCCAAGCTGGGTTATTCCAGTCTGCTGCTGAAAAACATTGTTGGCCCCTAACCTAGTGGGTAAAGTGTGAGACTAGAAGTCTGAGTTCTAGCTCAGCTCTCTGTGCCTTGTTTCCCCATCGGAATTGGGAGGTCAATAATACTGTTTTGCCGGTGTTGTGAAGCATAATTTTTTTGTGAGATCTTCAGATGAGAAACACCAGAGAAGACAAAGTATTAGAATTAAAACAAAAGCTTGGTCTTAGGGCACACACAGATCATCCACAGCACTTAAAAGAGTGCTCTCTGCTATGTGTCAAAACCCGCAGTCTTTTATATTTAACCTTCCTAAGAGTAATATCAGGGTCTGGTTATTAGACTATTGCCTGACCGTTGAACTATTGTGGGCACAGAGAAAAGTACAGAAATGCCCTTGCTGTTTTTCCCATGCAGTTTTCAGTCATTCTCCTCCTACCATATGTGCATATATAGGCAGAGGTGGGAATTAACATGCATATCAGGGTGTGTATTTTCCTGAACCATTGTAAAAACAGTATTGCCTTTTAATTGATTGTACCAGATGGGATATTGAAAGGTGCAAGTTTCAGGTGAAAGTTTCCCTACCTGAAGTAGTTTGTAGAAATAAGTTCCATTTGGCAAAGGGGTTTCTTCTGGAAAGTAGCCTTATCTAGACCCAGATGTTTTCCAGTGAGTTTGTGCCTATGTATTAACACTTTTCCCTATACTCCTAGCACAAGTTTGTTTGTAATCAGATAAAAGCACAACACAACGCCATATTTGTGCACATGCAAATCAAATAGTTATGTGGGTAAGTGCATTTGGCAGGTAACTATGTACAAATTAGATACACAAGGGCATGCATGTAGTTTTGAGCTTAAATTTATGTGTGCAAGTGCTGTTTATACAGACAAGTGTTAAGTTTGCCCACATCAGGATTCAAGAGAACATAAAGAGGCTGTCTTTGAAGACATGCCCCTGTAGGCACATTCATAAGTTTGACTTTGTAATATATGTAAGTGTGTAAGCCAAACTACTGGCATGCAGGTTTGGCTTTGCTCTGAGAGCTAATAGTTTTCAGGGAAGCACCGCTTGGAAATCGGAGCCTATTTTTTCATTAGCCCTGCTAGAGCTGGATGAACATTACACAACAAAGGAAGGGGGAGGTGTATATAACTTTACTTCTCTTTACAGATTGTGCTGGATTTCCAAAGTGATCCCACGGTGATCCTTCCCACCAGCAGGTACGGGCCCTGGCACCTGTCATGTTACTCATGCAGTTTCTCCCTAACTCATTAACTACTTAGGACTGAACTGATCAGTAAATTTTAGCCTCTGGGTTACTGCAGGTGCTCCTATGCCTATCTGATATTGACAATTTAATAGGTAAGCAGTGTACCATCCGCATTGCGTGAAGTTGCTTCATCTCTCTGGTTGTGTGACCTCACCCTTTATTAATGTTTTTTGCATTTGCAGTTTGCATTCTGTTTTGCCCATTCATTTTTATGTTTTAAACAGATCTCACACCCCAAATTCCCTTGCCAGGGTCAAAATGTTGTATGTAAAAAGCAAATACAAAGCACTGCAAACAATGTCAAAGCAAAACTGTATTTAGGAATCACCCAGATACCTGTAAATATTTTTTCCCCATCTCAGCCAAGCCATTCCAGAGCTGACATGACTCACTCTAATGGGAACAGCAGGTTGCTTCTGAAGGGATTTACTGTACAGGACTATGCATGCTGTAACAGCAGGGATATTAGAAGTGTTAAGATACTGGTTTGTTTTTGAAAGTCTGGACTCAAACCCAGCTGGGAAAGCAATGTGGTTCCAAGTGCCGGCACGGGCATGCAATGTAGGTCAGTTGAATGCAAAAGTGAAAGCAAATGTAGAGCATCAGATTCCCATATCTAAAAGAGACCAGAGGAGAGTTCAGCCTGCATGGGAGAGGAATCAGGACTTGGGTATTTTGGGACAGAAAGGAAAATCTGGAGGGATGGCACCAGGGTGCGTGTGAGAATAAGCAAACATATGTGTGTGTGGGTGGATGGCAGTTTGTGTGGGTACAGCAAGCTGCTTGAGTGCCAGAGTACATCTTTTATTGTTTGTAAGTAATGGCTGTGTGTTTATGTATACAAGAGGAATTTATGAGCCAGTGTGAGAATGGCTGTCTATTGTGTGTATCTGAGTAAATGGTTGTGTATGCATATGCAGGTACTGGGATGTGGGCATGGTCTATCTATGGTGTGTATGCATGAGGCTGTGTACATGTATGTGTATGGTGTAGGCGGGGAATGTGACTGCATGATGAGTATGGGGTGTACATGGGGCGTTGGTACCTATGTGCATGTAGGTGTAGTGTGACTGGTGGAGTGTTTGCATGCTTGGCTGCCTAAACATATAATACTATGGGGGGAGGGATTAATTAGAGCCGTTTCCAGACTGCTGCTGTAATTAAAATAGCTCACTGTCACGTGTATTAAACCCCTGAATGTTTCAAAATGGCCATGGGATGCTTTATCTAAAGCTTATTTGATGAGATTTAGATAAAGTGCCCCCATGGCCATTTTGAAATGCATGGGGGATTAATACACGTGACAGTCAGGTGACACTGGAGCATTCTGATTACTACATGGAGCAGACTTGATTAATCAAATCTGCTCTGGTGTGTTCTAATTAGAATATGAACAAACATGTCTCTAGGCACCCCATGTGACTAGCTGTGTGCGCATGGGATGTGCGACTGTCTCTGAGTGTGGGCCACTCTCTGCTGGGTGTGAGGGGGTCTCTGCATTACTGAATTTCTCAGAGATTGTCATGCATGGAACTGGGTTTACAATCTCTGAGTCAAGGTGAAGGGCCCCAAACTGTCCCAGCTAAGAAGAGG
Organism: Alligator sinensis; assembly: GCF_000455745.1. Taxonomy (NCBI): domain Eukaryota; kingdom Metazoa; phylum Chordata; order Crocodylia; family Alligatoridae; genus Alligator; species Alligator sinensis. The sequence continues at coordinate 900,725 of NW_005841895.1, read as the reverse complement.
GGACAGGGAGCAGACCTGGGGGCTGCTCCATGCTGGCAACAGCGTTTAGTTAAAGAACTAGTAAAAGGGAAAGTGCTGCACATTGCCACTTTAGCTACAGGTCTGATGAGCCTTGTGTCTTTCCTGAATACTTCTTTCCTTCTGGCTGCTCTGGTGATGGGCACGTACCCCCTCTGCCCTGCCAGCCTGTCCCTTGCAGCATTCAGCCAGATGAGCCCGGGAACTTCAGTTTACCACTGGTCTTCACCTCCATTCCCCACCACTGATCTTCACCTCCATTCCCCATATGGCAGGTACATTTCTGAGGTGCAGGGAAGGGAACTGTAATAGCATCTCTCCCCTTGTGCTCCCTCCTGAGCCCCACCAACCATGCTGCATGGTTTGGATTGGGGCTTGCCCAGTCTGATGCAGGTGTGTATGTCTCTGGAAACTGTGCAGCTTTGTGAAGCTAAAGCTTCCTGAGTTGGCCAGGCCCCAGGCATCAGGTTACAGGGAGTTGCTTGTTGTACAGCTTTAATTATGTGATGCAGTTTCAGTTACCAACAGACTTAATTGCAGTAACAGTAAGAAGCATCAACAGTCACTGTCATGTGCGTCTGCTTACTAGAAGCTGAGTGGTGCTCAGGCCAGGGAAATCCCCTAGAAAGGCCGCTGCAAGGTTTTGCACGCTGGGCTGGCCTTTTCCTGTGTGCGAACGAGTGCACGGGCACACAGAGCTGACACACTGCCTGGGGTGGAGCTGCACAGTAGGCAAGCCAGTTCTGCAGTGTTTTTCTGGCACAGGAGCAGCCTCTGCTTTAACTCCTTCCCCACTGCCAGGATGCTACAGAGCAGAGCTGTCAGGCTGCCTTTTGTTCAAAGCCCCTGTAGGTCACAAGTGAAAGGAAATGTAATGGGCTCCTCCTTTCCCCCAAGGGCTACAAATCACACAGGCACTGGAAGAGCTGGGGTTGGAACAGCAGGGGTTGCTGCACAGTGGGACCGGCAGCGCTGCAGAGGGGCAGGCAAGGGCTGGAACAGCAAGGAGGACCGCAGGTCAGAATTGAGGTGGGTACAAGCCTAGGGGCAGGTGTCCAAGAAGTGGTGTTTTAGCATAGCTGAGGGGTAGGGAAGGGCTGAAATAACAAGTGGCACTGAGGGTCAGATAGCTGAGCAATGCAGGAAGAGACTAGGACTGGATAGCAGGGGTTGTGCGTGGTAGCATTGGATTGCGTGGACTCAACTGCATCAGCAAGTTTGCACTGACTACACTGTAACTGTCCCATATGTCTTCAGTGAGCCAGTCAGTCTGCTCCACAAGGCAGAATATTAGGGATTGTATACACTAGGGAGTTCTTTTGAATTAGGATTGTGTGAAACAGCATAGTGATGGGTAGGCAAGCAGGGCATGAGCCCTGGGTGCCACCAGAGGGGAGAGCGGGAACACCTCAACCTCCCATCCCCTGTCCACCCTCCTCCCTCCTGCTCCATCTTGCCTGGAGTGGCTTTAGCTCTGGCAGCTGGAAGGGCAGAGAAGCAGTGGTGGCACTCAGGGTAGGAACAGTGACTGGAAGTTTGCTGCTGCTGAGGGAGATGTCGCCTTTTTATGCTGCTGAAAACCTGTGCTATTTTGGTCGCTCATCACTTGGGTCAGCAGCAAACAGGAGGTGACATCTTTCCCAGCAGCACCAAACCACTGGCCATTGCCCTTCCTGTGCCACCACTGCTGCTTCTTTGTCCACCCCCTTGCTTGAACTATTGAAGGGAAGATGCAGAGGAGTGCAGTATTGCCTTGGGTGCAGTTCTGGCCAGTTATGCCTCTAGTGTGAATTGAGACAAGACTAGTTGTCCCTTCTTAACCACCTGCACAGTTAATATTATTTTAAAATAAGACTGGTTCCAGATTAGCTGAATGCACTGCCAAAGCACATTATGGGCTAGGGACAGACATTCAAAAGCCCTGAGCCTGAATTGATTCAATCTTTGCAGGTTAGTCTAACCTGACTAGGCTGAATCACTTTGTAACTGCACAGGCATCCCAGAAATGCCAGCATATGCCTGCAGTGGCTCAGGCTAGAAGCTGGGGGACACTAGAGCAGCCCTCCCTTCCCTTGCTTAGTACTGAGCTGAGGGTAGGGGTCTGATTAGCCCAGCAGGGAATTAATAACATTGTTTATCACCCTATTAAGAAAACAACAGAGGGACATTACCAGCTACCTGTTGACTATGCCTGTTGCTCCAGTAGGGACTGTAGCCAGCATGTGGTCCGCTAGCTAATAAGCAGACACTTCTCTGCAAGGCAGAGGGAAGGGGGGAATTCTTGCTTAGCAGGGAGTGGTGAGGGGGAGGGGAGCAGCCCACAGTCTTGCCGGACCTGCAGCCAGGGAGTACAGGGGAGGGGGCAGCCCTGCTGTGGAGCAGAGAGCCCTGCCCAGCCCAGAGAGCATGCTGGGATGCTGGGGGGAGTCTGATTTATCTTAAACCAGCAAGGGGTCTGGGACAAACATTACATGAACTGGTTTGACCCAGATTGGTTAAGTCTGATACTACATTCAACCAGGTTTAGCTCAAACCGGTTTCAGCCATTTTCAAACTGGTTTATGTGCGCTGAACATCTGTTCTGTTACAGGTTTAAACCAGTTTCTGATCACTTAAACCAGTTTATGTGTAATGTCTGTCACTAGCCTATCAGTCATATCCATGCAGCGAGTTAATCAGAAATACTTCATTGGGAGCAGCAACCCCATATATAAACCAGCCCTGAGTGCCTCAGTGTATCTGGACACAGCAAGCTGCTGGGCTAGGAGGTCTGAAATTCTCCTATTACCCAGCAGTTGGCACCTTTAAAAAATAGGAACATGCAGAATGACAAGGTCCTTTTCTTACCAAGTCAGGCACCCACAGCATATTTCCAACTTCTAGTAGGCGCTGTTAAACATTCCTGATGGGGAATTAAAAGATTAACTGCCTTTATTTGAAGGCTGGGTTTGCTGGCGCAGACAGAAGAAAACCAAGTCCTGTTCTGACACATTCCATCTGTCCCTACACACACAAGTCCCCCAGGAACCCAGGGTCAGCATCTCAAAGCAGTGAAGTGTTACATCCTCCCAACCAACCATCATCAGCTAATGAGTGAGTCTAGCAAATTTTTAGACACTGATGCTGAGCAAATCTAGATAGATGACATCTTCCTAAGGACACAGGATGGGAAAGGGCCTCCTGGGCCATTGAATGTAGCTCCCTGTATTCACAGGAATCTCCAAAATTGTCATGTCAAACCCTCACCTACAAGTGCAAGGATCAATGTCTGAAACACCAAGAATACCTTATAATGTGCCCAGCATAAAAGCTGGGGAGATGAGGGCATTGGCAGTGCTTTGCCTCTACAACAGGAATGTGGTTAGTTAATATATGCTCAGAAGATTGTAGGAAAACGGACCATGCCCCACACTATACATTAAGCCCCGAATTCCCAGCAGTCTGCACCAATCTGACCTAAGGAAAAATTCCTTCCTGACCTCAAATTTGGTGACTGGTATGGCCTTGAGCAGAATAGCAGGACCTCTAGCCAGGAGCCTTAGGGTTTCTTGTACTGGCAGAAGCATCAGTGTATCTTAGTTAAACCTCCCCAACTTTAGCTGTGTTCGGTGTCCCAGTGCCCTCCATCCCAAGAAGCCAGTAGCCATCACAAAAGAGTATATAAATTTCCTGACTCCAGTTGGCAACCAGCAAAGCCCTGTGGCATGAGTTTATCAGATGTTTGCTACACTACAGAGCTACTGTTATACCTTAACCTGGGAACTGCCATTGCACGACTGTGTCTTGCACATGCTGGTTGGTGTCCCAGACCTCCCTGTCCTCTCATCCTATCCCATCCATGAACTTAATCACTGCAGTCTTAAAGAGATGCATGTTCCTTGCCCCCATCACTTTGTTGGAAGAACACTCCGAAACTTCCTCCTCTAATAGTTAAAGATCTAATTTCCGATTTAAATTTATCCCTACTAGCCAGAATTTTTTTCTCAGACTATTAAAAAAGTATTCGAGCACATTGCAGACTCAAACAGCACTTTTAAAATTTAATTTCTTTTCAAATAAATTGATTGTGAGTCCCACCAATGATAAATACAATCTGAATCTGCTAAATTAATTGCTTCTGACCTTCCCTTGACATCAGTGTTGAAATCACTGGTTCACACTAGCTGAAGATTTGGCCCCTATTTTTGTATCACATTATAGTCTCATGTATTGTATTATCGTAAATAACTTCTTTAAAAAAATATTACTAAACAGGTGGGGACTGATTTGTTCACAGGCCTAGAGTTTTCAGGCCCTTGGTCAAGAGTGGAATATGTGAACACAGCAGTGGCATACTGGTTTGAACCATTTCTCTGACAGTGGTCAACATCTTAGGCTTTTGGTGAATGCTGGAAAATCCCCAAAACGGACAGTTGTGCACTCAACTGACTATAGGGGAATTTCTTCCAAGTGCTCAGGCCCTAGATGTGCAATGAAGCAAAAGAGCTTGAAGCCCACATTTTTTGTCTCTAATGTCATGGAAAATATTCCCATTACTCAGATACTTGTTTAGCCCTTGAGTCCTGTTGTGATCTTGGCCTCAGTAGTATCTTGTGGCAATGAGAATTGGGGCCTGAAGCTGCTAAAGGCAGATCAGGGCAGAGGATTCTCCTGCTCTGATGCTGAGAGGCAGATTAGGTTGATCTGTAAATTGCAAGTCAGTCAACAGGGGTGGATCCAAAGAGGGTGCAGTGGCACAGGTGCACCCCCTTTCAGTTGGTAACAGCAGTCAGGGACTTTTTTTAAGTCCCTGAAGGAAGTAAGAATCTCATCCCCTCTTCTCACCTCCATGCTATGTCCTGTCCCTCCCATTCCCCTCCTTCCCCACCCGCCACCGCTCTGTCCTGTCCCTGATGACCTGAGGGTGGGGAGATTCCACAGCTGCTCCTACCCCACTTTAGCCAGGCCCTGCCACAAGCCAGGTGCAGCCAGGGACAGCAACAACAGTGGGTGGTTTTCCCCTCCTTGCTCAGTCCCTCCAGGTGTTTCCTGCCAGCCCAGGAGCAGGCACAAGGGAAGGGAACCTGCCTGCTGCCACTGTCACCAGTCACTGCTGTCCCCAATCAATTCTGGCTCCCCACACAGTCTCACTGGAGTGGGGCAGGAGTGGCTCTGGAGCCTCCCCACCCCTGGGGCTGCTGGGAACAGCTGGGACTGCAGAAGTGTTGGTGGCTGCTCCTGCACCCCTCTTTACAAAATCCTGGATCTACCCATGCAAATCAAGAAGGGACTTCAGAGTCTGGGTTGTTCAAAGTGGGCTCCAGTCAATGACTGAGTGACTAGCGATGCCCTTAGAAGCTTCCCCCCTTTGCTGTAGTTTGCTGTTTCCAGTCTGGTCTTTGCCATTAGGCACCCAGGAGCTGTTTATACATGAGGGCACTATTAAATGATCTCAGTCCAGTTGGTCTCAGGTATGATAAAATGGGATGTATGCAAATAGAGCAGTTACCTCTTAGTGATAAATCATTGTGAAGCCTCAGCTGTGGGGAGAGGGAGCTATGGAACTGCTACAAGAAAAGTGGGTGTACTTCCCTCCCAACAGCCCCCACCCAGCCTGCTGTGTTCATGTGATGGCTACATGCACAGATCAGACCAGTGTCATACAGTTCCCATGATTCAGCCACTTCCTAAAGCTGGGGTTTTGTAAGCAAAATCATATGTTGCATCCAGTAACCTGATGCAGCGGTGACTCAAATGAGGAGTCAGCTTGGATATGACGTAGGAAACAATCTGCAGTGCTCGTGAGCCCCACGGATTCTCGAGTGCAGCTCTGGGAGTCATTCACTTAACCACGGAGACAGAGACCTCATGGGTTTTGAATGCAAGTGAGGCCTAATGTTGTTGCTCTTACCAGCACTGCTGTAGCCCCTCAGGCAGCTGCAATCTACCCTGCTGGGGCACTGCAGCCTAAAGCCCCTGGCTGTCAAGCGACCAAGCAGGGTGGCCCCTCCCGTGCAGTGCCATGAGGCAGTGAGATCCAGTTCTTCCTTATCATATTTCCCGGGGCTGTAGGTTGCATTTGGCTGTAAGTTGCATTGCAGCTACAGCACCTGAGCAATTTTGTTTTCAGCTTGGAAAGCTTGTGTGCCTTGTCCTCACAGTGCAGCAGGCACCGACAGCGTGGAAGGTCAACCGGGCAGTTTATGATGTGGGGCCGCAATAGCACAGGCCTGGACTTAGTGACCCAGGAGGACCCTTCCAATCCTGTGCCCTTTATTTGTATGCTTGCGCAACCCTGGGGCTAGTGAGGCAGCTGCTTCTGCTCTATCTCCCTGATTCCCGAGATCTCAAACCAAGATAAACAAACGCTGCTGCCATCCTATGCAGATAAGCAAGGCAGTCCCTTCACTGCCCTCAGTAGACCCAGCTCTTTGCTCTCCTCTCCACGACACTGGTTCTCCCTTCCCCTCTCCCCCAGTTTGTATATGTGCTGGGAGCTATTGCTTGAGGAAGGGGAAGGGGTGCAAGGACCTGGCTGAGCCTCCTGAGGGCTCCAGTATGGCATCTACACCCCAGAACCTGGTCCTAACCACTCCCTTCTCTGAATTTTAGCTGAAGACAAAAAAAGAGAAGGAAGCCATTAGATCAGCAAAAGAATCACAAAAACAACCAAAGAAATGAGGGAAGGAAAAGGACCACGCAACAGAATACGTAACCCTACAGCCGACAAAAAGGAGAAGGAGACACAAGAACAGAAGGCCTGGTGCTCCTCAAGCACAACGTGCACACAATTATTGGGGTTTCACTCCACATGACTGAAATTCATGTCGTTCAGCCTTTGGTTCCCCACAGCCTTTGGCTCAGGGTCACAGTGTCACTAGCACCCATGGAGACAAGAAGTGGAGTAGTGCCAGGGTCTTTGACTGGGCTCACGCTGTTAATAAGGTTGGTGTGAAAAGCAGAGGGACCCTATTGGACTGGAAGAAGGATACTGCAGAGACCCTGGTCTTGGTGCCACTGCTGTGAAACCAGGGGGGCTCCCTTGAATATTGTGATGGGAATTTGGCCCCTGTTGCAGGATCAGAAACTCCTGAGCCCCGTGCTGTTTTATTTGTAGTCAGACATGAAGGCCAAGGGATTTGAAGCTGAGAATAACAAAGGCAGCAGAATAAAGAGAACCAGCCACAATGCAGGGTAGGAACAGGCCTGCTCCAGTGAACCACAGTTGTGCCTAGGGTTGGGAGAACTCAACAGTTTAGGGGCTCGCACCAGCCATTGGGCAGCCACATCCCACCCACCAGTCATGTCACCCATTGCTTTGTTCAGGAGGCAATAGTATTTTTAGGTGAACTTTCAGCATCCCTTTCTTTGCAGCAGTGGCTATTTCCTTGGGCCCAGGGCTCACAGGGTCTGGACATAGCCACCACGCACCCTTTTCTCCCCTTCCTATTCCCAATAGCAATGGGAGGTGGCAGCACTGAATGGAGCCACACCTGCTCTTGTTGCTCAGGTACAGGAACTGCTGACATTAAGCTTGTTCCGTCCAGCAGTCCTGAAGGGGCTATCCCTGCTTGTTAAACACTCCCAGGTACTTCTACTTGGGGCATGTTGTACTGCTCTTCCCTTGAGTGTAGCTCAGGCTCCTGGAGACATAGCTGAACACCTAGTACTTACTGCTCCGCAGTAAATGCTGTACTGGGCTAATTCTTCATCTAAATACTGGAAGATAATTGGCTAAGTTTTTTCTAGGATGCCCAGAGATGCCTGGGGTCAGGACACAAGCTATGTGCAATTGTTCACAGTTGCATAAGTAAAGGGCTAACCCTGGCACACTGTCTGCAAAAGCCATTTCTGTGCACCTTACCTGCTGTGACCTCCCTAGGAAGAGAGAAATACTAGGGTGTTAGAGGCATCAAGGAGTCTGAATAAAGCTTTGTGAAGCTCAGAGCCTTTGTTGCATTTGGGTACATGCTGCCCTTTCCTTTGAGTTTGACCTTGATGCATTCCTACCACCATGCCTCCTGTAGCCAGCCAGATAGCCACATGTCTGTCCACTACATGCTATATTGAGGGTCCCAATGAATTCCAAATTGCAAACTTAGTGGGACCTGTTGGGATCAGCATCAGAACCACAGTATGCTACACTGGTAGGTCAGTGGAAAACTCTACCATGTTCCATGTGGACTGGACTCTGAGTCCAGGTCCTTTCAAGAAAGGGGAGCCAAAAAGCAGGTGAGTGTCTTGTGGCTTGGGATCTGGTTGAAAACCTTTACCTGCTTCCCAACCCAGCTGACCCTATGTATATTTTGTGGGAGCTCCATTGCCAACACTCAACCAGTGCCACTAAAGAAACCCTTTCCCCCATTCCCAGAGCTGCTGTGGCTCTGTGAGAAGTGGGTTGGTAGGACTGACTTTTCCTTGTTTTTTTTTCTTTTTTCTTTCTTTTCTTTTTTTTCTATTTAACTCCAAAATATGTTGTTGCTCTCTTCACGAGGCATGACCCAGCCTGAGGCTGTGTTGCGTCTTTGTTTTTCCCTGGAATGGGGCCACTGCTCCCCCTTTCTGGCAGCCTGGGCTTCAGGCATCTCAGCAAAAAGTGTGTGTGTGGGGGTGGGGGGGGTCGGGGGTCTGCTTGCATTTGTTTGTGCAGCTCATCATCCCGAAAGCTGTGGGGACACTATTCAGTGCCTTGCCCATTCTCCTCTGCTGCCCCTTCAGGCACCCCAGACAGACCTTTCGTGACATTGGCTGACATGCTGAGCGTCTCTAACATAGGTCAAAATTCTTGCTGTTTCTTTTTCAACTTGTTTTTCAGGTAGTTCTTGCCCTTTGAACTCTGGCATTTTCCAGACTGTCAAACAAACACATCATCAGGAGGGGGAGAGAGAGCAGAAGGCCTCAGCCCAGCCTGCAAACTTGCCCTCGCAGTGTTGCAGACATAAAGTTTGGGGGAGAAAGTAATACAGGGTGGAAACTTCTGAAGTGCCTAAGGGAGCTGAGTGCCTGCCCCATTGACTTCCAGCAGGAGTCAGGGGCCTAACAAGGAGTTAGGTGCTCTGGAACATCCCACATCTGTGTGCTGTGGGGCCATGTGTAGCACTAATTGCTCCCCTTCTCCCCCCAACTTTTGTGTTTTTTGGAGAACTCAGATGCTTAGGATCTGTGGGTGCATTTGCCCTCTCCAGATCTGGCAGGAAGATTGTGAATCTTGAAAACCTGACCAACTGCCAGGATGCCATAGCTGTGCATGAAATAAAATTACGGTTGGGCATTTCAGTGGAACCTAAGGGAGTTCTGCCTCCAAGCCCCACTGAACTACAACAGGTGGAAGGCACCTTAGGCATCTTGAAAAATAGCAATTTGTATCCCTATGTAAAGAATCTTGTTCTCTATTAAATTTGATGGGGCTTAATCCCTATTAATATGACAAGGCAGATCTACAAGGAATTGAAGATCTTCACAAAGGCAGCTTGGCTTGGCAGTATTCGTTCTCATACAAAACTACTGTGGATGCTTGATTTGAAAGGAGTCTGCAGTTCCAGGTGCATGTGCATGGCAGGAGCTTACTTCCTTGTTACTGGCCACTAAAGTGCATTTAAGCAGTTACAGGATCTGCTCCAAATGAGAAAGGGGAAGATTATAAAATATTTCCTTCCTGCTTCTTCCACCTTAAGCACCCTAAGCCAGTGATTCTCACCTAGGGTGCTGTGGCACCCTGGGGTGCCTTGAGATCCTTTTGGGGATGCCACACAATGTTAGCACTGTTAAGTGCACAACCATAATTCACAAGATAAACCCAGTGATTTCTGATAGGAATCTATAGTGTTAAGAACATTCTGACCTGCTGTGGTGATTCTGAGTCCTTTGTAACAGAAAAACTGCTCCATTATTTTTCTGTAGTCAAAAAATGAGTGAAAACAAAGAGTTGGCATTTTCTGGTGGGGGTCTTGAGTCTATTGAGCGGTGTCTTGAGTCTGAAAAGGTTGAGATCCACTGCCCCCCAAGCAATAGACACTAAAGTCTGTATCAGCTTGTGCCAGTCTGCATCAGGCAAAATTGGGTGATATTAGCCAAGGAAGAGGCACAGTTGATAATAGGTGAAGGAAACTAATTGAACACATGCTCTCCCCAGCTACCTGTAGCCCCTGGCTACAACTTAGATCTACCTTTGACTACCAACCACATGCAAGAAGTAACAACCGAGTCTCCTACTTTCCTTTGTTGTGAATCCCTTGAGAAACTGAAATACTCTGTTACACACTATACTCTGGGCGTGTCTACACATTCACATTTAATTCACATTAAAGCACACTAAGGGCATGGGTCTACAAATGTGTCCTTAATGCACCTTAAAAATGGCAATTTAAGACTATATGAGCCTAAATTTGATACCTGCATAAAGCAGGTATCAAATTTATGCACGGATAGCTAACTTGCACTAGCGAGCATGTAGCTGTACTAATGCACATTAACATGGTGTGTGTTCATTGATTTGGGACTAACTTTAGTCCCAAGTTGGTCCACACACACCCACGTTAATGCGCATTAGTGTATGCATGTGTAGATGTGCACCTAAATTGCCTTAATGCACATTAGGCTAATGTGCATTAAGTTTAGGCACATGTAAAAGCACATGTAGTCATGCCCAGTGTGTAATTAAGCTGTAAAACTCAACATGTCATTGGAGCCGAGACCTCTGGGAGATGCTAAAAGGGTTTGGGTAGGAATAGGGCTTCCAAGACTATTTAGAGTTCTAACTGCTAATGCTAACAAAAGAGCTTTGGAAGGGCTCTTTAACCTCATGTTGCTTTAGGTTAAACCTCTAGAAATTAACATAAATCCCTCATGAGGGGCACATTGTCACACATTTACCTCTTATGTCTTTGGAAGCATCTCAGGCTGCCACTGTCAGAGATAGGATACTGAAGCAATATACCATAGGTCTAATGCAGCCTGGCAGTGCCTGTGAGGTACATCGTTCGAGGATGGGAATCACTGCATCCTGATCTATTGTCCAATAATATTGCTGCTTTCACTTCTGCTTGTGGCTATTTAAAGTAGCCAACCAGTAGCTCTTCGGCTGGTCTCCACCCATGCCTATGGTGTTGCTTACTCACTCAGACTAGCACAGGCCTTGAAAGTGGGGTTCAGGGAAGGGGAAGAAGGCTGGCTGCCCGGATAGACAATGAGGGCTTTACATGAGGGGGAAAACAGAGAGACACAGAAATGTGGTATTGTCCATACCTGTGGGAAATGTCTGGGAAACACAAAAGTTAAATCTCAGTACTCTCCCATGATCAGAGAGAACTGAGTTCAACTTTGAGGCAATTGCATGATTGCAGTATGTTCTGCATCAACAGCTAGAGCAGGAAGGGGCTGCTGGCTGGGCTGTACAGATGCATAACATCTGTGCACATCTGGCCTCTGGAGAGGATCTTAGTGATGGATCATTCTAAGCGCTTTATTGGATTTGTAGCTTTTCTTTTGACCATATAAAGAAAAAATACTTATTTAACGACCACCTTTGGTCAAAGACTTTTGCTAGTTTAGCCACAGCTGTGGAAAATTCTCTACCAGGGGAGGGAGATTATAGTATCAGATGAAGATTATAGAAGTCCCAGCTGTCAGTATGAGCGTAACGCACCATTTTTCCAGGTAAAGTTCCTAGTTTAGAAAGGAAAGGGAGCCTCCACGTAGCGTGGGAAGAATTGCATTCACATGCAGAAGCCAGAGAGGGGACTGATGTACTCCCATGATGTCAGGCATCTTATGGGCACAGAATGAGACAGGCCAACCATGCCTCATGCTCAATGGGGTAGGAAAGGGTAGCCAACCCTGCCAGCCATTCTCTGTCCCAAGAGGACTGAAGGATGCTGCTCTGGTGTAGAGGCCAGTACTCTCAAGCTTGGGGAGGTAAGGCGAGCACCCCTGGAGCAATTTCACTTTTTACTGCTGTGAAGATCCACAGAATCTAGGCAAAACAGCTAATATAAGGACTTATTTAAGTAAACTTTGCTTTCCTCAGAAATTCAGCTTTCCAGAATCTAGTACCCATCAGAGCAGCCCTTAAAAGCTGTTCTGACGCCCAGGAATCAACTTGATAGAATTAAACTCAAGCCACATTTTCCTTTCCTTAACCATGGGGCTCCCTCCCCTACTGTGGGCCTGCGATAAGGTCCCAGGATTTTGCCTACGCAGGACATGGTGGGGAGGGGTTTTGAGCTCAGGTCTGCAAAGGTTATTCACTCTCTGTTTGGTTAACATATCCTGCGGTTTCATAAATTCCTCTCTGCCTGCTCAGGCAGCGGGCAGGTCAGATTGTAAGGAAAGCAAATAACACGCTGATTTCTGGGTTTTCCACCCTTTCCTCAGGCTTGGGCAGGCATTCATCATACAACCCTCAACCCTAGAGGGACCCTTTGTATGAAGAGTAAGTATATGTAACCACAGTCTGCATAGATGTATCCAAATATATCAAAGTGTTTTACAAAGGGAATTAAGCATCATCCCATTTTACTGAGGGGGAAACTGAGGCAAAACACAGCTAAACCCCTTGCTGAAGATCCTTCTTGAGGCAGTGGCACTATTGGAATTGGAATCAATCTGACACTGAGAACACTATGCAACGTTGCATCCAAATAACATTAAAGCAAAACTCTAGTAAAACAAATGTATGTGTAGAAAGGGGCAAGTATATCCCTGGCTGGAGTGTTACTGAAAGCTGAAAACCTAGGAAGAGAGAAGGGATTTTTTTTTTAGCTGGGGAAGGCAAATTTCCCTAGCTTTCCCCTCTGAATAAATGAGCAGTTTGAGTACAATGTGCATTGCATTTGGTATCTAAACTTTATCTTTTTCTTCCTCCCTCCTTGTCTCCTCTCCCAAATCCTTAGATTAGTTGGTCTGATTTGCATGAGTCTTTTCCTCATGCTCAGGGCATTCATCAGCTGCTGCCGTGTCTTTGTCCCTGCCTAACTGTGTACGTGGTATGTGTGCTGATTCCTTGTTACTTGCGTCTCTGCACTTCATTTGACACCACGTAGCCCAAACGTGCAGATTCTGGCAATGTACAGTTCCAGATATGGTGGGGCAGAGGGTGGGTAGCACACTCTTAGCACCCGCTGAACAGCTCCTTACTTCCTTGCTTCCCCTGCCCATAAGTTCTGTGGTTTCATTGTTTCATTCTGGCAAAGGTCCAAGAGTATGAAATCAACTCAGGCCAGGGAGTTGGCAGATGGCATGGATGGTGGAAGACTGGGCTCGGACTTTTCCTTGTTTAGTTTGTCTGCTGACGGATGAATATTTTGTCCTGCTTTGTAAAGCTAACCACTGCTAGACTGACCCACTCTCCAAATCCTGATTGCATCACTGTCCTGGAAAGTACACTGTTGCCGTGTGAATCTAACAGGAAGCATTTAGTGGGTAATTTCCAGCTTCTTTTTACCCACTGTGAGACACAAATATACTAGTGAAAGGGCACAACCCCAGACAGAGGCTGATTTTACATCTGCATGTTTGGGTATTGCCTAGCACAAGGGGCTCAGTCTCACAGAGAATAAATATTAAAAAATAATTGCAATTCTACACTTCTTTACTAAGAGGCCACAGATTTCTTTGCGTTTACAGGGGGCTGCTAATCAGAATTGCCAGAGTTTTCGGCAGAATAGCCCTGCGGTGTTCAGACAGAAGAGGGGTGCTTGGGGAGGCATATTATCCCCCCTGAAGAGTAGTTCCTAATGTGCATCACAGGCTGTGTACATGTTTCTTGTCCAAAATGCAGAATCAGCACAAATCAGCCTTTTCTATCCTAGTGTATTTTTCCAAACTGAGCACCCATGGTTCCTCTTTCCAATCTACCTCTTTTCTAGCTAGGGACACCTTCTGCGTTGTTATACAGAGCAAGGCATGTTAGGTTCTGTTCTGGCCTATTCACTATGGCTTCTCTATGCTTCCCACTTATCCCCACATTTCTCCAAGTACAGGGCCTAAAAGCCACATTAAATTCTCATTAAATTCTCCATGTATGCTCCAGCATACTCCTGGCCCTACTGCTTTCAGCAGTGCTCTTAGCCTCAAATAGTGGATGTTCAGCATTCAAATCTTTGAAGGTCCCATAGTCCCAGTCCCCTGTTCTTAAACATGACATGGCCATGTGGGAATCTGACCAAAACGAACTGTAAGAATCTCTCCCTGCTCTCCTGAGCCCAGCCCATTCCAGACTTTTAGTCCTTGTTTGGTCTTTCATGCTTGGTCAACTTGTGTTAGATCAGGCCCTATATAGCAGTGCTGATTTGCCTTGTCCTGTCACATGGGCAGAGCTGTTTGAGTCAGTGCAACCCTGCTCTCTTCTGAGGCTGGTGGGATGCTGGTTGCACATTTCTATTTCTAAAGTCTTTTTGCCAAACACCATGCAGCAGTCACTCTCCTGGTACTGCATCTAAAACAGGCTCATCACAGGGAGGAATTCCACTGGGCTGCAATCTATGAGGTCACACTTGATGGTGCTTTCTGGCCTTAAAACCTAAAATTTGTGAAAATGCCCAGCACAAGAAAGGTACAAGGTGCACAGGTGCAAGGAAGGAGCTAATCCTGTGAATGTATTAAAAGAACAGTATAAGAACTGCCAAAATGGCTCAGACCAAAGGACCATGTAGATCAGTAACCTTGCATTGACAGTGGCAAGTAGTGGATGTTTGAAGGAAAAGTGTAAGAAATAGGGCGTGTAGAGTTATCCATCCCCATTATATACTCCCCATCACCATAGGTTTAGGGCAGTCCTGAGCCCCAGGTTCCATGCTTGGCTTGTTTTAATAGTCCCTTCTCCTCCATAAATTTGTCTAATCTGTTTTTGAACCTGGTTGTACTAAATCCTGTGGCTACGAGTTAATTATGTATTGCTAAATGATATTTCCTCTTTTTTGTTTGAAACATGCTGCCTGATAATCTTACTGGTTGGCCCCTAGTACATATATTATGAGACAGTAAATTGCAGTTCCTTATTTGCTTTTTCCACACTGTTAGGATTTACAGAACTCTACCCTATCCCTCATCAGTGGCTTCTCTTTCCTGCTGCAGATTCCTAGTGGAAGCCATCCAGTAACCTTCATCATCTTTGCCCTTCTCTGGAGCTCTTCCAGTTCTACTGTGTCCTTGTTGGGATGGGGTGACTGGAATTGCACACAGTGCCATTGTATAAATACCAGGGATTTATACAATGGCATAGTGCTACTTTCTATTTTCCTTTCCTAGTGACTCAAAAAGAGGTGTTCATTCTTAACTACTGAATTAAACTGAAACAC
>NW_005841895.1:873705-885401 GCF_000455745.1 Alligator sinensis | reverse complement strand
CAGGAATAAGTGATTTTTGCTACAGTGGCAAAGACCAAGCAAAAGAGCTATGAAACTAATGAGAACAAATGCCTCTTTTGGGATACGTGATCTTAATTGTAACCTTTAAAAATCTTTAATAAACCAAGTGTTTGTGGAAGAGACCATCACATGTAACAGGAATTAGCTGCCATTTGATAGCCTGGATGTAATGGTGGTTTTGATCTCTCACTGGAGTGTTGTACTTTTGTATTTACCCACATGACTGGTTTGTGCATTTTCAAAGATTACTCTCCCTTTTCAAATAGAAACCAGTGACTGAATCAACAGAGAGCATTGTCTAAGAGAAGTGCCCATGACTATGCGTATGTTTCTTGTAAAGGTTAAAGCTGTTGTGGTGTTTTCCAGAGGGAAAAGGTGTCTGATGCTGGGGTCTGAAAGCCTCTTTCATGGGGCTGGGTGAACAGGAAATGAAGAAGCTGGTCAAACACGTACTCTTTCTGTGGCGATTACCTCCGTCTTGCGAGTGCTTTGTGTGGAAGTCAAGCTGAACACTGATCAAGCACTTCTTATGAAAGACATTAATATTGTGTTTGGCTGCATCTATCCTCTTGAAGCTGTCACTTGTGAAGATGGATGCCTACATTTAGGAAAGATAAGTGTATATTTAGGCACCCACAGAAGTAAACTGATTTTCAAGGGTGCTGAGCTCTTATAGACTTCAGTGGAAGGTGATGGGTCCTCAGCACTTCCAAGTGGCGAATCCCTTGCATATCTAGTATGCAAGGGAACCTGGCAGGAAAGTTTGAAGGCCAGGGCCTGGGAGGCTGATTTGATTTTGGTTTTGGATTCTGAATAGAGGGGCTTCCTCATTAAGTAGCTAGCAAGATGAGAGGAAAGTTCCCAGGAAGACGCCAGGTATCACTAATCCTCCACATCTTGCTGAAAAGGGTGAACATGGATTTTATTGTGTTGTTTTTCTTTCCAATAGCCAGTGTGTGCATATTAGTAATAAATTGCTTAGTCTGAATTAGTTGTGCCCGCCAAAGTCATGTGGGGAGTTGCCAGCTTTACTTCTGAGAGCTTAACACTGTCACATTCAAAGTGATTTTCCCTGAAAATCATTGTAGGCACCAGAGGGAAATCCCAGTAAAAATTGGCTTGATGGCAAAGACCCAGGTTATGTGTATGCATTCTCTGGTACTAGCAAGAACAGGTCTGATACATACCTGCAAGCAGAAAGCAGAGTTGATGGAGAATTTTTTAATGAATATTTTTTGGGTCAGACTATACCAGTTCGTAGAAAGCAAAAGCCTTTCACAGGAAACTGTGCGGTTCCAATGAAGCATATTGATCTGAGGGGGAGGAAATGGAAATGCATTTAAAAATCATCAGTGTGAAATGTTTCAAGTGATCTGAACCAATTCCTCTTAATGCATTGTCAAGCCGTGCCATTGCAGGGTTTTGAGTCATCATCGCAATTTAGGAACCCGCAATTTTTTTTGCAGGATGGGAAAGCTGTTCCCTGCCCAGCTGGAATTGAAAAGACTCATGGGAACGTGTCAATGTCAGTGACGTTTTGACAGAAACCAGGCAGGTTTCAGAGTGCCTGCCAGGCAAGTTTTGAAACCTGCCTGGTTTCCTGCCAGGTTGCCTGCCCAGCTGCTTGTCAGCCTGCCTGACAGACTTAACAGGGAGCTGAGAGCCAAGAAGCCACTGGATCCCTGGCTCTCAGGATGGGGGCTCCTCAATAGCCTGAGGGCTTTCAGGGTCTCTGTTCTAGGGCAGCCCATCAGGTGGACTGCCATGGATGCTGGCAATCTTTATTGTCACCAGGCAGCCCA
Organism: Alligator sinensis; assembly: GCF_000455745.1. Taxonomy (NCBI): domain Eukaryota; kingdom Metazoa; phylum Chordata; order Crocodylia; family Alligatoridae; genus Alligator; species Alligator sinensis. The sequence goes on along the minus strand of NW_005841895.1, from coordinate 883,578 downwards.
TCAGCCAAGCCAATAGGGAGCATGGAGCATGGAGGCAATCAGGACTCATAGTAGAGTTGATATCGTTTATTAGACCAACAAGATTTTGGCAAAAAAAAAAAAATTCTTTAATTGCAAACTTTTGGGTGCAAACACCCTTCATCAGGCATTGGAGAAAAGATTAATAGAGTCATAGATGTTAGGGTCGGAAAGGACGTGCTGGGTCTAGATGACCCCAGCCAGGTGCCTATCTAACCTCCTCTTGAAGACCCCCAGGGTAGGGGAGAGCACCACCTCCCTTGGGAGCCCATTCCAGACCTTGGCCACTCGAACTGTGAAGAAGTTCTTCCTAATGTCCAGTCTAAATCTGCTCTCTGCTAGCTTGTGGCCATTATTTCTTGTAACCCCCAGGGGCGCCTTGGTGAATAAAACCTCACCAATTCCCTTCTTTCCCCCCGTGATGAACTTATAGGCAGCCACAAGGTTGCCTCTCAACCTTCTCTTGCGGAGGCTGAAAAGGTCCAGTTTCTCTAGTCTCTCCTCGTAGGGCTTGGTCTGCAGGCCCTTAACCATACGAGTGGCCCTTCTCTGGACCCTCTCCAGGTTATCCGCATCCCTCTTGAAGTGCGGTGCCCAGAATTGCACACAGTACTCCAACTGCGGTCTGACCAGCGCCCGATAGAGGGGAAGTATCACCTCCTTGGACCTATTCGTCATGCATCTGCTGATGCACGATAAAGTGCCATTGGCTTTTCTGATGGCTTCGTCACACTGCCGACTCATGTTCATCTTAGAGTCCACTAGGACTTCAAGATCCCTTTCCACTTCTGTGCCACCCAGCAGGTCAGTCCCTAGGCTGTAGGTGTGCTGGACATTTTTCCTCCCTAGGTGCAGCACTTTGCATTTCTCCTTGTTGAACTGCATTCTGTTGTTTTCTGCCCACAGTCTGTTTTTCTACAGCCTATGGAGCTAAGTGATGCTCGGGAAAGGAAACATTTGAAAAAGGCAGCTCTCCAGCACTTAGAAAGATCCCACAGAGTTTCTGTGCCATAGGTCAGTCAAGCCTAGCCCAGACAAGGGCCCTATTACTCACATTGTCTTGGTTGTCTTTACCTGGAGGAGCAACTTCTGTGAAAGATTCTGGAATAAGGAAGCCAGGTCTCAGGACACTACAAATCACTGTGTTTTCACATATGAAAATTGTGCTCATGGAAGTTACCTGATTGAGAGCTCTGGAGCCCAGCTGCTTGCTGACCAGCAGAACGGGCCAGCAAAGGCAGCAGGAGTGCAAGCTTTCCCACCCCACTCTCAAGGTATCTCAGCTCCCAGACTCCATAGGTGCCGGAGGAATTCAGGCACTGCACTCCTCGTGTGGGTCTTATATTAAACAGCTATGAATATACAAACCTTAAACTTACAGTTTCTAGAGAGTGGGAGTCAACTGGCACTAGCCTTTGCTAAGCAAACATATTTAATAATTGTAGTCTTAACGGGAAAGTCCAGTGGGGACGGTTGAACTCTGGAATTTGCTGCAGGGAGGCACGGAGGAGATTAGAGCCTGTGGCTAATCAAAGAAATCTACTTCACATTGCACTGGCACTCACTGCCCTCAATTCACAGCCAGAGCTCCCTTTGTCCTGACAAGAAACTGTGTGTGGGGACTGACTCTTGGCTTGCCAAATGTTCCTGAGCAGATCCTCCAGGATGACACTACTTCCTAGTGGTCCCAGGTTGTAAAATCCATTCTGCTGACAACAAACTGCTAATAGCAGAGGTGTTTGCTCCTGCTGCATTCTCCCTGCAGGCACTGGGAGGCAGGACTGTCCATTCTGGTTCTGCAGGAATCCAATAACACCCGTATTCTCAGTGGGAGGGGAAAACCAAAAGGCCCAAATATCTTTGCAGTGAAAAAAGCCCTACTTTTGGTGTAAACATCCAGCAGGGAAGTCCCTACCCAGCTTTTCACCACCCACTCTTGCAGTCATTAAACATGGATATAGCACCAGCTGCAGAGATGCCCAGATGCAGTAACAGGCTGCGCATGGATTAAAGCAGTGTTCAGGAAACTAGAGTGACATCTGGGTGAGAGGGGCAGAAAAGTGGCAGGAACTACTTCTGCTCCCCAGTATAATTATGCAACATGTCATAGCCCAGCGACACCAAACTCTGATGAGTGCCCAAGCACATAACAACTCTAGCCCCTTGCACTCCTCTGTTGGCAGCCATATTTTACCAGGCAGCCTTCTGCCACATCATGCAACCACCAACTAAACTCTTATCATTACAATTCTATCAACAGGAAACCGGTGAGGAAAAAAAACCACCCAACCCATATTCCATGTTATCTAATCTCCATCCAATCTGCCTTCTGCTTGGGGACATGTACAACAAACTGTAACAACTGTATGTCAGAAGGTCAAAGAATACAGCCAGGGGACAAATGCTGAGTGCCCAGCTGGGGCTCTGCAATTCTAAGTCAAAGCAGATTTTAGAGGCTGCTTAGTAATCAGCATGTCTCACAGTGAAAAGCAGCCTGTTGCTCTTGTTCACGGCTCCTTTCATGGTTTCTTAGTCACTGGAACGTTTGTCATTAGAACAAGCAGGTGAAAATCGAGACCTGGGTTAGAGAGGCACAGAGGAGTGGGACACTGTCAGAACAAAAACGTCATGAACCAGGGAACCCTTGCATGTGTCCCCCATGCAGGTATCCGAGTAAAAAAAATTAACTTTATACTGCAAAATAAACATTGCTTGTTTAAATTTTCTCATAATTCGTCATGGTAGTTAAAATATTGATTGAGTTTTTAGAGCCATGGTGGGGCTGTATGAAGTTCCAGCTGGAATGATAAAGAGACAGGGAGAGAGAATATGCAATAGAACAGAGAAAAATGATGAAGGATGGAGGATGAGAGTGAGGCAAATAACTTGCCAATAAGTCAATCATCTTTTACATTGTGAATTACATCGATGACTCGAGTGGTCTCCCAGTGTGAGGCTGTGGTCTCTACAAAGTGACCGGCAGCTTTGTGCTGTACAAAATCAAACAGAAAGTGGCAATAAGGGACACCTGGGCCACCCCCAACCCTGAGGAAGGAGGGATTTGGATGAGTTAGTTTAAAAGGGATAATGCGCATTGCTCCCTGAGAAGCAATGCAGAAGGGCTAATGGCATCCCCTGTGCCTCCCCAAGGCAGCTTTGACTAGCTCAAACAGATGGCATGATTCTCTCCTCATCCCTTCTCACTGACCCTGGGGTTGTCTTAAACCTCTGTAATCAGATTACCAGCATTAATCTGATTGTGCTACTGTTCTAAGTGTATTATTTCAAGAACATGTGGTACTGTTAGTTGGAATATGTACAGTAAATTAGATGCATTAATGCAAGTGGGCACTGGTGCATGTTAATAATCCACTCATGTGGGGATTAAAAAGCACCCTAACTGGGAACATCAGGAGCATCTGCTTAGAGTGAATGTGTTCATAGTAGTCACCTATCCCCAGATTATGAAGCTAACTAGCTATGGGGGCTGCTGTAGAGAGGTGACGGTGTGATTTAGAAACCAGGCTATGATCTGGGACCCTGGCCGCTGGGCTTCATTTCCTATTTAGGGAGTTACTGGAGGCAAATCACTTAGGCACAATTTTTCACAAAATAGGGAGCTCTTTTACATACCTAATCTGCATAGGCCAGGGGTGTCAGTGATACAGCCTGTGGGGATGGCTTGTACCATGCATTGGGCCTGTGGACCAGATGAATATTGCAGAGCTCTGAGCCCAAGAACACAGCTCAATAAATGGCAAATCTGCTAATCCGCTAACCTAAAGAGACCAAGGTGAAATCCTGCTCACAATACTCATGTGAGTAATCCCAGTGCAGTAAAACAAGTAGGATTTGGCCATAAAGATCTAGAAGGCACCCATGGAAAAAATAACCATTTGAAAAACTACCAAAACTGATCACAGGAATTGATTTCAGTCTGAAAATTTCATTTCAGTCCAAAAAGATCTTGGTATGAGAACAGCACCCACAAAATATGCATATCCTAACCCACCCTTCCTTCTCATGGACTGAGGACATATAACCTTTCTGTGCGAGAGAAACATATTTTAGTATGCTCTTATCAAGAAAAGAACTGCTTCATTAAAATTTACAGAAAGCAATTGCTTTTGGTACTTATATGGACAGGTGAAGAGAAAGAAAAAGACATACAGTGATGCAAGCCAGTGGAGAAGGAAAGATTGTAAACATGAAAGGCTTTGCTGCCACAGAAATTAGATTATGAAGAATTCCAAATCTTTCTTCTGTTGCTGCTTCTCATTTGTTACAGCGTTGTGCTAGAACAATGCGAATAATAACAACAACATAGTGCTGGCATAAATTCATGGCCATGCACATAATTCGTTAAAAAACAAGCAAAACACCTGCCCCCAGAAGAGGAAAAACGAACAAAAACCTTACCAAACCACAGTAATCCAAAGTACGCACTTCTTCCCCTGGGAAGAGGATGAGAAAACAAACCCATGAGGGATAATGTAGTCGAATAGCTTCATGCACTACTGAAAGGTGCTCCAACTTGAATGGTGATAAGTGCAGTATGAGAACTTGAACAGAATAGAGTAGAATTAACAGATCTCCTCTAATGTGGGAAGCTAAGCGATTCCATGTCTAGGTAGTACAGGCATATGAGCCTTTTGGGAATCCTGAGTGAGTAGGTGATGCAAAGTCATGGTCATAAACTTTGCCAATATTAGACAATAGAAACTGCTTAGCTCAGAGCATGGTGCTGTACCAAGGTCGTGATCCCTTGTTGGACTAAATGATCTCTCAAGGTCCCTTCCAGCCTTATTTCTCTATGAATCTAAAATGGAAAGACTTTGTTCAGTCACATCATTTCTGCTGCGTTGATGGACAGGAATAGGAAAATTCTAGTTGAGAGAGAGGATAAATAGATCAGTGTGGTAGGACACGGACAGGGAGAATTAGAATTATTTAATAGAGTATGGAACATGGAATTATGAGTAGAGGTCTATTTAATTCACAGTTTTGCGGTTTTCATGGAAACCATGAAAAACGACATAGGCCGTGATTGTCAAGAAATATTGTATTGGCTACAATTTCCCATTAAATCAACCTTATTCCCCCACCGGTGAATTATTCATATAATACACTCCTTTAGAACATCCCGGTGCTTACCAGAATACAAAGACAATGCGGCAATCACTGCAGCCACAGATCATGTGACTGAGAGCTACCATCTGTGCCAGTCAGTGAAGTGAAAATGTTTCAGCGCCATCTTTTAAGAAGTTAAGTGCAATGCCAATGCCCCTCCGCCAATCAGCGGTGAGGGGCAAGGTCCCTGGGAAATGCCCACGATATCGGCATTTTGCGCTGCAAGCAAGCCACAAAAGTTGCTTTGTTGGAAGCAGACCCCTGGTTAGGAGACCTGGGTTCTCCTTCCTCTGCCATTGGCTCATTTACTTAACTTTCATAAACTTTAAAATTAAGTCTCTTCATTTCTCTGTTCTTCATTTCTCCTATGCAGCTTTGTAAAGCACTCTCAGCTTCATAGGTGGAAAGAGCTACCCCAGAAAACAAGTCTTGTTGCTTGGGCATGTATATCCAGAAGTGTTTGGAAAAGTAGCTTCTAAAGGGGGAAAGTTTTGATTCTTGACTAAAAGTTAGAACAAGGTTTTAGTAAATGAATACACAACTGTTTGGATTTAAGAATATGTGTTTTTCTAGTTGATCCTTTATTTATATTGCCATTTCTTTAATTATATTCCTTTTCAGTTTCATACCCCCTGCCCCCTGAAAGTGCTGTGTCAGCACTGGGTATATTTACATTTCACACACACAGACCTGTCAAATCTGTCTCCGCATCAGTCCTGTTTGACAAAGGATTTTCAGCCTGAGTAACCAGTCACTTGCTTGGAGTGGCAAGCCATGTAGTCACTTCCCTTCAAGTGGTTAACTTAGTGGTTATCTTGTCTCTGTAATTTGGCTGTGGGAAACCCGTCTTCTTAGCAATGTGTTACCAGAAAATTCCCTAGAATTATTAATGTTTTTTCCTCCTATTCAGGATTATGAAACCTTTGTGGTAAACTAGTGAATGCTCAACAAATGTTGTGTTATGAACATGTGTTAATAACAATACTAATATATACTTCCATAGTTTACAAACATGAATGAATGAATCATCATAACATTGCAGTATGCATACTTATCACCATTTTATCCATGGAGAAGATATGACAGAGGGCTTGCAATCATGGCTGCACAGAAGTCAATCACCAAGGTCTCTTTAACTGCTGAGGCTGGGATTTCACCCAGAGAGTCAAAGTTTTCAGTCCTGCAAATACTCACATACAATTTTAATGTCTCACACATGCATTATTTATTTGGTGGTCTGCATTGCGATATTGTCCAGGGCCCCAAAGCATCATCAGTGACCTATTACTGGCATTCTACAAGTATATAGCAAAGTAGCCCCTACCCTGAACAACATATTGCAGGCTAAGGGTTTGTGCCATTTCAACTAGAGAAAATGGAGCAGCAGAAGCACTGTAGCCTGTTATCACGGATTCAGTCACACTGGTACAAAGGTTCATAGGAACAGTTTCCTGCATAAGAATGGTTTGTCAGGTTATAGTTTGCATCCAGTTCGGGGTAGGGGACATTCATACTTTAACTAGACTAGTAAAGTTAAAGCAATAGATTCCTGTTATTTCTGTAGCCTTTTTATCCAACAGACTCGTGCAAACAAAAGACTGCTAATAAATGGAATGGGGGTGGGGGGGAAACAAAAATATATTTTTTAAATGGATGTGGGTAGAGTAAGTCCTGATTGTAATGTGGCACTGCATCACTAGGCACTCCAGACATTTTTTTCTTTTAGCACTTTAAAAGATGTGCTGGCAAATAAGTTGAAAAAGCCAAGATTCACCGTTCAGTCACAGGTTATGCCCATTCTGTCTTTATGCTTCACCATGTGTGTGTTCATAAAAATAAGAAAATCCCACACGTCACCAATCAGTTTTCCTTCTCTTGGACATGAGGCTGAATGAATGATCTAATACGGCTGATGCAGTAGTTCGTGTCCAGCGTTAAGGGATTAACTGATCCTTGGCTTTCCTTTTCTAGCTTCAATTTATGCAGTAAACTGGAATATGTTAAAAGCTGATGTATGAATAACTGAGTGACATGATTGGAGGGGCTCCACTTGAGTGCTGAAGAGTAAGCCATTTCTTAGGGCTGATCATCCTTTTCTTCCACTTTCAATAAGGCCTTGTCTACAGCACAAAAAGTTATATAGTAGCTTCTGCTTTACTGCATACTGATTATTCACATAAATTGGTTATTTGCACATTTTCCTGTAGGACAAAACTTGTTTGCAATATCCAGTTAAATAAGATATGAGCTACTTGCAAACTACCTGCTTTTCAGACTTGGCCCTGAGATGCTTTCATTTTCTAAACCATGTGAAAGTGTAGACACACGAAAGATTAGAGCCCTTTCAAATTGTTAGGTATGAATAAGCTGAGAACAGTTCAAATGTAGCAACATGCTCTAACTTTAGCCCTGGATGAAGTAGTGTTGAAAGTTGGAGCAAGATTTGACCACACCAGCTGCTGCCCTTCTGAAATTTCCCCTTTTGAAAGCGCTCCCAATGTGCATCTGCACCATGAGAACTGAGGCCAGCTATCGTGGATATTGTCACAACCCAAAGTTGTGGTTTTTTGTTTTTGTGTGCTTTGGCACCGCTAAATTATGTCCCCGCCAAATTGCAGCTCCTTTGCACGGTAGAGTTTTCTGCTGCAATAGGAGAACCCGCGTGCAGAACAGTATTTCCCGCCAGTTTGTAGCCTTCTTTGCATGGTGCATTTCTTTTGCATCATAGTGATGCACGGTGCAAAGGAGTTCCCGCCATTTGTATTTAGATTCGCGCCACATTATTGGCCGATCCTTAATATAGGCACACGTGGCGGCTAGCGATTGGCTTGCTAGCTGTATAAAGAGCTTGGGAGGTTTCCGCCCAAGTTGGAGAGAGAGAGAGAGAGAGAGAGAGCAATTGGAGTTTGGGTGAAAGAGCGTGAAGATTTCTAAGCGCTGCTAATCCCTTCGAACCCAGCTTTTTCTTCTCCTTAAGAGGGCAATAGAGGGCCGACTTACCGAGCCCACGGAGTCTTAACAACTCTGGGGGACCTATTTACCGACTCTTCCCCCCGGGTTCGAGTCCTGCAGGTTTATTTTCCCATCGCCGGAACCCTATGCGACGTACCCTCGTGTTCTGCAGGTTCGAGTTTTTGTTTTCTTTTCTCTTCCTGTAACTGCAACTTAATCAAGCTTTCCAGCCTACACCATTGCCATCTTGGTGTAAGTAAAAAATCTTTTAAACTACCGATACACGTCCGTGCCTAATTCCAGAGCGAAAGCCACCTCTCTCCGCCCCCGCGTGCCCGGGCTGCTGGCCACAACCCGCGTGTGCAAAAACAGGTCCGCACATCGCTCCCGGCTCGCACATGGTGACATGGACGAGATGGGGAGGCAGCCCGCACATGGCGACGAGGATGGGATCAGAAGAAAACCGGATGGGGTTAGAAGAAAACAGGATGGGATCAGAAGAAAACAGGATGGGATCAGAAGGGGATCCGATAGAACTAGAATTGGTTAAAAACTGCCCTTGGCGCGATAACCAACGCCAAGTGAGAAGCTTTGAGGACTTGGAGGCGCATATCGCTTACCACCAGGCGGGCGGAACGGGTGAAAGATTTGTTAGCAGACGCCTTTCACTGAAAGGAGAAGAGGGAGTCTCTGAGGACGGAGCCCCAAGAGAGAGGGAAGTGTATTTGCTCCCCGCGGCGTTCGGGTGTATAATGAGAGACGAACGGGTCCTGTTCAGACCCCTTGATACTGTGTCCCTTGCCGGACCTAACCCGGTGGACGAAACGAACCCGACCTTCACCTGGGAGTGTGCCCGATGCCTAAGATATGCTCGGGAGAGTGAAGAACCGGAGCCAATTGGCTGGTTCCCTCCCCTCATGGTGGCTAGATTAAGGGGTCGCGAGCTTCCATCCGAGCTCCGCAAAGATCTAGAGACGGAAAGACGAGCCGCAGATGAGAGAGTGGCCTTGTGGTACAACAAGGGGGGAAAATGTAGTGCAACTTTTCGTACTATTACTAATCTGATGTATAAGAATTTAAGTTTAAAAGCCCAGCTGCAGATGGCTGTTCAAGCGGTCAGAGAAGTGGCTGAGAGAAGGGATCCTGAAACGCCAGCCCAAGATGGCGCTGAGCAAGAGGGAGACCACGTGGAAGAACCGGAAAAGAAGGGTGGAGCTTCAGAAGAACCCGCGAGAGTTCGGTCAGCGACTCCGCCCATCGACGCAGCGTCGTCTCCGGCAACCCTGCCTAGCAACACAGCGACGCCTCTGCCGACCACGCCCTCCTGCCGATGAAAGAGAGAGTCAAGCGGAGGAGTGCATCCGCCCCTCCTGCCTGAAGCAATAACAGCAACAGTGACTCCCGCGGCAGCAGTTCAGCCTATGACAACATCAACTCCCGAAAGAGCAGCTTTCCCTGCAACAACGACTAACCGAGTTGCTACTGCCTACTATGCTCGCACCAGAACTGAACTACAGGATTTATGCAGAGAATCAAGAATTCAACCTGAAGAGACTCTAGCTGTGTGGTTAGGACGTTTGGTCATGGAACTTGGATCCAACTTGCTGAACCAGGAAGAAGCAAGCTTCCTAGTTAGACAAGCTTCGTGGAGTAGAGGACATGTCACTGACATCGACATGATAACAGTTAACACTCACTGGCCCATTCCACTGCCAGCGCTTGTTGCAGGATTGATTGGACAGAAAGCCCACGTATGGCATGAAGGACGACCAG
>NW_005841895.1:847125-872424 GCF_000455745.1 Alligator sinensis | reverse complement strand
AGCCGAACCCGCGGAGCTTCAACCACTCCGGGGTCAATTTTCGGAGTCCTCTAGCGAGGACTTAAGCGGAGCTGAGCCTGGGAAACTGTCCAGCCTACACCATGACCATCTTTGGTGTAAGTAAACAATCTTTTAATCAACCATTACGCGTCCGTAACTAATTTTAGCTCGCCACCGGTTTTCTTCGACCCCGCGTGCCCGGGCTGCTGGCCACAGCCTGCGTGCACAAAGACGGGTTCGCATACCGCTCCTAGCCCGCACATGGCCGCATGGACGGGATCGGGAGGCGGCCCGCACAGATATAAAGCGTAGGGAAAATGCAATGGTCTCTGGCTTGACTTCGGATTCTTCCACGCAGGTGTTTCAAGACTACTGTCACCCAGCTGTTGTGTTACATCGCTGAGAAACCCACAGCTCTGTTGAAGGAAATGTCTCAGGAGAGCAGTGCTGGGGGCTCGGTGAGGAAGCAGGGGCCGAGTAAACAGAGCAATCTGTCCTCAGAGATGGAAAGAGAATATTTATGAATGTTTTTTGTGAAAGGAATGCACAAAAAACCCATCAAGAGGTGAAAGGACATGTCCAGCCACCCACGCCCTCCATATCCCTTCCACACAGTCACTGCAAAAACAAACAAACAAGCCAGGACTGGCCTTGCCAAGATGATTATGGAGCTTGACTCAAAGGAGCCCAGTGTCCTGGCTATAAACAAATGGAAAATAAATCAGCTGGAAAATGAAACAGCTTGATACAAAGAGCCTCGTGCAAACAGGATTAGTACAGGCAGTCAAGGGTGCCTAGCACAGCACCTCTGGAGTGGGTGCAGCAGGACCAGTGTGACTGTCTCCGTGAGAGCATGGAAGTGTGAGCTTGTGTATGCTGCAGCTGAGCAGGAATACATGCAAATATATATGCCTATACCTGAAGGATGGCCATAAACTGCAGGCTGGGAGCCGGGACTCCTGATCCTGGGATCTTTCTGAGTCCTGGAACCTTTTCCTGGCTCTGATACAGACTCGCAATGTTAGCTTTTGGGTGTGCTGTATGTCTGAAATTGTATATGAACAGGTGTACAGATGTGTGTAGACAAGTTTCTTTAGATGTGATCTCTTTTATTAGACCAACTAAATAGTTGGCAAAATTGTTCTTTGTAAGTTTTTGGGTGCAAACCTCAGTCTTCGGCCAGAAAGAGAGCCTGTACAGATGTGTGTAAGCACCATGAGAGTGCGTGCACTGCACATGTGTTCTCTGATTAGATATATAAGTGAGTGTGTACCCACATGTATTCAAGTGAGTATGAACATCTGTGTTAAAGCATGTACATAGCCATGAACACTGCTTGTGAATATGCAGGGGAACAGTGTGGACGCACACGAGTGGAGTGCATGCAGCTATCTTTGTGTTGGGAAGGGGTACACGTGGAACATCAGACTGTTGCTAATATGGTAGTGTGTCTTGCTCCATCTAACAAAGACCAGTTGCAAAACAGCAATAGCAATAGGGAGTGAAAAGCCTATGCAAATCACAGGAGTAGGACTAATAGCTGGATTTTGCCTCACCCTACGTTTACATGCATAACTCTAGGCATAGGTGCAAGGGGCAGTTCTGGCTCCACCCACATTGGACTCACTTTATCTGCTTTGATAACATGTCTTTGGAGACAATTAGCCCTGAGGTGTTTATTTAAGGATGTGTCTTTTCTTCATGGCTCATTGGAGCCTTGTTTATAGAAACACTTGCTTCAAAAATCCCAGAGTGGGAAGGGCTTTGGCACTAGATTCTACTGGAAAAGAAAGCATATATGATCAGAGCTTCTTCTGATACCACGAATTACATGGGATGAGTTCATGGAAAATTCCCAAGCTCCATGGGAATGCCAAACATACAGTAAATGACTGAGCCCTGAAGGGGTTGATACATGCATTATAAAATATATTTTAAAACAATTACATGTTTCAACTCATCCAGCTCTAATGTAACTGATTTTATAAAAATAATGTCCTAATTTTTTTCCTATGTCATATTTAATATGTCCCCTTCTTAGTGTCTTTTGGCTTGTCAGAGGGATAAATAAAATCTTACAGTGAAATACAGTTCATTTTTAAAAGCAGAACCGCCGCCCCCATCTCCCTGGGACCCAGTAGAACTGCTCTTCACTTTGGACAGCATTATCTTGTACCTGAGGATCTTTCTGACTACCTGGACTGTGCTGCACTGTGGAGTGAATGGTGAATTGCGGTGGCCAGCTATTCTGCCTATCCAATGATTCAGACAGACACTGTGCAGTGCCTTCACTGGACTGTGAAATGCTTTGTTGTAATATTGCTCTTCCGTTATACCACTGTTGTGTTGTGGTTCTCCTAGGGTACTTCTGTCTAAAGCAGAGGTTCCCGTTCCCAACCCTGAGGTCACAGGGTTATATTCAGTATAAAAAAGGGTTGGCTGCCGGTCCACAATGTGCTGGTCATTTTTGGTCTGCAGTATGCTGATCCGCAGTTTGCCAGTACATGGTCTAAAACGGTTGGGAACCACTGATCTAAAGAACGGAGTGCTATCTCCAGAAGAGTATAGGGCTATGGTAAGTTTTATCCAGAGGCCACAGTTTCAGTGGAATCAAATGATTCTCTCTCAAATGCTGCAGTTGCTTGCTGTAGCTGAGGGTTCCTCTACTGGGCAGTTCAGTGCGGCGTTTCACCTTGTTTGCATTGATGTGCAGTGTTGTTCTGTATTCTGTCTAGACAAATGTATCTGAGGGTGCTTCTATCCAACAAGTGATAGTATAGAGATATGCTGAACTGCATCTTCCTTTCTGTGAACTTCCTCTGATTTCTCTGTAGCGAGGAAGATGGTTGGATGCTCAAAATAGCCTCACAAGCTAATTGCCTATGACTGTATTGTAACTGTTATTAATTTTTAATATGCATTAGATTCCTATGAATGTGTAATAAGCTAGCTTCAGATCTAAAGGCATCCATCCCACTAAATTAAGGAATCATACAAATGTAACCTAATAATATTACATTTAGGTAATGTAATTGCATAATAACCTTATTCATCTCTTCTCTGGCTCTTAAAGCATGCCAAGTATTGTTTAATATTTTTTGCTTTTTTTTGACCATGACATAAGATCTGTTCAAACAGGTTTCTGGATAGGGCCAGAGTCTAAAAAAAGACAGATGAACGATTGCAAGTTAAAAGTGCACATGCAATTTGTTGCCTAATTTGTATGCACAATTACTGGGACTGCATTTATAAAAGGAGCTATAATTGCAAATACAGTTGAATGTAAAAATTAAGTGCATTATTGCAACTATGTTTCTGTGGTCCTTAGGCATAGAGCTGTGCACTTGTCAAGTGAATTTAGTTGGTATAAAAAGTGCTAGACTGCCAAGACAGAATCTCTTATTTGGCAACAAGGCAGACGCAGCACAAACATATGTGACTGTGTAGTATACCGCCACCCTGACCTGAAGGGACAGGCACCAGGGGTGAAAGTGGAGTTCAGTCTTCATGGTCCTGACCTCTCACCAGCCATGTGGCTGATCACTGTTGAACACAGGGATAGTTTGGTGTCAGGCTCACCTGTCCTAAAGGAACAAGTATAATCTCTCTCCAGTGAAGGGAATGATTTCTCTGTGCAAGGTGACTGCGGCCCAAACTAGCAAAGGTTGTTTCAGGTGATCTGTTTTACTGCATCCATTTCTACCTCTGATGCACGATCTAAGCCACTCCTACGTGTTGTAATTCAAGTTGTTTTAACGCATCATTTGTTCAGTTCAGTTCCATCAGGCTCTTTACTGTTCCTTTGCTCAAACTCAGTATTTTCCCTCTTTCCTTTTTTCTCACTAGAAGCCCACTGAATCTTGACCTACTGATGGGGGTAGTCAAGCATTGGGGATCCAGTTTTCAAAATAGCTCAAAATCACCCACTTCTGGGACCAGATTTTCAAAAAAAGCCCAACAGTCCTGTGTGTAAATAAATAAATAAAAAATCCGAAGGAGTTGATCCATCTTGAAAATTGGAATGCTCTTTTGAAAATTTGGTCCTGTCCATATGGTGCTTTCCTTTCACCAGGGGGAACTGCCCTGGCTTAAGATGCATGTGACAAGGTAGCCAAAAGTCAAACAAAATCACAGCATTTTTTTCGTCCCCTTGCTAATAATTATTCCCTGAATGAGGCTGGACCGTATAAGTTATTGAATATCCTTTTCTGTCTGTGGGTAACATTTGCTGGTTGACATTTTCATCTCCAAACGGTGCTTCTTTGTATAGACACCTGCTTAGCCCATCCATCTTCAGGCTCACATAGCTGATTACCTCTACATCCCTTAGACTTTATTTTATAATCACAAGTGGTGAATGTTTAGAGAGAGACAGAAGCTGTATGAATTTTTCATCCCATTGTTTTTATCCAAGAAGCACCCACAGAAAATCAGAGCAGTCCCTTATTAGTCTCTTTTACCCTATCCCTGTCACACACAAGTGTTTTCTAGATGAGATATAAAACAAAACCCTGTTCACCTATGGCCATTGAAAGATCCCTTGGTAATTTTGCAAACAGAGATGTGTTAGACTAATGAGTCTTACCCGAATGCCTCTCAGTTCATTTCCTACATACCTAAAATGTCACTTGCAGCTGAGCACAAAACACTTTCCTCTGCTAACCAGTTGTAAAAATTGGCTCTGTATGGCAAATGTCCTGTTCTGCTATAGAGGTGGCTGCACTTCAGCAACAGACAGGGTGTTTCTTGTGTAAACGGCTATATAAAGTAGTTCAGGATCCTTTGACATTAAGTCCCTTATGGCTAAATACAGACAGTCAAAAAGCCCGTGGCAGAATCAATTCAGCCTTCGCAGGTTGCAAAGGCTAAACTGCAGAGATTAAACGGAGAAACAACTGGACAGACATTCACTTTTGATCTTGGAAATGCAGCCACATACCTTCAGTGGTTCAAACCAGAAGCTAGAGGACACTAGAGCACAGCTTTCTGGCATGTAGCCAGCATGGGCTGTGCGTCTGCTTCGTCTTCTTGCTGCCCCTGAGGTCTCTGGGATTTTCAATCCAGAATCACAGCAGCAGGACTCTGCAGGGTTGCTCATCACTTCCTCTTCCTGTTTCCAGGTGCCTCTGGGATTTGTAGTTCATGCTGGCAGCCAGCAGTAAGTTTTTAGCAGGGCAGGATAGCTCTGTCCTTGGGGAAGGGAAGTTTAACCCCCGCTCCCTGGTCCAGCTGGGGTTTGCCTGGTGGGGGGCAGCCCCTGCCTCCCTCCCCCCAGCCCTTCTCTGCTGGACCAGACAGCCCAGCCCAGCGCTGGAAAGCATGCTGGGGGACTGTGATTTAACTTGAACCAGGAAGGAGTCTGGGACAGAAGTTTCATAAACTGGTTTGACCCAAATCAGTTAGGTCTGATACCACATTAAACCAGGTTTATCTTAAACTAGTTTAAGCCATTTTGAAACCGGCTTATGTGCACCGTGCTTCTGTTCTGTTATAGGTTTAAACCAGTTTCTGATTACTTAAGCATGTTTATGTATAACTTCTGTCCCTAGCCTTTAAAACTGTAGTGGTTCATTTTGACTACTTTCCTTTTCATGAAATAGACTTTTTTGTTGTTCTCCTATTCCTCTTTGTTTTCCTGAGTGCACTGACAAAAGACTTTCATTGTACTTCCAAAACACAGGGCTGGATTCCATTCCACCTTTTAGCTACCTAAGTGAACTTAGGCACCTATAAGTGTGATTCTGTTCCACCTTGCTTGAGTCCCTGAAAACCAATTAATACAAAAAGTTATTGTGGCTTCATCTGGAGGGCCAGATAATGGTGTGTTACAAAAGTAGATTCATTTATGGATTTTCAGGGCATGAAGACAATAGAACAGAATCACACGTAGGCACCTAAGTCCACTTGGATGCCCACTTGTTGGAATAGTGCAATATGTCACAAATTTGACTGACTTGAACAGCTGAAAAAATATTTTCTCTATCCACTGAGTCCAGTGCCTGATAGCTTTAGCATGCACAGCTCTACGTACTGAGTCAGGCTGTTTATATTTGTGTACCACGCGTGCCTGCTACTGTAACCCAGAATGATTCTGTTTCTGCAAAGGAGCGCTCAGTGTCTTGTCTCCAAAGCCTTGTACATAAAGCCCTGACCTTATGATTCAAAGATTCAAATTAAAGGGGCATCTTGAATGAAGAGCCCTGATGCAGTGCTTTGTGGGCCAGCACGTATGATCACAAGGCTACTTCTCACATCTGATTGAGACAGGCAGGCTGAGGGAAGCTTTTCGCTTGCGATAAAGATGGAGTTGCAGAGTTTCTCCACCTTAGAGGTCAAACCTTGGGTCTGCAGCAAATCAGTAACCTAGAGAGGTTGGTGTAGCAACTGCTTTCACCAGTGGGACATGTCTAAGGATATAAGGTAGGGAGGAACTATCACTATTCAGCTGTTACTCACCTCGCATTAGGGCAAAACTCCCTCTGGCTTTTATCTGCTGGTGACTGGCTTCAAAGGGAGTCTTGCATGACTAAGTAGTGAATAAGAAAGGTGGAATAGGGCTGCTGTTTTGCTAGGGGCCAAATTGTGCCTCTTCGTAACTGCCCGCAGGCTCTTCCTCTTGCTAGCACACTGAGCCGGAGTCTCCTCTCACTCCTGAGCCCAATTTTAGGTCTGTGTAACTCCATTCAAATTACTTTTGATTCACACCAGGAATGATGAGAGGAGAATCTGGCTTAGTGCATCTGTAGGCATTGGGTCACAGGAGCAGTGTGCACTTCTGCCAGGCTAGCCCAGCTTCCCTGGATGTACAGAGGGTATGCACAGCCCTGGCTTTCTTGCCTCTGACAGCATTTACTGCAAGCAAAATAATTATTTCCAGGGTGGGGTAGGATCAGGATTGAAAGTATCACACTGGGACACAAAGGGAACTTCATGTTCCTTCAGCTTTACTTAAGGTTCTGCTCAGGCCTAGTCCCATCTTGCCTGCTCAGTCCCAAATTCTTGCTTCAGAATGCTTTTAATATGTCCCTGTTCATCCTCTGCCTGTCTTATCTGGCCCTGTATCACACTTACACCTATGAAGTGCAGGAGGTTATAATGATTCCTAGTAGAAGACTGAGGGAATTAGAAATTGGGAGATGGTCCCTCCGTTAGGGAGCAGCTAGCTAGTTAAGAGAGAGTCTGCAGAGGTTCCCTATTGCTCCACAATTCAAGTTTGTTGTTTAGTTCTTCTCATTCATGTATGCCTGTGTTATTGAACCTGGTGATCGCTGCAGCCTGTACAGTAAGGGCACACAGACCTGCAGTGAAAAAGAAATTCCATGAGCCCAGTTCAGCTGGAGCAGCGTGTGATGTGAGGCCCAGGCTCTGAAATCTGGCAGAGGCAGGCATGCTGTGGAGGCAACACAGTCACTATCCGACCCGGGAAAGAGGTTGCCCATTGTCTCCTCACTGCACCATGCAGGGTGAGTCATGGGACAGTGCTGCAGGTGACTGTGGCGAAAGAAGTCGGTGAGGTAAGAGCACACAAGAACAGAAGAAGCTATTCCAAATAGGCGGTCACCAGACAAGCCCTGCGTTAGCTGCTGTTGCCTATGGCTGGCGAGGTGAAGTAAAGTCACCCTCATAAACTGTGCATTTCCTTGTACGTCTGTGACTCTACCTTGAATTTGGTCAGCTCACAAGGAAAAAGATATTCATCTCAAAGGCCCAGTGCTGCAGGCCATTCTTTCTGGCCTTTCAGACAGATTCTGCTACTAGACTTAAGCTTACTTTAGAGCTGAGTAGGAGATGGTTTTCCTGGGCCTCAAATATTTTCAAATGTTCATTGTTTTTCATTTTGTTTTGGGATGAAACCACGGCTATTTGAAGTTTTGCATAAAGACACATGGGGGGGAGGCAGAGAAGAGAGATCAGCCGGTTGTTTGATGGTTCTGGCGCTTAGCTGTCATAAAGGAGACCCAGATTCTAGTGTCTGCTCCACTAGTGTCCAGAACCCAGGGCAGTGCTCGGACCCCCAGGATATCGGTTATTCTGGGGTCCGTCTTTCTCTCTGTCTTTATTGTTGTGGATCTGATGAAAGTTCTTGGATGAAAGTTATGTTGAAAGAGGTACATCCCCATTAAATGCTTTGGTTTCAATGAATCTGCATTGTCCAACGAAAAACAATTTAACCAGACAATTTCACACCAATTTTCATGAACACTTTGTGGACAAAGCACAGGCCAGACCAGGATCCAGCTCTGCCATCCAGAACTGTGTTGGCTGTGCAGAGCAGCAGGGAGCTGACAGCTGTGTGCTCCAGTGGGGTGAGCTACTGATTGCAAGGGTCACTGGGGGGCAACATCCTTAAGTAAGGCAATCGCATTAGTACCAAAACTATTCATTCCTCTGACCACAGCCACGCCAAAGTAGTGTCCCAGTTTGCATTGGTCAGTCCAAGGCTGCCCAAGATAGTCGCAGTATTCTACCTCCTTCTGCTTAGCCAGGTCTAACTACCATTTTTTTTTATTCAGAGCTCTTATACAGGGCCTCCTCATGCAGGGATATGCCAGCAAAAGCCCCACAGGTAAAGTCAGGCATACTGGCAAAAGCACACTTACTTGGGCTGTTTATTGGGCTGTTTATGGTGTATCCACACTGTACCTGCTTTGTCAGTAGAGTGTACCTGTAGAGCTATATACCAGCACAAGCACTCCTTGTGCGGTTCAGGCCGTACACCAGTAGTATTTGAATTGGATGCTGTAGGCTTGTTTATGAAATGAACAACCAGATCTATGAATCTATGTGGCTTTGCCCTTCCTTTTATTTAAGAAAAAGGCAAGTGTGTCAACAGAAGGATTCTTAGTATCTCCTGGATCAGTTTCTTGTCATCAAAGTCTAGCTCAGTTTATTTACTGTGAATCTAACCTTGGACTAAGGCTGAGAGTGCTTAGATACCAGTGATAGGCACTTCAGAAAAGCTAAGGCATAGATAAAATTCGTGAATTGAGTGAAGTATATAGAACTGGCCCCTTCACAAATATCCTGAGCAAACAATAGTGATCTTTGTACTTGGGCTGTAGGCGTGTTGTCAAGGTGAATGAGTCCTGGCAGAGGGCCCCATTGTCTCCTTTCCCACAACTTGTTAAGATTGAGTTGTGTTATCACCAATGAATGTAATATCAAGAGCTCCAATTATTCCACAAGGACAGCCCAAAACTAATGATTCACGCAATAGAGATTACTTTAATCATCAAAGGGTCTTCTCAAATGATGACTCTTGTTTTAGCAGGCTCTTTAGTTGCATGGGGAAGAACCCAGGGATGAAGTTGCACATTTGCATAAAGTCCTATTATTCCATTATCCATCACTTTTACCCCCTTTCATTTACTGGTGACACCCTTGCCTAATGCAGAGCATCAACACCCACTCATGGAGGCTGGATTGCAATAGAACTGGAGGCTATTTCACTTCAGAGTCTTTGCCAGCAGGGATTGCAGCATGATGAGTCAGCTGGCTATGCTTTCCTAGAATAGGGCTGCTGAAAACACTGACCTGATTTTCTCAACACTCACAGATCAATGCAGCAGAGCCAAATACAAGATGCTGTAGTGTGCCACCAGATGCGCCTCTAACCCATATGTTATTGTTCTTCTACAGTGTCTTTCATCAGGCACTTTATGGTCATTAATGCAACAAGTCTTCTGGATAAGATAAGTGTTATTTTCCATGTTAGAGAAGGATAAAACAAGGCATTAAGAGATGAACAAGATCATATAGGAGATCAATGCCGGGAACATGTTAGCGGCCTGGTCTTCTAATTGGTTGAGAACATGCCCCCAGCAAATACCAGTTACAGAAAAAGTAGCTAATGTACTAGTGCATAAAAGCCCACTCCACTTCACGTTTCAAGTAGGCAGTATCGAAGGAGTGGTTACAATTGCTCTGGGATCTGGTCCTGATTCTGTTGGTGTCAGTTGCACAAAATGTAGGCATGTTCATCTCTGAATCTCATTTTGGGGTTCTGTTATCATCAGTCACATCAGAGAATTCACTGTTCTTTAGCCTTCATTTGTTACATATAAATCCTTTAATAAACCAACTGTTGGTTTCTTGATTGTAGTACTTGACATCTTGTCCTGTAATGTTGGGAAATTATATTTAAAAAGGTCTTTTTTTCCCTTTAAAAAGATAGTAGTAGGGTTTTAATAGGGCTCATCAACCCATTACTCAGATAGATTAGACCCACAATTAAATTTATCATTGCAAGTTCTGCATTAGGCAGTGTTGAGATTTTGGAATACAAATCTTTCCTGTCTGATATTTAAGAAAAGTAAACGTTAACATATTTTTAGAAAGCTGGCCCTTTGTCAGCTTGGGCTTCTGGTTAGATAATGAAATCGGTTTCTGCAATGTGTGATGAAAGGCACATTTATTCTTTATCTTTAAAAAAACTTGTTTCTCTCGGTGCTAATGAGAGCTTGGAGCAGTTTTTCTGATTCTCTCATGTTGTGGACCTCCTCTTTAATGAAGATAGGGAAATTGCAGTGCATTCCTGTGGCTAAAGTATCAATTGTTCTAATTTAATATGATGTAGCAGCAGGAAAAGCCATGTAAAACTGGCTGTTTCTACCCCAGGAAAGTTGTTGTGGACCATTTTTGGTCTTTCCATCATCACTTATGGCTGGCTGCAGTAGAATGTACAAAGGGTATCAGTGCTGTTCCAAACCCAGAGTTCTGTTCTATTCTATTCAGTACAGGTCCTTATGCCACACTCATCACCATTGTAGCTGAGCAGCTTCCAATATCCCCAAAATGATATGACTGACATGTCAGGTGTTTTTTATTCCTCATCCTCTCCCAAAAGGGAGAAGTGCATGCAATGAGCTGTCTTGTTTTGGGGAGCCAGGGGGAGGTTCTACTCCAACCTTGATCATGTACTGGCTAATACAGGGTAATATCCATGTATATGTGTTTCCTTTGTGGACCAAGACCTTGTAGTGATGGAGAGGCTTGTGCATCCCAATGATCCTCAAATCTATTTTGCCCACAGCCTCACACTCCTGGTACAGACACACATGGCAAGCAGGCCTGAGGGAAGGTTCCAGACAAACCACAGTCCAACCCTAAGTCCTCAACAATGGATCAGGCAGAAGATGTCAGGATTTCAATGGCTGTAAAGAGAGAAAGAGGCTGCAGCAAGATGAGGTCTCCTGTCCTCTATGATTCTCCCTTGCCACTGGACCCAGATCTTCACCTTGTCAAGATTGCATAGCTGCTGTTTCCACACATCAGCTTTCTCATGTTAAACCAAATCACACGCAGACTGCTACTGCAGAAAACAACAGGCTTTCCTGTACCAACCTTCAAAGGCCCTGCAGTGACAGACCAGTGGCGATGGAGACAAGATTAGTGAATCCAGCAGTTTCCAGCCTTGAATTTGCACACAGACAGGAGTAGCCTGGTGATAACTGTCTTGCACCTGGGTTGAGACAGGGGTGCCATTCAGCAGCTGCTACAATGACCAAGCAGTCCTATTCAGGATCCCCTCTGCACATCCCACATGGGGAAGAGGATAGAAGGGATGCCTTAAATTTAAGCTTTCTTATCTGCTTCTGGCTGGATAACCACACCCAATGAAATAATTTTTTGCTGTTGAAAACATCATAAGAAGACAGTTATTTCTGCAACATGGAATGCTTGCACATTGATGGAAAACTAAGACAATGAGTGACTAGAAAGAAGAACTGCCATTGTCTCTAGAGAGCTAGCAAAATGCAACATCACCATTGCAACTTTAAGTGAGACAAGATAACTGGATGGGGGTCAGCTGAGGGAAGTGGGTGAAGGCTACACCTTCTGGAAGGGAAAATCAGCCCAGGACAGATGCATTCACAGCATTGGTTTTACCATCATTCAACTTATAGAGCTCCCTGTGGTCATTAACAAACATCTTATGATCCTCTGTCTTAAGATCAGCGGGCACATCTACACATGCAAATAGTTACGACTAAATTTACTGTGCATTAACCAATTTTTGTCAGATGTCTACTAGGGCTGTGCAAAATTTCTATGGCCATTTCATTTCGACACTGTTTCGACTCATTTTGCGGTCAAAACAGCAAAATCAGAATGAAACAAAGGCTGTCAAAATAGCTCCAAAACAAAG
This sequence comes from Alligator sinensis, assembly GCF_000455745.1. Taxonomy (NCBI): domain Eukaryota; kingdom Metazoa; phylum Chordata; order Crocodylia; family Alligatoridae; genus Alligator; species Alligator sinensis. The sequence goes on along the minus strand of NW_005841895.1, from coordinate 860,276 downwards.
CAAGGCTAGTTGAAACGTTTCAACAGTCGAAATGTTTCGACCATAGCGCTGGGGATGGGAAGTCAGTCCAGCTGGGCTAACTTCCCATCCCCGGCACAAGATCCAGCAGGGGGCGGGGATGCCTCTCCATCCCCCACGCTAGATTGCAGCTGGGCTGCCTCCCTGCCCTCTGTGTGATCTAGCGCTGGGGATGGAGAGGCAGCCCAGCTGGGCTGCCTTCCCACCCCCTGTGTGATGTAGTGCGGGGGATGGAGAGGCAGCGGTGTGATCTGGGAAGTCAGCCCAGCTGGGCTGACTTTCTGCCCCTGGCTGGGGTTAGGATCTCAGCCCAGTTGGGCTGAGTTCCTTTTCCCAGCCTCATGGTCCGGCAAAACAAGGTAAAAAAGCCTCGCTGTTTTGACAAACCAAAACAGTAAGGCTGTTTTGACTCGAAATTATATTTGATACAAAACACTGTTCCGTCCAGACCTCGAAACTGAAGTTGGAATGGAACAGTGCCATTTGGCATAGCCCTAGTGTCTACACATGCAGAGAACTGGCACTAAATTTAGTGCCAGGTCCCTCCAGCCCTGCCATATCCCCCCTGTGGCCAGCAGGGAGAGCTCCAGCCTCCAGCCACATGGCTGCCAACACTTGGCATCCATGCTGAAGCCAGACCCAGCTTCCAGCACTTGGCAGCCGTCTTTAAAACACCCTCTCCCCCACACTGTGAAGTCCGGGTAGACGCTTTCTCTGCTGAGAGGAGCAGTGTGGCACAGACACAGGCAGGACGTTGCAGCTCTGCTCCTGTTCCAGCTGCACTTCTCAGCCATGGCTGCCCCAGCCCCTCATGAGGGTCCCCAGATCCTCATGGCCTCCATAGTCATCCTGCTGGTCCACTACCATCATCCCACCCCTCCTCACCGCGGACCCAGCCCACCCGCTACTCCCACAGCTCATGAGGCCCTAGACTGGGCACCTGGACCCATACCAGGGCCATTTTAACCGGTGACTCAAGCAAACCCACACCTTCATTGAGTGCACCTTTGGCTGCCTCAAGGGCTGCTGGCAGTCCCTCACAGCCTGCCTCAAGGTGGTCCAGAGACCACCGGGTCCTGGGTCATTGTCACAGCATGCATGATGCACAATGTTTGCGAGGCCAAGGGAGAGGCATTCAGGGAGGCCTGGGCAGAGGCACACTGGATGGAGGTGGCCTGGTGGTAGGAGCACAACCTGCAGCAGCAGCACCAGCGGCGAGTTCCCCCTGGCAAGGCCCCAGGTGAGCCGCACACCCACCAGTGGGGGCCAGGGCACTGGGTGTGGGAGGCCCTGGCAGACCACCTCTTACAGCACTCCCCTCTCTAGCCTGCCTGCCCTGCTGCCCACACCCCCTTACCCCCTGCCCACCCCCAGCACCACTCTCAGGACACACACATGCTTGAAACAAAAAGCTTCATTTCCCTTACAGTACCCACCCCCATCCCCACTCCCAACACATAGAGCCCACTCCTCCCTTCCTCCCTCCCTCCCTCCCCAATAGAGCCCCTCCACCACCCTCCCCACCCACCAAGAATAAAAAGCCTTCTTCCCAAAGTGAAAACTGTATACAACAGTCTCAGTCTCTGTTTGAGCCCTGAAGTGACCTGTCAAAACAAAAGTCATCTGTGGCCCAGATTCCCATGGCCCTACTTTCCTGTGATTGCAAGATGGTTAAGAGCTGCTCAAAGACAATGAATCTATCCAAGCTAGATGCAAAGTGCACTTCAAGGCACTCCTGAACTATGAGTCAACTGTGACAGATACCACCATCTAGTCCGTCCCCCCAACACCTTGCCCACCCTCCTGTCCTAGAAGTCTGGCATGCCATCAAGGAAAGCAAGATCAACAAAGCTACTGGACTGGATGACATACCTATCGAAATCTACCAGGCTGGCAGCAAGGAACTGGTACTGAGACTCCACAAAATTATTTTCTGAATTTCCCCTGAGGACCTGAGGAATGCCAACATCTGACTATCTTCAAGAAAGGAGATAAGTGATTGTGTAGGAACTATCGAGGTATCACCCTCCTTTCCACCACAGGGAAAACCCTCTCCTGCATCCTCCTGAACTGTCTTCTACCTCTTGCTGAGGAAGTCCTGTTAGAATCTCAGTGTGGTTTCAGACCATCCCATGGAGTGATTGACATGATCTTTGTTGCCCATGAGATCCAAGAAAAGTGTCGGGAATGACATCAGGACCTGTATATGGCTTTCACTGACCTTACTGAGGCTTTTGATTCCATCAGTCATGAAGCCTGTGGAACTTCTTATGGAAAGTACTGGCTAGCACTGGATGTCCTGAATGTACATCAGGGTCCTGAGGCTCCTCCATGAGCAGATGACCCATTCAGTGTAGTGGATCAGACACGTATCCATTTGTCACCCAAACTGGGGTTAAGGAAGGATATGTCATCCCCCAGCTGTGTTCTCCATTTTTTTGACAGTCATTATGGTTCTCAGTAAGGACTGACTTCCTTCCAGAATTGACATTGAACACCAAATGGGTGGAGGGCTTTTTAATCTGGGTGGTTTTCACTTGAAGACCAGAGTACTCAAAACAACCATCCTTAACTTTCAGTATGCCAATGACTATGCCATCCTCGTGCACGCTGAGGAAAACCTCCAGACTGAGCAGGAACTTTTCAAGGAAGATACTGAACTTTGGGCCTCTCTCTCAACATCAAGAATAAAGTGTTCTGTCAGTCTGCCTCAGGCCATGAATGTGACCCCTCTCCAAATTACCATCAAGGGAAAGACCTGGAGGTAGTTAAGCACTTCCCCTGCCTGGGTAGCCACCCGTCTCAGAGAGTAAACATTGAGGAGACCCAGCACAGGTTTCAGTGCGCAAGTGCCTCCTTTGGGAGATCGCTTCAGCGTGTCTTTATTCATCATGATCTCTGAAAAGACACCAAGATCTAGGTATACAAGGCAGTTATTACCCCCACTCTCCTCCACAGATGTGAAATGTGGGTGACCTACTGTTGTCAGTCCTCTCAAGAGCCTGAAGCAACTTCTCAGTCTTGTCATTCTCTTCCTCCTCCTCTTGGTTTAGCTGTACATAGGGACAAGGAAGCTGTAGCTGAATCTGCTGTTGATATCAAAATCACAGCCAGATCTGCTTGGGAGTGTGGCAGTTGGCCTGCTTAGCTATAGCTCTCCAGCAGTGTCATGTCAACACATCCACATAAGCCTATGTGTGTCCCTGACTACCCACATCACAGCACAAGGAGCTCTTCTGTCCTTAACAACCCATATTTTGTCCATAATGATCTGTTTGGAGTTTGAAAATGATGCCAGCCACCCTAAAAGAGAAGGATTATGGGATAATAAGGGAATCATGGGATTTTTAGTTTCACTCCCAGAGGCAGACTGCATGACTTCTGGTTAACTTCTGCTGGATAGCCCATAATACATAGGGACCTGGCAGCACTGCAAAGGACATGTTTTGGAGGAAATCCCCTCCTGTCATGTGGAAGCAATGTTTCATAATGAAGTAAAAGCCAGCTGTTCATTTTGATAGGCCTACTTTCTACCAGTTAGCATGAAACAGCTTTATGTCAGTGTCAAAGAATCTGACTTCTACCCTCTTCTGCAGAGAAGCCCTAAGACTTTGTGTGAGAGGTCGTTTGAGTACAGCACATGCACCACTCAGCGTCTCGCCAGAATCAGCCTCTTCTTCTTCCATGTGAAATACTGCTGAGCCAACTGATTTACCTGATGAATTGCGTCTTCTCTTTGTGAATGACCTGCCCACAGAGTGATTTTTACCAATTTGTTGAATGGTTACTGCGAACATCTTTCAGCCTCTGTGTCACCACATGCTACATCTATTGCTTTGAGCATTTGCTACTTGTAACGACCATGGTTCGGTCAACAAAAAAAAAATCACATGGCATTCCTTCTACTCCCAGAGATGCTGACTCCCACAGAGATTTCAGGCTGTATGCCTACTGTTGCAATAAGGATATTGTTGCAGGTGTATTCATAGCATTTGCATTTCTGTAAATTTTCTGAGTCTGAACTTTTTATACAATTAAAACAGTTTAGTTCTTCTAGGGCCCAGGTGCTGGTATCGGAGTGGGAATGGGACACTGCTGAGGGGAGCTGGGATTTATTCTGTTGGGCGACATCCTAACCTTCTGTGTTTGGAACAGCCCAAGTGCACCATAGACTCCCACTGATGTCTCCTACCCTGTGTATTATTCTCTGTGCAAAAATTTGGAAAAGATTTCTTAATTAGTCAATTTGCAATCTGCAAAACTTGCCAGGCTTAGGCTGCTTAGTTCCAGTCCCAGAAGTTTAACAGTGAAAAGAGAAAAGGATATTGAAAAAAAGAAAATGGATCTTCTGAGGATCTTCTGAGTGAATACAGGCAGTCCTCGGACTTATGATACAGTTGGTTCCTGAAAACCACGTCTTAAGGCAAAATGTTGTAATTCGGAACCGATTTTCCCGTAGGAACAATGTTATAAATGGGGGGTTCGTTCCTGAGCCAAGGCCCGATACCCTATTTTCATAAAAAATAAACCAAAATTTTGTACTCAATCAATTATAGATGAGTAATATAGCTACATTAATGTATTTATACTGTAAATAGCAATCATATTCATTTGGAAGGACTTCTTTCAGGTGACTTTGCTGGACTTTTTGAAGGGCTGTTGGCTGGAGTCTTCTCAGGAGTCTTGGCTGGAGGGTTTTTCCGGAGTCTTGGCTGCTTTCTTAAAGAAAGTGTCCAAGAAAGTTTGGACAGATGTTCTCCAGGGAGGTGGGTGACACAGCAAGCTTGTTCAGTGGTGTGGTGTCGCATCAGATCAAGAGTTGTAAAGTCAAAACTGACGTCAGAAAGTTGAAACAGGGTGTCAGTTTATAAATGTTGTAAGTGCCATTCGTTGTAACTGAAAATGTCTTAAGTTAAGGACTGCCTATACCACACTTGGTGCAGGACTGGTAATTCAGGTAGTTCTTTAGCCACAGGATGGAGATCTCTTAGTTTGGACTGAAATTATGATGCTGCCCCCTGGGCTAGCTGTTCCCACACCCTGAATCCCTTTGAACCCCAGTAAAGTTAATGAGGTCTAATTCCAACCATACCAGTCGGCTTAATATGTGGGGTGGGGGCAAAGTGCCATGTGGGAAATTAAAAGTTTACTTACTATGTTCTCAGCCTGTTCTGGACAGGGCTGGAACTAGCTCTGCCCCCTCTCTCACACTGACATAGGCATCCAGTTCTCATGTCCGTTTGCAAGGACATGAAACCCCCATGCCCAGGTGCATGGCCAGTGCATGCCCAGGCACTGCTCCTGACACATTGGGGTGAGCTAGGTCCCTGCTGCTGATGTTGTACAGAGAGACATGGGGAGCAGAGACCAGGAGAAGGTGCTGCTCCTGCCACTGACTCTGCGAGGTGAGCCAGGTCTGTGTCACTAGCAGTCTTGAACACCTGATTGTCAGTGCCAGTCCCCCCACACACTACACTAGAAGCTTTAACTAATATTCTCTCCATGAAGCACTCAGACAATAGTTAAATACCTGTTATGTAATATGATCTGAAGATACTCCTTCTGAAAGAAGTTGCAATTTTGCTATGATGTGATTGCATTTAGTATGTGTTTTACTGCTTGAACACTTGGATGCTCATGTTTTAAGTGCAGCTAACATGTCCTAACTGCAACGTGCAACATAGCTCTTAGTCCCAGTAATCTTGGATTGCAGGTGAGCCATCATGGAGGGAGTGATGGGATGGGGCAGAAGGAGTCCAGTCAGGCTGAAAAAAGAATGTGAGAGTCAGGGACATATATGTATGAGGGCATAAATTCACCAAGGGATAAAAGGTGGAGCCCTACACGGGTGGTGAACCTGTGGAGGGAAGTCGACCTGCCAAAAGAGATAAAAAAGATGGATAGAGAGCTAGAGAGAAGAGCAAGAAGGAACAGAACTGAGGAAAGTGGCAGCATTTCATTGTGGGGTGATTTGACACCTGAATCCTATGCTCTGTTCTGTACGCAGAGAGGATTATCTGTGAAGGGCTTTCAGATGCTTTAATAAGTAGTATTTTGGAATCCAGTACATGGATTTCTATAGGATAGATTGGATAGGAATGATCCTGTCACAGGCAAGGGGATGGACTAGACCTCTGAGGTCCCTTCCAATTCTACTTTTCTCTGATTCTGTATTTAAATATTCATTATTTCATATATTTCAATAAACACTACATCCCTTAATAATATATGAACCATGTCTTGTGCTTGACTCCTCTAGGATGATGACAGGTTTAAGGCAGGTCAGATTTAATCTTTGACATTCTCAGCAACATTTGCCCAGTATGGTTCTGGCAGAATGTCCAGAAAACACACCAAGGCATCAGGACTTTGAACATGGCCTAGAACGGAAACAGCAGCCATTCAGCACATTGTTTTCTGTGTTGAAAATCTATTTGGGCTCTCTTTTCTGAGCTCCAAATGCAGTCATCAGGAGAGTGCTCAGCTCAGATCCTCAGCTTGGTATAAATTAGCACTAGAAACCTTTCTTCTGCACAGGAATGCAAAGGACGTAAAGTACAGCTTGTCTTTGTTTTGCCTTGACAAAGGTGTTGTTAAGGATGATGCTGGGTGTATACAGGGTGTGTTGATGTTGGGCATTTTGGGTGAGTCTGTCCAGAGGCTGAATAAGACTGCCTTACGCCCTAGTACTACTTAGATTAACTAGATAGGGTTAAGTAGGGATTTTTTATCAGAGATTAATATTAATTACTGTTTCTTTTCAAAGTCACTCACCAGTATAGCTTAACTATTGTATTTCTCATATCTCCCTTGCTGGGTGTCCCATGGCATTTCACCTGATAATGGAAGACTGAGGCAGGGAGAACAACAAGAAAAAGCTCATGACCAAGAGCAGTGGCCAAATTCAAGAGCTGTTGATTCATCCATTTGGATGGGAGGGGACTTGGTAGATAAAGGCCCAGCCTCTTTCTGCAATTCTCCCTCCTGTGAATGATTGTTATGGCCTATTTAACTCCTAAACAGAGGGCCTGGGCTATATTTTTTTGGTGCTTTTTTTTTTAGAAAAGCAGCAGCCAGGGCTGTTGGGGTGAGAACCCCTGTGGATTGTTCATGAGCAAAGCATAGGCTGAAGCCTAACCTTGCAGATGTACTTTAGAGTTTGATAATCTTTAGAGGTGACAAGCTTTACCTTCTCTAGCTAGCTCTTCATTTATCCCCCCCTCATCTTGCCAGGTCACATTCCTCCTAGCCTTCTACCACCTTCTATCCAACCCTCTCTTGGAAATGGGGGTTCCCTGGGGCTTGTTGAGGGGAAGAGTCTGTAGCTGTCAATGAATATAGGCAACCATTGATCCTCTGGATCACAGTGTATGCATAAGAGGTCTAGTCAGGTTCCTGGTGTATCCATTTGTGGCTGACAAGCCCAATTCCAGAGCGACACAGCTTGTAACAAGGTTCACAGATACATATGTTGTCTGAGTTTACACATTTACAGTCCATGCTTACACAGTGCACCGCTTCCTTCTTTCATGCTTTGCTTCCATCCTCTGGATCAAAGCAGCTTCATGTTGAACTGCATCCAGTGTCAGATGTTCCCTGCAGGTCAGACAGGAGTCTGCATGCTCCTCCCAGCTTTCTACATTGATGCTGAACAACTTCATATCATTTTTGCACACATCATGGTACTGCCCTAGAGGGTGACCTCACTTTCTAGAGCCATCTTGAATCTCACTATACAAGATGTTCTTGGGGATATGTCTCCTCATGTCCAGTTTACAACACTGCACTGAGGCATCATGTGCACTGCTTGAGAGAAGAGGAGGCCGGCTGGTGATCAGAGTACAGGCTTGGGATCTAGGCACTTCTGAGCCCCAACCCCTCCTGTTGTCTCAGATAATCTCTCCCTGTTTTCCTCAGCTTTAAAGCATGCAGGAGAATACCTGTTCCTACCTTGCATTGGGTTGTGAGGATTCATTAATCCACCCAAACTCATACCTCCAGAGCCAACCAAAAGAACTGGTCCCCACTCAGCAAGAAAACTGAAAGGACTTAAGAAAAAGGAAGGCAAACAAGCAGTGGCCCAGGATAGAAAGAGATGGAAAACCTTGTTTGTGCCCTTAGCAACATGGGGCCAGCAGACAGGCTTTCTGATTGGGATACCATGTGGACTGATGACTAGACAGGGCCCCAGGAGTTCTGCCACTGACATGCTCTGATACTTGAACCTCTCTGCGCCTCAGTTTCCCCATGCCTTAAATGAAGGATAACCCTTTTGCAGGGTGTTGTGCTGCTTGATTAATTACCATTGCTAAAATGCTTTGAAGATGAAGAGGGCTACTCAGGGGCAAAAGATGTTAATTACTTTAGACTGGCAATAAGATGCTGTTAGTTTCATGATGCATCAGTGGGGGCAGTGGGGTGGAGTTGGAGCCCTCTGTTCTGATCTTCTGTATTAGGATTAGCTGAATAAAAATCAAATCTTTCCTTCTACGGGGAACTCGCTCCTGAAGCTGGCAGCGTCACATGCTGTATACGATACTCCAGGGATGGCAAGTAGCCACAGTACCTCTGTTAATATCAATCCCTGCCCAGCCCATGAAACTCACCTCACCCAGAACTTGTTTCAACTTCTCCAGCTGTTCTTGGCATGTGATCAGATTTCATAAAGTTGATGCCATCCACTCCCACACATATGGCAAGGGAGAGTGAGAGAGAAAATCTACACGCAGCCGCTCAGTTATGAGAAGAGGCATTTGAATGGAAGAACATGAACATGAGCACAAACATCCCTTATGGTTCTTAGCACATCTTAGCTTGGCACAGAAGCTCCAGAAACATGGAAGTCCAAGAGTAATTCTAAAAACCATTTCCCAATGCACAGCTCAAGAATGATGCCTCATGGCTTAAAAGCTGTGGGTATGTCAACCCCTGTTTCAGTCCTTTTTTAGAAACACAAATGCACCATGTTTCACAAGACCTCAGCCCCTGGGTTTCAATCCACAGATTATTACCAAGACGACACTTAATGAAATGATTTGCTGTGGTATTTTGGTCTCGTACCTCAGTGGTTGTCAACCGGGGCTATACATACCCCTAGGGGTACTCAGAACTGATCTGGCCAATAATGTGGCTGATAAATACCGCTTGCCATTTATTAGCAGCCTTAGCACAGCACACAGGCAGCCAGGAGTGCAGCCGGGTCTGGCTGGCAAGTCTTTTGTGAGGGAAGAGGTATGGGGGGCAGATCAAGGCCCCAGCAGTGGGGGAAGGAGTGGGCCTGGGGCTGGGGCAAGGGCTTCCCACCCGGGGTGGGGCATGGGACTGAGCTGGCCATGGAGGGGGGAGGCAGCTCCCACAGCTACACACACCCCTGGGAGGACATGGGGGGCATGTGCCCCTGGATCTGTGCATGGGGCGAGGGTGGGCTGGGGCCAGGGCAGCATGGGGCTGTTCCCAGTGGGGGTATTCAGCTGGGCTGTGCTTGGGGTCAGCAGCGGCAGTGCTGGAAGGGGGTTTGAAGGGGCTACGGTGAATTTTGGAGTGGCTGCAGCCCTTTCTTTAGCTCCCTCCCAGTGCTGCCACCACCCACCCTGAGCTCAGCCTAGCCCCAGCCAGGAAGAACCTAGCACTGTGCCAGCCCCAGCCCACAGTGGCAGCCTGCCCTGAATGCAGATCTGGGGGCACAGGCCCCCTCCCATGCCCTCCCAGGGCATGTGCAGCAGCAGGAACTAACCCCCATGGATTAGCCACTTGCAGCCCCATGGATGAGCCACTTGCAGCTCCATTCAGTGCCCTGCCCTAGCTGTGTAGCACCTGCCCCAGTCCCACCCCTTCCTCATTACAGAGGCCTCCATCTGCCCCCTCACACACACCCCCCTCCCCTTAAAAACAAAGAATAAAAATATAAAGGGGTACATGAGCTGAAACTTTGAGACAGAAGGGAAGGGGTACACTTGTTAAAAAAAAGTTGAAAACCCCTGTCATACCTGTTTACATATGTACAATCTTCCAAGCAACTAGAGACAAATGAGGGCATGTGTGCACAAAGGGAACCTTATTTGCAAGGACAGATTCCTACTTGTGCACTCAAATCCCAGTGTAGGATGAGGTTTTTGAAAGCAAGCCACATCAGCCTAACTTGCCTCCTGGTGAAGTCAGTTCTTTGCTAGCGGAGTGGGTAGGCAAGCACTGAGCAACTTTCAAATTCCTACTATAATATCTAAAATGCAAGCAGGCAAACATGTAAAGGCCAGGTTGAAATCACGTGGTCCTCACCAGCCTAGGTAAACAGTAAACTAGACTACAAGGAATAAACTTCCATGGAGTTCACGTATAATGTTATATCATGGGTAACCTCATTGCAGTCTAAGTGTCAGAATGAGATCCTGGTTCCTCATCTTATCTAATCATAAAGACCCTGCTCCCCCACTGGCGATTTCAGGGACAGAACAGCTTTGGACCAGGCAGATTGCAGAATCCTTCTCTTCCATCGTACCACTGCTTTGAGAACTGGGCTCAGCTGATTCAGCAGCAGTAGGCTTTTGGCCCAAGCTGGATGGCTTCAGCATCAGGTCACCCTTAGCAGCCAAGAAATATATATAGCTCCTGCATACACCTTGCTGCTGCAAGCCCTCCTGAGATGCATCAGATTATTGTCCTCCAAGAGAAGAGTGACTGGCAATTGTGCAGAGGCTATGACAAGCCATAGCCCTCTGCACTGAGAGGCAATGAGTCAGAAGTTCCTCTGCTCACTTACTCTCAGGGTGCAGGGTGTGACTAGGGACTGGATGCATCTCAAGACTCAGAACTGCAGTGCTAATGGGGCACTGAACTATGCACTTTCCTTGTTGGCCTCACTTCATCTAAGAGTCAGAAGTAGCTTGGAGCTGTGCAGCAGCAGTGTTGTCCCTCACGCAGTTGTTGGTTCCCTTGAACTCTCTATGCTGCTCAACACTGCTTACCCTGCTTCAGGATCTGTGCTTTGCTTTTGCATAATGCAGGATCAAGCCCAGACTGTGTGAGCATGGGTGCATTCACTGCTCAGTGCCCACTTGGATGATGCACACAGCTGTATACTTGGATGGACTGATGTGCTTTTTACAGGGACTGTGACAATACTGCCAGTTTATTAACTGTAACCCCACACACCAATCCCTGCTAGCAATCCACTTTATGTTGGGGGTCAGCAGATGCCAAATGGGGCAGACTTGCACCTCCTTTTTTCTTTGTACCATGTAACACTATGGAATGAAAGTCAGATCTTTAGAGGTGACTTGTTTATTACATGTATTTAGAACAGTTACATTTGCATTTATTAATTTTGTAGCAAAACTGGTATTACCAGTTACTTCAGAGTGTAAAAATTACTGTCATAGATTTCATTGGCTACCAGACCAGTTATCACTCTACACAATAAAGCTACACTGATAAATTTCCTACTGAGCTCTGCAGGCCCTCCCGGGCTGTTGAAAGCTGCTTAATTTTCCTTGAGGAGTACCTGTAGCTCTCACTGGGTTCAGTATGAATTTGGAAGGCTCAGCACCTCATATTTAGCTTTGGACCACTACATATTCTTTGTAGCAAGGCTGTTTCAACTCTGTTTCTACATTTCGCTAGATCAGAGGTGCAGGAAGTCAGCCCAGCTGGGCTGACTTCCCATCCCCAGCGTTAGATCGGGCCAGGGCGTTAGCCCAGATGGGCTATCTTCCCATCTCCGGCACTGAATTGGGCTGGGGACAAGAAATCAGCCCAGCTGGGCTGACTTCCCATCCCAAGCACTGGATTGGGCAGGGGATGGGGAGTCAGCCAAGTTGGTCTGACTTGCCATCCCCCACACTAGATCGGGCTGGGGGTGGGGAGTCAGCCCGGCTGAGCTGACTTCCCATCCCCGGTGCTAGATCCAGTGCCCCAGTCAGCCCAGCTGCTCCGTGTCCCCAGCCCCGGCCAGATCTTGCGCCGGGGATGGGAAGTCAGCCCAGCTGGGCTGACTTCCATCCCCAGCGCTATGGTCGAAACTTTTCGAGTTTCAAAACATTTCGAAAAGCCTTGTTTTGTTTCAAGGCTGTTTTGAAGCCCTTTGTTTCATTTCAATTTTGCTGTTTTGACCTCAAAATGAGTCAAAACAGTGTCAAAACGAAATGGCCGGCAAAATTTTGCCCACTCCTACTGTGCAGTAGCTCGTTGCTACTGCAACGTAGTGTCACATCTTGGTTAGTGCCCACCCAATGCTACTGCACAGTAGTGTCTCATGTGGACATGGCCTCTACATAGTAGTCACTTCTGACTTCTGAGGGTAACAGGTTATGATTTCTTTGGCTAAGTTAACATTGTTAATGTTCCTGTGGTTAACATAGGTTAGCGTTTGTTGTTAACATTCCCATGGCCCTATGTAACAGGGGGCTTCCTCAGGGCCGATCTCCATAGCCCGCCCACCTGTTCTTGGGCCAACCGCCCGCCATCTTGTCCGCCACGCCTTGATGTTAATTGATTCACTGATTGATGTCAATTAAGCAGGAGGCTGCCCATTTTGTTGCCCCGATGCCAGGGGGTGCTCTCTGTGGCTCCTGTCCTCCCCAATACCGCAGCACAAGCCTCGCAGATGGCATCTTGGCATTTACATCCCCACTGGCCCCCACAATCATCCTAACAGGACCCCTCCATGATCCCTCCAATCAGACGGCCTCTCCGCCTTCATTTGGGCTACCTAGCCCCCCAAAACCATTTTCCCCTCTCGGGTATGGTCCCCCCAGGACCTTCGGCTACCAGCCCTGGCCCACCTCCAGGCCAGTCAAGACCCCAGGCCCCCGGCTCTTGCGCGTCCCTCACGTGGGGCACCTGGCCCTTTTGACCCTCCTGGTCCTAGCCCCAGCATGGGCCAGTCGAGGGTATTATCTTGTTCGGGTCAGGTCTCTAGCCCCTCACTCTCTCCCAGGGTCTGCCCTCTGGGCCCTTCACAAACACAGGGTTACCCACCCAGTGGTGGGGGCAAGGGGTTAAGGTGCCCCGACCCACCTTTCACCAGGGTGGTAACTGGCCTGGCATTTCCTGGGGGCTCCCGCATCACTGAGCCCCACCAGGCCACCCACTCCCGGCAGGGTGCAGTTTTAGGTCATGCCCAGGACCAGGAGCCTCCT
>NW_005841895.1:815355-847071 GCF_000455745.1 Alligator sinensis | reverse complement strand
CTCCCGTGTTTATAGAGGCAGCCCTTGCCTCCAAAATGGCTGCCCTCGTCAGGCACCTGGTGGCTGCCAGCTCCAGGCCCTTAAAGTGCCCTGCCACACCCTATCAAATGGTTCTGGCAAGCTTTGGTGGCCTGACCTCATGGGTGATACTGAATTTTGTAAGGTGACTCTGATGCATTCTTGCTAGGAATGCTGTTCACACTAAAGGAGCTGTTGAAGTAGAAGGGAAATTCTTCAGATCTAAAGCTAAATTTCTTATGGATAAGAGTACAGTCAACTGCATCTTAGTAAATGCAAATGCTGGTTTATTTTACATGGCAGAAGTGATTGGTAATATTGTTTTCCTGGGCTGTGGTGGATAGTTGTAATGAGAAAATTTCAGTCAGAACCTATTTACAGATTTATGAACTATTTCCAGATTTTAAGGCAGCCCCAGGCTTCACCCTATGGAATTTATAATTCTCATGAAATAGGACACATTACTAGTGCCACAGAAGATCTGTGATTATCTTCTAGTGACAAGGAAAGTGTCCCTGAAATACACAGTTTATTTATTCCAAGTTTGAGGAACAGCGAAGTAAATTGTAGGCTAGGCCAGCCTCCTGTTGAAACCATCTGCCTCCTGACTTGACAGTCTTATCTATAACAGGACCAAGATTTTCTGACTGTGGGGCAGAAGGACATAATGCCCTGAACCCAAGTTACCCAAGCATCCTGTACTACAAAAGAGAAGCTTGCAGCGTTTTGCAACAATAACTATTGTGCTGCTTCTGTGGAATTTTCTGACCCTCTGCTAGTGTCTCCTCCCTGTTACCAGTAAAAACCACACCACAGCTTGCAAGCTTTTCAATTTTTGTTCTTATCTATTTACCACAGAGGAAGAGGCAGGACTATCTAGTACTGAGAGCAGGGAGCTGGCAGTCGAAGTTCTCTCCATCGGTGACATATGACACATCAAATCACTTAGACCAAACTTTTCAAAGGGGTATGGATTTTGGATGTCTGACCTGAAATAATAGATGACAGTCCTCAGAGGTACTAGCCTTACAACATCCAAAGACCTCATTTGAATAGTTGGGTTCTTGGTACCTCTGAAAGTCAGAGAGTAGAAAAACGTCTTTCCTTTGATCATCCCAAATTATTCATCCCTTTGAAAGGACCTGTTTTTTTTTAAGGCCAAATTTTTATATTCAACCATCTTTAAATGCAACTTCAGGTTCCTAGGTACCTAACGGGGACTTTTTCCTAGGTATGGTCACCCTTATTCTGCAATAAGAATGACATGTGGCATTCTAGTCTGATCTACACCATAGTGTTTTGCTGAAAGAAGTTGCATCTTTGACTTGTGTGTATCCGCACACATATTGCTGTGAGTTGACAATGACGCAGCTTTGTGTTCCTTGAATAGATCCACCTTTCTAAATGAAAACAACCCTCAGCCAATAGACAACAGCTGACAAAAAACCAGCCTGGACTTGCTCCGGCAACACAGCAACGTCAGCAGTGGTAAGCCCTGGGCTCCTACCAGTGGCACCATGTCTTCTACTGACCCAGCCTCCCACAGAGAGGACTTGAGGCACTGGCAAGAGCTGCCAAGTGTACACGTCTTCCTGTGACACAGCAATGTCAGTACCTTGCTGTAAGACAGCAAATGTTCTGTGGCAGAACATCCTAGGGTAGTACAAGGAGTTTATCAGGAATAACTCCATGTGTAAGCAAGAACTTTAAGTCCCTTAGAAAATGGGATTTACCATCTGAGTCATACAGGTTTTGCCACACACAACAGATCAATGCCTTAGTGCTTTGAAGAATATGGACCCCATGAGATTCTCCAGAGTGCATAAGTATCCACAGCAATTAGGCACCCGTGCTTGTCTGAACACCCCACTAGGTGCTTGTCTGTGTTTTTAGGTACCTACACGGTTTTAAATAAAAGCCTGTCCATTTGCACCTCAAATTGCAGATCTGTGATAGGAATAATGACACTTAGGACACAGAAGACACTACTGTGACTATGCAGTAGTGTAGCTATATATGCAGGAGCTTTAAACTAGATAGCTCAATAATGGTAGCTGAACAGAGCTAAGCCCTGACTAGCCACCTGACTATTTACCCTACTTCTCAGCACGTTTTGCTACATGCTGTTGGCACCAATATGAAAGTAAACCAACTAACAGTTAGCTCAGGTTAATCAGCAGGTATCTCAGCAATGCAGCTGAGATAGACAAACACTATTAGCATTATCACAGAGATGCTAGGATTTGACCTCATTATAATTAAAATTTCTATATTGCCTGACTTCCCCTAATGACAGTCGCTATAATTGTGCAACCTACTCTTAATTATTTTTCCAAGAATAATTAATACTTCAGAGTTCATGTTTTGCAGTAGCCTTTTTACTCACAAATTGAAGAGTTACCTTGCTATGGATTTGTCCATGACCACCAACAGCAACCTAATGAACTAAAGACACAGAACATTTTTTTGTTAAGCAAGAGAATAATCTACTGACCCTAATCAAAACTGACCTTTTTCACTGGATACCCAAAAGAATAAATAGCAAGCCTGCAATAAGTTTTGTATGTAAGATGATGCCATGGTGATTGTGGCTTACAGATCTCTAGCTGGAATGGAGCTGATCATTTGATTAATTAATTACTCTGATACACAGATAGGACACTCAACAGCTGTGTAGGCTGACAAAAGACATCAGGTCCAGTCCTGTAAATAGTCAGATGTGTTGGTGAGTTTACACACAGATGTGAGTAGTCCCTTTACCTTCCATATTTAAATATGTTGCATTGCTCTCAGGAGTAAAATTACTCTGGTAAATGCTTGTATTTATTTAGTCCTGCAAGTGACAGGTATTATCACACAACCTGAGAACTGACCCTGCTCAGCACTTGATAAAATCAAGGTGTTCTGTCCCAGTTCACCAAAACTTGTTAGTGCATGCTTGACTTCAGATCAGTGGGATCTGGGCCTGCATACTTAGGTGATTTGCTGAATCAAAGTTAACAGTTTATTCAGCACTTACCTAAGTTTTAATTGTGCTTTCAATTGTGTTTAATTTATTGCTGGTAGAGAAGAACCAACCTGAAGTTGATGTTTTTCTCTAATGAGTGACAATAATGTAGAGTTGGGTCATTTTTGCTATAGGTGCTGTACTCTAGCTCTAGGCTTCAACAGGACAGTTCCTGAGAGTAAGCTTTCACAGGAGTAAGGGGCTTTGCATTCAGGCTGTGACGTGTGATGTATTGTGGACAGATTGGGCATGTTCTATGCCAGCTGATGGGCAGTTACTCATGCAAGCGGTCACCTCAGCATCAGTACGATGCACCGTGTGACCCAAAATGATCTTAATGCTGTTGTTTATTGCTGTAATACTGACAAGACAACCAGACCAAGGCCCCATGGGGACGTCCAGACAACCACAGACGTGCAGCATGTGGCACCACAGACCCATCTGCGGCACCACACTCCACATATGCAGGCATTCCCTGTGCCGCTACTTTGCTGCTACTTTTGACCTGGGGGAGATCCAGGGGTTAAAAAAAACCCATGCCAGAAAAAGCAGGGTGATGCATACAGTGGCAGCATGTGCTGCCCAAAACCAGAGCCTGCCTGGCCATGCTCTGGCTGCTGGTCAGGTTTCCTGTCAAGGCTGCAGCTGCTGGAGGCCCCCAGGACTCTAGGTAAGGCTGCTTGGGCCAGCATAGTTGCTGGCTCCAGCCTCCCGACCCCTACCCGGGGTAAATTGCTGCATGCCAGAGCATGTGTGGCATGGGCATTCCCCGGGGACAAGTAGCAGCAGCATAAGGTGTGCCACTGCTACTTGTCCCTGGGGAAGCAAATGTTCCTGCTCTTCTGGATGAGCCTTATGTAGTAGGTTTTGTTCAAACATAGAGCCCTTGCCCCAGAGAACTTCTATATTTTGGAAATGTTCTTTTTTTCTCCTCTGTTGGATGATACAGCTCTAGGGAGTATGTTCATTCAAACGGGAGTTTCAGAACTGATGACCATGGCATCAACTCAGAATATTAACACAAAACAATTTATTTCATTCTTATTAGCTCAATAATTTAATTTACAATCACATGGCTGCAGTGACATTGAAATTAGAGGACACGAGTGACATTAGGAACAGAGCTAACATCAAGATTGCCACAGGGGAAATCATGGAACTGCAGGGCTAACATTGTAGTATAATAATAACATTCCTTGCAACCTCTCTGCAGCGTGGAAAGCTGCAAGCCGACATTTTTCAAATGTCCCAAAGAATCTGAAATGTAAATATTTAGAGAAGTGTTTTTCTTGCCAGATCGAAGCTGAGAGGGATCATAAACATCAGCTCCTAATAGAAACATTTAAAAAAGCCGCACTCACCATTGCCAGCTTTTGAAAGCAACATCTTTTAAATTAGATAGGACTCTCCTCTACGTCCTCCTGCTGTTTGCCAACAGATGCTAGATTAATGTACTGTTTGAAGTATAAAATATTAACATCACACAGCTTATACATCACACAGATGAGCAATAAATGACCTGCTTGGGATTCAAGTCAAGGAAGACACAGACAGAAGAAAAATGCCAAGTGAAGAGAACTATTGTTTTAATCATGCACTACTTTGGTGACACGTGTTAAGGTACTTTCCGTGGCCAGAGGAGCCTGCAGACTAATTGAGACATAGCTCAGCAACACATGACAAGAAATGAAGGCAAATCTTGACCCTTCCTTGACTGTGCTCTGCTTCTGGGGATCCTCGTCAGTAGTTTGGTCTGTAAAAGGAATAGATCAAATAAACCAATAGCCATTTGCAGTCTATATTGAGAAATGCTAAAATCTTGCCTCTCTCACCATGTCACCTCTTTTACATATTAACCATGATCTTCTGGAGAGGAGGAGAGCAGGGGGAGCTTTAGTAGCTGAAACTTTTTGGGTCCAAAAATACAGATTTTGTTTGACTGAAACATTGAATTTGTGTCAATTTTAGTGAACTGTTTCAGAACTTTAAAAAAAAAAAGACTGAACACCCCCCCTCCCCCCCAATTGGTCATGCTAACATTTTTCAAACAAAACATTATGATTTGTTCATCTTAGAACTACTGGTATGATTTATTTTCAAATTTAATTGTTTTATTTAATTCCCACCCCCCCAAATCTAAATGAAACATTTGTTTTGGTTCCAACTAAATGTTTCAGCTGGTGATTTTTTTTTTTTTTTAACTTTCTGGTTCACTAGGAATTTCAAAGAATTTTGTCTTGGGTTGATCCCAAATGACATTTTTTTACTTTTTTTTCAGAAATGCCAGAGAATAGAAACAATCAGCTCCCTGCTAGAAGAGAGTGCCATCTCTGGTCACAGTCCAAAGCTCCTCTGTATTTGCTGCTCATTCATGCTCCTCTTGTTGTATTGTGAGAGCACTGGAACCAGCTTGTCTATTTGTGCTCCATAAGGACTCCTTGCAGCTTCTAGTTTGATAAGGACTGACCCTAATAATTCTCCCAGATTTTATTTAAACCAATCTTTGCTGGGGTAGGCCTTTGAGTATTTAGGGGGAAGATATTCAAAGGACAGTTCTATATATTAAATCCCAGTTCAGACCTCATCTCCCCTTTAGGCAGGGCTGTGTGGACACCTTAATACTCACAGAACTTTATCAAGTACCACAAACCCCAAACATTTAGAAATTATTTCTCAAGCCTCCAAAATCATGAGATTGGCTTAAAAGTAATGAGATTAAGAAAAGATATATTTGGGGTTCACATCTAGTTGTCTTCTGGATTTTGAGCCTGTGGAGTGTATGTAGATTCATTCCTGTAACCATGATAGCTGAAACTTCGTGTTTGCATTTAAATGAAAGCTGTGATTCACCTGAAAACACAACTCCAGGAACTGGGGCTTTAAAAAAATCATCTATTACAAGACTTACAATGAAACTAGAAAAGCTGGCAACACGGTATGTCTCAGTGAGGCTCAGTCCTTCCATTCCATTTAAAGATTTCCCAGCATGTGGGACACTACCCAATTATCTTTTGAAGCTGTAGAGTGCAGCTATTTTATTCTCCTTGGTCCATCCCAGTAGGCTCAGCACTCAAGAGAAGGTGGGCCAAGGATCCTGAGAAGAGCTGAACATATTCACAAGTCTTGCGATAAAAAGCAAGCAGGGGAAACCCTGTGTCATGAAAACCAGAAGTCAATCTGAGCAACATAGGAGCCAGTGAGTGAGCTGAATTAATCTTCTGGGTTGCAATTGACTTTTTGCAGGAGCCAGTTGGTCCCTTTGGTGAAGAAGTACAAACTGGGATCTGCAGTGTTAACTGTGTCAAGGAACAGAGGCTGAGAAGGTAGAGCAAATGAGGACTGAGCATCAATTCAGCATGAGTGAAAAAGTATGGGGAATAGATGCTACAACAGCATCAGGGATGATGGAGAATAAAAGGATTTGAACTCTATGATTTTCCCATTGAAACTAGTATGCGTTTTGCCATCAGCTACAATGGGAGGTACACTGGACCCTCTGCTGTTTCTTACATAGGAAAATTAATTACAAATTAAAAAAAGAACTAAAATTCCAAGAGCGGGGCAGGAAGCTGGTTTGCAGAGCTAAGAAACTATGAAGAGCTGGGCCCCCCCACTGCCAAGCAGAGCCCTCACTTCCAGCACCCTCTACGCATTGTTTTCTTCTTCTGTCCCTGGTAATCATAGCTACCCTTTCACTCTCATGCTTACTCCTAGCTTTGTGATTTCACCACTAGGCCATGCAAAGTCTCATCTTTACAGAAAGGGACATCCAGCAGAGATCAGGTTAGCAGGGCGTGTATGGGCTTGCCTGGAAGGGGCAGCAGGAAAAGATTGTGAAGAGAGAAAAATCAGGCATTTCATTTCAAGAAGGGCTTAATCCCCCTTTTATCTTCCTCTCTGTGGTGGTTTATGAAATGCTGGGAAAGAATGCTGAGAGCCAAAAATACTGCACCAAAACCAGTCCCCTCCAAGCCAGTGCCCAACAGGCACCAAATGTACCCACTGAAGAGCTCTGCCTGGTGTTTAGAAACATGCTTCTAGAGCCCTGTTTTCAGTTGGCTACGACTTGCCCTTCTTTTGCACTCACTGAACTGAGTGTGGGAGTAGATCCTAAGCACTTACGCCTCTGCCTGCCTGGTTTGGGCTGGCAAAATTACTGACTCAAGTTTTATGGGCATTATTTGGAGCCATAAAATGAAGACAGCCCTTTGGGCACCTGGCACTTCCTTTTCTGGGAGCTAACTTTTATTTCACTACAACCTGATGCAGTCTCTCCAGCCATTTTCTCTCCCCTACTTTAAAGATGAGCCTTCCCAAAACGGCCACCTCTAACAGCCCTGAATCCATATGCAGACTTCACATCTCTATAATGGACAGAAACAAAGCCCTGGGATGAAACCATCTCAAACTTTGGATCAGGATGTTAACCGAGATCAGAACTTCCTGGCACTGGGCTATTCTTATGCTTGGAGATAATACAGATTGGACTAAAACCTACATTTGTCTCTAGAGCCTGGTACAAATTGACCAGAGCAACAGAGACTCTGGGCCACTCCATTTAAGGGCCAACTCTTGCTTTTGCCTGTGGGTAATGGTTACTCCCCACTGTAGGCCTGGTGAATATTCAACGAAATAAGTATTCCATTTTGGTGCAAGGATTAAATTGTAAGACAGAAAGCATCCAACATAAGGAAGAAAAGAAAAAGCAAACCCTTTCAAGGGACACATTTGAATGTGGAAAATTTTTATTTATTTGTTTGTTTTTAACTGAAGAAACCACAATAATTTGCTGTATAATCTCATGAGGACATGATATGACATGCTGCTTCCTGCTGGGACCTGGCTTGCTCCAAAATGATTTTGTGTGTTAATTATGTGGTTTAGATGATGAAGATTAGTTCTGAATAAGCTGGTTCAGATAAAAGGAGAAGAAATGGGGACAAAGCCTTGGCCCCAAACTCCAAGCCAAACGTTTCTAAGCTTTGCAAAAAAAAGTTGATTTAACTTTTCTTCATTGCTCCTTTGTTTTGCAGCTAAAATGTTATGTTGCGATGCATCGTTATTTTATTAGCTGGTTTGTGCAGGGATTTGAAGGAGCAAAGTGCTGTATAAAGGGTAACTGCTGTCATTGTGCAAATAGAAGAATGCATGTATGTAGTTCACAAAGTTATATTTCTGCCTGATGTCCTAAGCTGTCTGCTGAGCTTGGTTTAAGTTTTTTTTAGATTCGTTCCAGGATAAATAACAATAGCAGGGATCTCCTCCTTCAGCATGTTTCTACAGACTTTCACTTTCTAGATCTCTTGGCATTGCAAGTTTAGTTATTGACTGACTTCCTGAGCTGGCAATCTGGCCAGTGTTTCTCAAAACATGAGTACATAAAATTAGGTTCCTGAAACTAAATGTAGATGCCTGCATAGTCAGATTTTTCCAAACCCAGTGAGAGGTGTTGGCTGCTCAGCTGTTAGAAAATCAAACTACATTCTCAGGAAGCTGAACACAAACTGTTTTATAAATGCCCGTTTTGAACAGTTGCCTTAGTCTACTGCAGACTCTGGATTTCATTTTAAAAAATGTTTGGCATTCAGTAATCAAGAGAAATTATACATGCAGTTACAATGACTGTACAGACTGGGCACTGCATGTGCTACTTGGATGTATAATTATCCATGTGCATGTGCATTTACTTGGTTTGTACATAAATACATAGCAAGCATGAGCCTGACTCTTCACTGTGAGGCACCCTCCTGTAGTCCTTTCCAATCGTGCAAAGTGAGAGCAAAATGCTACCAGATTTGAAAGACGGTGCAATATATCCATTGGACTTATAAGACTTATGCATATATAAAACCCCTGGCAGACATTAAATTTAAGACATGATTAGTCTGTTAATCACATCTTAAATTGTAACCCAACCACACATTCGTGGAATTAATGGTGCCCCGAAAAAGGGAAAACAGCCCTTGTGTAATGTTTTTGTGGGTGGTTTCCATCTTGCCTTAAACTGAACATGTGGCAGGGTTAGGGCTTTATCAAGGTCTCCAACCAGCCCTGGTGACGTCCCCACTGGTCAACAAACAGATGGTTTTTGGCTGGATCTGGCACTGTCCCAGGGCTCAAACCAACCTGTGCCAGCTGCCAATCAGTTGATTGTCGGCCAGATCTGGGACTGTACCAGGCCTCAAACTGCCCCCAGGGCGCAGCAGGGACCTGTTGGAGCCCTGGTGCATCCTGATTCAGTCAATTATTAGCTGATCGTCAGCCAGCTGTGAGGGTGGGCTGGTTCGAGCCCTGGTGCAATCCCAATCAACTAAGTGATCCTGGGTTCCTGCTGCACTGGCAAGTAGGGCACGATTGGAATCTGTTCCCTGATCCCAAAATCATGTGTCCTGCCACGTATGCGTGGCATGGCAGGAGGCGTGACTGTTGAGATTAGGGTTCAGATCCCATCAGCCTTTAAATGAACATCTGTCGGTGCCCTAAGACTACACACTGTGTAAGGTAATATAGAAAAACAGGCCTGAAGTGTCCAAATTAGGCATGTGGGTGATGATTTGGGGGTTCCAGATTTGGATGGGGGAGAAGGAAACACTGCATTTTGTGTGAGGTGGTATGATGCAGAATTTCAAACCAGGTGAAATCAGGATCTATTAAAAACGCTATGAGAGCCTGCTCCGGAGAAAGATTCTGACACAATTGAGCCACAGAGGCTTGAATTAACGTGTAAACTGTTGGGATGCTTTTGTTAAATAATTGCAGAATCTTCTGAGAGCTTCTTCCATCAATAATTAAGACCCAGCACTATTCATCTCTGTTTAGTGCATGTTCTTAGCAATTTTTACTTAAAAGAGATTTGAGTGGAAAATAGTCCTCTGCCCTGGGATGAATGGAGTAAATTAGACTTGGGCTAATGAACTAAATTCTTCCTCGGTAACTTGTTTTCCCTGTCCATATATAAAGGCTACCAACTAGTCAGTACCAGCCCCCTTTGTAACTTTATATAAGTAATCTGCTACAAAACTGCACTGGATGACTTCTAAAATCTGAGTTTTAAATGCAGATTCTTTCCTCTGTAATGGGCACAGCACAAACATTTCAGTATTTGTGCTCGTGCCTGGGAGCTGGAATCTAAAACTGCCTCTGAACAATAGTGAAACCAAGAAGGCTATTTTTATTCTCCTGTTCCTCCCCTTTCCCCAGTGAAAAAAAATAGAAATATTATTAGGAAAGAAGAAAATGGGAAGGGATATCATTTATTTGTTTGTTTCAGTTATTTAATACTAAGCTAATACACTTTGTTTCTGCTTTGTGAAGCAATTCAAATTTTGGACATTCTTATATAAAAGTATGTCAGGCTTATATTTAGTTATACAGATGCTGGTTTGAACTTTTCATTAGCTGTTATTCATAGCACATATCAGCACAAGAAGATGATTGTGTTTTCAGTCGGTATCTGTACAGTAATGTTCAGATATCTCTCTGGCCTGTAGCCATCTGTATGTATGCATGCACGTCATCTGTACTTACATGCCAGAAACTACAGATCTGTCTGGTATCATCTGGGCAACCAAGGTGCTGTTCAAATAATGTAAATGCCTTCAAAACAGTTCAGATCAAAGGTCTGCCTTCCGATAAAATTAAAATGACAAACTTAAGGCAGTTTTACCAGTAGGGCTTGCTGTATGCAAATAAGCTCCTCTCAGTCACTCTGTATGATGCCTGGCTAAATTAGTTATACATCTAATCTTATCTAGCTATCTGCCTGTCTGTCTGTTTTTCAGCATTTCAGTACCCATCACCGTATTATCTAGGCGCCACCACAAGATTAAGGAGCTCCGATGTCACATTCCCAGCACAGTCTGTTCAAAGGGCAGCAGGAGAGCATTTTATATTGGGGAGCGTGGAAGAGGGCTGCGAGAGAGAGAGGGAAAGGAAAAGAAGGGCATAAGTGGATAGAGAAGCACTGGTTCTGCTGGTCTCGAGCTACTTAGCTAGTACTAAAATATAAAAACCTCATGTCAGCCCTCGGGTTCTGATAAAACCAATTTGATTCTGATAAAAGGACTGTCAGATAGGAAGGTTCTTCTGTCCATGTCTCTTCAGAAGATTGCCTTTGCTTGGTCCTTGTTGGCCTGCTGCTATTCCTCTTTCCTGATTTTATTCATGTGTGCTAGTGTGCATGGTCCCAATAGGTGAGATGGCACAGCCTTGCAGTTCTCCCACATGCAGCTGGGAATGGCTTGCCCTAACTAACAGAGAGGCAAGAGTGCATTTGAGTTTTACCTTGTTGTGCACAGCCTCATAAATAACCACATTTAAAGAAATTTGGAGCACGTACTTAGATACGTGCAGAACCACTGACTCCAAAAGCTGGTTTGATGCTATGAAGGTCTAGACCTGTTCACCTGATTGCTATTAACCCCCACTCATTGCAGCGGGAATAGGCTCCAATTGATCTGTGTAATTTCCAAGATGAACCTGCAATATCAACTGTTCTGTCATCATCAATGAGTTGTGTTGCTGACCATTTAAGCACATGCTTGATAAAATAAACATTATCAGAAACACGTTCCTCCATCTGTGACAGGGGACAGTGGGTATTTCGCTGTCAAGCCTCCTTACTGGTACTTCAGCGGCCTTTTGTCCCTTTTTTTATTTTTTATTACACTGAAGTGTTATCCAAGCGGGAAACAAAGGACCAGAGTTAGAAAGTCACCATTTTATGTAGGTGTAAGTGATTACTGAAAGCTTTATGAGTATGGCCTCAAGAAAGTTTCCCTCCACTTAATTAAAGAAGCAGATAAGTATCTAGGTGGAGGGCACAGATTGGGTCCGAATGAATTATCAGCCAAGGCTGGTTCACTGCACCTATTGTTAAAGCCAACATAGACTATCAGATGAATGCATTATATTTGCCTATTATAACACTATGTCATTATATGACATGTTATAATTAAAGCCTGAGTTAGTAACAAAACTATTTGGCTGGGGTTATGTTGCCTTTTGGCTTTTGTGGTTTTGGTTTCCACCTTTTTTTAACCCTTTACAACCTGCATTATAGCTTTCGTCACTGTAGATATATAGTTTCTAATTTAGAATCTGATTTCTGTACCCATTCTGTACCCAATGTCAATAGTCAGAATCTAGCCTATAATCTGCCTGAATCTGTGCATTTGCCAGCAATGGAAATGTACAGTGATCTTCAGGATGTCTTGCATTTGAAAGCTTGTCTCGCTTTATCGCAACTAGATAGTTGATCTGTTAAAAGATATCACGCTAAGAAATCCTTGCCTCGTGCAAAACTTCTGGACCATCATGGCTACAACATCGCTGTTACATTACTTTAAGTTTAAGGTAATATTGAAGATGGACATTAGACAAACTGAGATCATGTGTACAGTGCCTCTTCAGTTCCTTTCATTTTAATTTTGCTGTTTACAACCTCAGGGCTCCTCTTTTTCCTCTTGTTTTTCTCTAGATCTTTTACATAGGGAAAAAAGTGACAGCTAGACAATATTCTGGACCTAATCCCAGATCGCTTGCATTCACAAATACCAATTACTAAATTGAGCGTGTGATTGCATGTATGAGATTACTGTGTTTACAGTTTGGGTTGCTGCATGTGTAAATGTGTTGAACTGGTGATTTGTATATGCAAGTATTTTAAATTTCAGCCATTGGTTATTTATGCATGCATTTAGCTAATCTATATGAAAATTAGATGCAGCATAATAACCAGATGTCCATAACATTGCAGCCATGCCTCCCCTCCACTTCACCCAAAATGCACAGAGTAAGTGTCATGGCAAGTCCACTAGCAGTGTTGTTGGAAGCATCCAAGCACTCTTTGTACTGGGAAGAGCCTGAGATATTTCAGGGCAACATGATACAACACTAGCTTTTCTATTGTTGTTTAGCAACTTCTATTGATAAATATTTTGGATAAGTCCCGCTGGTGTCTGTCTTTATATTGATAACTGGACTGAGATTCTTTTTGGATTGGAGATGATGAGGCTAATAAAGGTTACTTATTAAGAGGTGGCTGCACATAGCAAGAAACACTATCCCACCAACCTGGCAGATCAGTCAGTGAGAGTATCTCTGGCTCCTGTGATGTTTTTAACTTGATGCACTGCTCTTTAATGACCTTTCTTCTAGAATCAGACAGAACTGGATTCAGCCTCTGTAGATTGCTCCTCCAGTTTCAGCCAAGTGGAATTAAACACTTAAGGGTAATTTACCATCATCACTATCACCTGGATCTTTTGACTTGTGCAGTCTCATCTTGGATAAGATTCTTCTCATGCCAATGACTATAACAAGGGCCTTGCATCAATCATATGTCCTTTGCTTCATCAGTCTGGGATTTATTTGGAGTGTGAGTGGTCTAGAGGATGGGGAAGTTATTGTCCGCTTCTCATCAAACAAACTACACAGTTAAAGAAAAGTGAACATTTTTCTCTGGAAGCCTGATGCTTTGCATGGGAAATTTTATTTTGTCAAAACCCCAAGTTTTCTTTGGAAAAGAGCTTTGATAGAAAAGATTTTAGCCTTTCCTAATTAGTGGCATGCTGGTCTTGCCCTGGTCCTCTGCCTAGAGGAGAATTTTACCCCCTTACTCCTTTACTCTCATGATCCAATCAGTGGGCTTGTTCCCTTTTATGTGACTCCTGCTTGCACTAAAGTCAATGGCCTGCTCCTGCTCCCATGTAACTTGGTGGGTTTGCTCCATGTGCCTACAGTAGAGGAGAGTGTGCTTCTTCCCACTACAATTCATTATGTACTCAGCAAAATTTTTAACAATAAAAAACAGCTAATTTCTCTTCTCCCTAAACCTTCCCATCAATCTCTCAAAGCCACATTTACTGAACTCCATTGAGTGATTATTGCCCCATCTTGTTGGATGAGTCAGGCAGAATTACATAGATACTTTATCATGACACAGTCAGTGGACAGCATATTATTAGGCACTTAATAAAACTGTGACTGTTCTCACCAACATGGAATGATTTCATAGATTTCATAGACGTTAGGGCTGGAAGGGACCTCAGAAGATCATTGAGTCCAGCCCCCCCACCCGAAGGTGCTGCAGGTTTTTCCTCCCAAGGTGGAGAACCTTGCATTTTTCAGTGTTAAAAACCATCAGGTTCTTATCTGCCCATTTGCTGAGCCTGTCCAGGTCAGCCTGGATTGCCGCCCTGTCTTCTGGTGTGGATGCTTTGCCCCAAAGTTTGGTGTCATCGGCGAACTTGGCCAGTCTGCTTCTGACTCCAGTGTCCACATCATTAATGAAGATGTTGAACAATATG
This sequence comes from Alligator sinensis, assembly GCF_000455745.1. Taxonomy (NCBI): domain Eukaryota; kingdom Metazoa; phylum Chordata; order Crocodylia; family Alligatoridae; genus Alligator; species Alligator sinensis. The sequence continues at coordinate 832,737 of NW_005841895.1, read as the reverse complement.
GGTCCAAGGACAGAGCCTTGGGGGACCCCACTGGTCATAGGGCACTGTGACGATTGACTTCCGTCGATTACCTCCCTCTGGGTCCAACCACGGAGCCAATTTCCCAGCCAGCGGATCGTGGTGGACCCAAGGCCACAATTGGCCAGTTTCGCCAAGAGGTGATCACGGGATACCAGATCGAAGGCTTTTTTGAAGTCAAGATATATGACATCAATCTCTTCTTCCTTGTCCAGGTGATAGGTCACCTGGTCATAGAAGGAAATGAGATTGGTCAAGCAAGACCTACCCACAACAAACCCATGCTGGCTATCCCTCAGGATGTTGGCATCAGCCAGTCCATTAAGGATGGCCTCTTTAATAAACTTTTCTAAGATCTTCCCAGAGATAGAAGTCAGGCTGATGGGCCTATAGTTTGCTGGGTCCACTTTCCTCCCTTTCTTGAAGATAGGCACCACATTGGCCTTCATCCAGTCTTCCGGCACTACACCAGAGCGCCAGGAGTTTTCAAAGATCCTTCAAAGATGATATGCAAGGGGAGTTTGAAGGGAAAATACAGAGGAACTAGGGAAACCAGCTTAACATAAGGTTCAAATATGTATGGAAAGGTAGGGAAAGGATTCAGATTTTTGCTGTAAGGGTCATTTCAGAGCACAGTTTACAATTGGGTTTGTTACCATGTGGAATGTGCCGGCTAAGCAGTTGTCAACAAAGTACATATTTATTGCCAGTAAATCACTTGCAATGAATTTTACCCCAGTGCAGAGGCACAGCACATGACCTTTGCCATTAAAACAAGGGGGAAGGAAGTGATGCAGAGGCCCCCTCCTTAGCCTGCTTCTCCCTCTGGCTGCAGCAACTATTTTAAAGCTCATCACCTACATTTACAAAATCTTAGTTTCATAGGTGGTAGGGTCTGAAGGGACCTGAGCAGATCATCAAGTCTGACCCCCAAACATCTAATCATGTTTTAGTTCGCTTGCAAATGGATCCATAAATAGACCAATGAGTATTGTTGGCTTTGGTCCTCAAAAGGCTGGAGCTGTTTGGTAATTGTTCTAAAGTGTATGAACACAAGAAAATCTCAGCTCTGTTTTAAAAATGTTTCTAGCCTTTCTCTACTGCCTTCTGTCCAGAGAGCCCCTGACATTTTGCTAATATGAGTGAGTTAACCCTCCTAGTCCTTGATCCTGGTGTCCCAGTCTCCATGACCTATGTCAGCATTATTGCCATTTTTTTTACAGATGGGAAAACAGAAGGCCTGAGTCATGAACTGACTTGACTAAGGTCACATACTGAGTCTATAGCTGTGTCAGGCACAGGACTCTACTTTCCTTGCTCCACACCATTCTTCCTATGTAAGTAATAAAGGGCAGATTCTTTGCAGTGGCACCCAGAAGGCGGTAAGATGAAGCCTGATAAGTGGGGAAGGGGGAAGCTCTTGACAAGGGGAGCTGTCCATTGGCAGCTGGTACCTGTGTCAGCCCCCACACCTCTGGCTTGGTACAGACAGGGTGCCTTGAGCATGCTGTGCTCCCATAGTCACCAGATGAAACCTGGTTCTTGGAGAAGTTAGGGTCAGCCTAGACAGGCTTTTTATACCACAGCTTTGAACCTGGGGCCTCAGACTGACCAACATGGCCACTCATCCTGGCTTGCCATCCTATAGTTAATCACCCAGGCAGGTCAAGTCTGTCCTGAAGCCTCCAGCAGGACCTAACCATCCACTCACTTGTTGGCACCGGAGTGGCTGGCCAGGGTCCACTGGCTGGCTGGCCTCAACTTCCCCCATATAAACTCCTGACCCAGAAGCAGAAATGTCTGGAAAACAGGGCTCAGCATGATCCCAGACTACCTTTCTGTTCCCTTTAACTTGTGCTCTGACTTCATTCTCTGCTTGATCTCCTGACTCCACTCTTGGCCTGATTCCCCAGCTTTCAGATTTGGCTAGTTCCTAGACCCTGCTCTTGGATCGACCTCCTGGTTTCTTGACCCAGTTTGTCCCTGGAATCTGCTTGTTTCTCCCAACCCCCTCAACACCTTGATCCCTTAGTGACCCCAGACCTGGCTGCCCATGATATGGTGTTACACAGGCATTGAGAGCCAGGCTAGTATCACAGGTACTCTGAAACCCTACTGGGGAAAAAAAAGCCCAATAAGCAATATATACATACCAAATTACTTGGATTCTTCCAGTGCAGTTTGATGAAGGAGGAAGATTTGGCCCATCATGCACATAAACAATCACATATTCATCTCTTCCATCAAGGCTGTGTGGCTTTCAGAACAGGGGAGAATCTGGGCCAGGATTTCTAACAAAGTTTATGATAATAAGTTCTTGAGAATCCTAATCATATGCCTAGGAATGGTTCAGGCTAGGTAGTGCCTGGGGATTTTAATGGAATTGTGGGTTGTGCTTGCCTGCTCAAACAGTTTCCAAGAAAGGACACAGGGCAAAAGGTAGGTCTCACTGCTGGTGGGATTTTGGACATTATGAAATGATTTTTTTCCATGGAAGGTGATTCATTTGTTCCATTTGTCCCATCCTATCTCTGCTTCCTTAAAGATGCTAGCCTGCTTCAAGTGTGCATGACAAATCCCTCTCAGGGTAAATCCCATTTCAAGGGCAATTAGGGTTGTGAAGATCTGACACACTGATAGCTTGCTGAGAGCAGCAGGCTAAACAACAAAGGGTAAAGTCCTGCCCTGGCTGCTGTGCATGGATGATGGGAAGAGTTAGGGAGTGCAGAGGGATGATCCCCACCCTCATTCTTAATGACTACAACAGGGAAGAGTCTGCCTTGTGCTCTCTCAATCCAGGTTAGAGTTTTCCAAGGAGAAAGCAGTTTTCATACAACCTTCAATTTTTTAAGGGGGAAAAAAAATCTCCCTAAGCATGTAGAATGACCAGGGCAACCTTCAATGTATGAGCTGGGCACAAATTGAGTCTGCACACAGCCCAAAAGAAGAGCTCTTAGATGCACTGGCTTCCCAGGTCATCTCAGGAACACGTTGACTCTGAAACCTAACAAGGTGAATGTGCCTGTCAGCTTTTTTAGTGATTTCACACTGTAATGGAAATGGAAGATTGAGTTGGTCACCCAGCATCGTGTGATGATAACCCAGGGCATGTGGTTAATGTATCCCTTGGTCTTTCATGGTCCAAGTGTACTTGGTTTGTTGTCCTGGGATGACAAGACCCTTCAGCTCTTCTGCATGTTTGTTCTGAGGGCAGCTGGTGCTACAGGGGGACACCGATTCCGTCTGGAGCAGCGTTATGGTGCATTGCCCCAGCTGTCTGTGTAGGATCAGGCTAGTGTCAGGCTTCACCACTCCAGTGCTTTCTGCTTCTCCAGTCCCCTCAGAGGACAATGGATTTTGCCCTCAAACTTTTTTTTAAAACTTCAGACCTCTCTACTTGTATTCACACCCATCAAAGACTCAAGTGCCAGTAACATTTCCCTAATTGACAGGCTTGGAGTCTGAGCCTTTCAATTTATGCCCAGAACAGGTGGGGCAGCTATAGAAGCTTCCCCCATCCACCCCAGCTCCTTCCCACCAACAGGACTCAGCCCTGCCCTGGAGGGCCAGAGAAGGGAGTTTCCTCTCCCTGTGCGATGAAAGAGAGCTCAGCCCAGCAGATCTCCCAGCTGCTCCAAAGCTGAGGAGCCCCTGACAATCAAGCTCTCGGGATTCTGGGCACCTACTACTGCAAAATCTGCACGGAGCTGCTGGCAGCCAACCTGCTGGCAGACAATTGCTCTGGTTTTGCCTTTAACAATTTGGCATAAAAGGCTGGAGCAGAAGCCCTGGATCACGTTAATGAGGTCAGGGACTTGGCTGTCCTTTAAGGAAAATGCTGCTCAAGTTTGGCTTGCCTTGTCCTCCATTTGTTTCCCTTTGCCATGAACAACCCAAGGCATAGGCATTGAGTATATTGGAGCCTGAAGGCCCTGCCACACCTCAGGAAGAGGGTAGGGTGACCACCCATCCCTAATTAGGCAGGACAGTCCCAAAATGGGAACTTCAAGCAGGGGTGAATTAATGCACAGGCCTGTGGAGCCTAGGTCCAGGGACCTCTGCCAATCAGGGGCCACCTGGGGCACCGGGAACAGCACAGCTGAGGTGAGCATCCTGGCCACGGGCATCCGGAGTGGGCAGTGGGTGCCTCCTTCCCTCTGGCCGGGCCAGGGCCATGGGCTAGGGGTAGGTGCGGCGGCTCCCTGCAGGTGGTGGCAGCTTCCCGGGGCTGTCTGCTGCCAGGAGGCTCCATGGGTGGCCCGGCTCCCCCTCTCCCTGCCATATGCAGTGGGGAGGGCAGATTGAGGCCCCCGTGGTGAGGGAGGGAGTGGTACAGGGGCTGGGCCTGGACCTGCCCAGCCAGGGCTGTGCACTGGGCCCAGGGTCGGGGAGAGGAGTGGGACAGCCACGGGTGGCTAGTTCAGGGGTCAGGGGTGGCTCCCTACCACTGTGTGCACTACTGGGGAGGGGGAAATGGGGGGGCATGTGCCCCCCATATTTGTGTGGGGGCAGATGCAGGTTTCCCACTGTGGCTGCAGGGCTCCCCACCCTGCTGCCCTCCCCCCTGGGAGCCCCATGCCAGCTGCACTGCCATGGCAAGGCACTCCCTGCCCACTTGGCAGCAGCAGAGGCAGCAGTGTGGAGTTGCGCAGGCTTTGCTTGGCTCTGCTCCAGCCATACCACCGGCAGAGAGGGAGGGGCATCATTTTAGGCCCCACACCCCAGCAGAAATAAAAGTCAGCACTTATGACTCCAGGCCTCTTTTCCGGGCACTTCTTGGGCCCGGAACAGCTTCCTTAGCCCCGTGTGCCCTTTTGTCTCACTTCCCTCTTCTGAGGCCTCAGAGTTCAGTTCTTTTGGGAAGTTTCTTCTTAGCATTCACCCCACCCCTGACCTCTTTTGTCATTGCTTCAGACTTCATCGTGCCACTCTGGCCTGTGCTGAGGGCTGCCAAAAGGGCAGATGATGGTAAAGGGCCAGCATGTTGTCTCCCCTGGGGCCTTGGGTACATCAGTCTATTTCTCTGTATCTCAGCTTTTCCATCTGTAAAATGGGGATAATGAGACTTGCCTATCCAAGGAAAGTGTTTTGAGATCTGTGGGTGCAAAACCCTATAGAAGTGTTAACTAATTATGACCTTACCTTTAGAGCAGAGCTTTCCAAACTGTGTGCCGCGACACATTAGTGTGTCGGCGGCAGCGTGTAGGCGTGTCGCGCGAAATGCAGAAAATTTTGCAGAAGGGCACCGCGGAGCTCCCTTACTCGTGTCTGCTTCCCTTGGCCCCTCCCCCGGAACTGAATTACTGTGTCGCGAAATGATGCATGTCTAAAAAGTGTGTCACCAACATGAAAAGTTTGGAAAGCTCTGCTTTAGAGTATAGAGTTGTAGAGCTGTCATTATTATTCTGCCAGGAATCACAAGCAGTGATCAAATTGGCCACGGCATGCCTCCAGCACCAGCACCTTTCTCAGTACTTGCTTTTTCCATTGACTTCTGAATCACAGAAACCCATGGATCTTGGTACTAGCCCTAGGTGGTCCAACATGGATTATTGCTTAAGAAGCTTCTGACCACCAGCCAGGTGCTAACATCCTGTCAGAAATGTTAGCCTGCCCTGACCTAGCCAGCACACACACTGACAGGGCTCTCTCTACATCACTGACAGTAAATCAGGATTCCTTTTGGCCAGCTGAGTGCAAGCTGATTTACATCTCACTTACCATCTTTCTGGGCATTCAGCTTCTGCAGCACCCTTTCCTTCCAGCTGCCTGTGCATGTACCACAGCTACATCATAGCCAAGAGGCCTGACACCACAGACGAGGCTCTGAAAGTTCCCGTGACACCCGAGTATTTTAGCACACAGTGAACTTGAAGCCCGTGTTTAAATCCACCTCCGTTCTGCAAAGCTCTTAAGCATGGGCTGAAGTTTTAATGACTGCCTTGTTGAACAAGGCCCAACATGGCATTGGGAGGGTGTTTAGCATCTTATTTCCTCCTCACCTGTGAGATTCCTTCCTGCCTTGGGTAGTGTAAAATGTGGCGGGCCCCACTCCTTCTGCACAGGGGGAGCCAACCTACTGACCCTGTCCTCAGCTCCACAGGCTTCCCCCTTATTCAGTGTTCACATTTATTTCCTCATGTTATGGGACAGCCCCAAAAGTACTAGGAAGTGTACAGTGGGACAGAGCCAGTATTCCAAAGACTGCATCCTCTCTGGCCCCAATCCTGCCAAGAGCTATACAAGTACTTAACTTTACTAACATGGATAGTCCAACAGATGACAATGAGGCTAGTGAGCTGTATATAATGAACTTGTGTGGAAGGATTTGTCTGCAGCACAGAGTTCTCCTGGCAGTGTTATGTTGGCCAGGGTGTCAAAAGATCAAATCCTCTTGCTGATGTAGCTCTGCTGGCAGAACCCTGGTGTTGACACACCTCTGGCAGAAATTTTCTCTCCTTTGGGGGAGCTGGGCTAAGCCTGGCGGCAGAAAAACTCCTTCCAACAAGGCCTGGTCTACACTGTAGCATTACTGCCTGCACCAGCAGCAGTCCCATAGCATCTTGAGCAATCCCTCACAGTTGAGGATGATTGTCTTCCATGATTGTCTTATCTGTGTGTCTGTAAATGGCTGATGATGAGGCCTATCCAGGATCGTCAGACTCTACTGCAGCTCGGACATGTGTTTCTGTGTGGGGTGGGTGGTGCTGAATTCTTGATTTGGTCTGCAACACACTGTTTCTGCCACTCCTGCTTTTCCATTTCCTCTTGTTGTTGTGAGGTTTCAAAATAATGAGATCCTTGCAGCAGACTCTTCCTCCATTTGGGGTGGTCCTGGGTGATAGCCTCCCACAAATTGACATCAATGTTGCATTTTTTTAAATTGGCCTTGAGGACATCCCTGAAGCGCTTCCTCTGCCCTCCTTTTGAGCGTACACCTTGGCTGAGCTAGGAGAATAAAACTTGCTTCAGGAGCCTGGAGTTGGACATCCGGATGACATGGCTGGCCCAATGACATTGATGTTGTTTGCTTGGATCTGTCTTCCCACTGGATTTCAAGGATCTTCCACTGGCAGCATTGATGGTACCTCTCCAACAACTTTAGATGTCTCCTGTATGTTGTCCATGTCTTAACTCCATGCAGCAAGGTGGGGATCATGGCTGCTGGATAAACCATGAACTTGGTGTTGGATCTGATGTCATGATCTTTGAGCACCCATTTCATCAGGCATCCAAAGGCTGCACTTGAACATTTGAGGCTATGTTAGATTTCTTTGTCGATGTCAGCCTTCTGTGAGAGATGGCTTCTGAGGTACGGGAAATACTCAACGTTCTCCAGAGTCTCACCATGGAGCTGGACTACCAGAGCTGGGTAGTGTTCATTAGGAGCTTGTGGGTGGAGGACCTTAATCATAGGCGACGCACATGACCCCCCCTAAAATTGGCCCTTGCCGGCCAGGGAGTGGGGAGCGCTGGCCGATGCTCCCCCTAAGAAGCACTGGTGGCACTTCTGGTTTGCTGCCAGCGCTTCTGGGGTTGGCGATTGGCCGCTGGGGAACCCCTCCCCCCCAGTTGATGATTGGCTACTGGTGCGCCCCCTAGAGCCAGGAGGCCCACCCATGACCTTAGTCTTCTGCATGTTAAGCATTGGTCCTGTTTTCTTGTATGCCTCGGTAAAGACATTGATGATTACCTGAAGGTCTGCTGAATGAGCACACGCTACAGCATCGTCAGCGTACTGAAGCTCAATGATTGGGGTTGGGGTGATCTTGGTTTTGGCTTGGAGTTGGCTGAGGTTAAACAGCTTAGTGTACATTCAGTAGTTGAGCTCCACTCCATCTGGAAGCTTGTTGGTGGTCAGATGTAGCATCGTGGCAAGGAATATTCTGAAGAGTGTTGGAGTAATGATGCAGCCTCACTTAACTCCCATTTTAACCTCAAAGGGATCTGTGATAGATCCATTACTGAGAACCACTGCTCACAAACCATCAGGGAACAGGCAGAGAATATTGACAAATTTCACCATACTTCAGAAGGATCCTTCACAACACTTCTCAGCTGACAGAGTCAAAAGCTTTCATGAGGTCAGAGAAGGCCATGTAGAAAGGCATTTCTTCTGCAGCTGGCAAGCTGTGAAGATAATGTCAGTTGTGTCTCTTGATGCCCTAAACCCACACTGAGATTCTGGGGGAAGCTCTTCAGCAAGTGGAAGGAGATGATTCAGGAGGGTTCTCACAGTGATCTTTCCTGTGGTGGACAGCAAGACAATCCCTCTGTAGTTTCCACAGTCAGACTTGTCTTCTTTCTTGAAGATTGTCAGTCATGGTATTCCTGAGGTCGTCTGGGATTTCCACATCATTTCAGATCCTTAGGATGAGGGCATGAAGCTGTGATGTGAGCTCCTCTCCCCTCTTCTTGAAGATTTCCATGGGGATTCCATCAGCTCCAGATGTCTTCTTATTCTTCATCTGCTTGATGGCTTTCCTCACCTCATCAAAGGTTGGAGAGATTCTGAGGTCATCTCTGACCAGGTGTTGTGGGATGGAGTTGAGAACACTCTCATCAACAGCAGAGTCTCAACTGAGAAGGTCTTCAAAATGCTCCTTCCAATGGGCATTGATGGCGCCCCTTTCCTTGATGAGGTCTACTGCATCCTTAGGTTTCAGGGGGTTGGTCCCTGAGTGCTCAGACCATAGATGGCTCTGGTGGCACTGAAGAAACCAGGCATATTGTGGGTGTCAGCAAGATGTTGAATCTCCTTAGCCTTGTCTTCCCACTGTTTGTTCGTCATCTTGCAGGTCCTTTTTGGACCTCTGCTTTGGCTTGTTGGAGATTCAGTTTCTTTTGCTTGGAATTGGTGTCATTTTGCCACGCAAAAAGGCCTTGTGCTTGTGATCGATCAACTCTTGGATATCTCAGTTGTTCTCATCAAACCAGTCTTCATGTTTCCTGGTAAGGAATCCAAATATCTCTTCACAGGTGCTGATGATGGTGTCCTTGAGGGCACCCAACACACTGCTGACATTCTCCCATTGTTGTTGATTGGAATTGACCACTTTTTCTTTGAGGCACTGGTGGAAGAGGTCTCGTTTGCATGGGTCCTTGAGTCCTTCAACATTGATCTTTCATCAGCATTGCTGCTGCTGCAGACATCATTTGGGAGCCAGTTTGAGTGACATAACCAAGTGGATGAGTCGGTGATCAGTCCAGCAATCAGTCTAGCAAGCTCAGGTAATGCAGGTATTTTTGTGATCCCAGGCACAGACAATGACGTAATCAATCAGGTGTCAATGCTTAGATCATGGATGTTGCCACGATGTCTTGTGCCTGTTTTTCTGGTGGAACAGGGTGTTGGTGATGGTAAGTCCATGTTCCGTGGATTTGGGCAAAAGGAGAATACCATTGGAGTTGACCTTTCCTACTCCTTCCTTGCTGATGGTTCCATTCCAGAGGTTAGAGTCCCTGCTGACTGGCATTGAAATCACTGAGAAGAATAATTCTGTCTCCCTCCAGAACATCAGAAAGGACTTGGCCAAGGTTGGCGTAGAATTCCTCCTCGGTTTCATCAGCAGCACCAAGAGTCAGGGCATACATCCCATAGTGTAGACCAGGGGTGTCAAACTCATCTGGTCCTGTGAGCTATGTGAGAGGTAGGGGTCATCCATGGACCAGATGGATGGTGCATGGCTGGTCCTGTAGGCTGTATTAAGTCCATGGAATACCTCCCCCTTCTCACAAACCTGATCCAGCTCATGCAGCAGCCGGTCCATGACCCATATTGCACAAGGCAGCTGCTTTGGCTGATCTGGGACTGTGCTGCACATAGTGCCCATGCGGGCCACTATAAGACATGTGCTGCACATGGTGCCCACTCCAGCCAGTGTGGATGCCACATACAGAGTAGGTCTCAGACTGACTGGAGTAGGCACCACATGCAGCATGCCTCCAGGGCTGGTCCAGTGTACACCCTGTGTGGAGCATGGATCAACTTCAGATCCATGGGGCAGCACCAGGGGCTGGGTAGTGGGTCTCTACGGGCTGAACCTGGCCCATGGGCCAGATCTTTGACACCCTTGGTGTAAACTACACCAGAGCCTTTGCAGAACTGAGTTTAAATAGATGGTAGATGCAGAATCCTGAAATGCCTGCAATTGCATTTACAGTTGTTATAGCAAGGCCTAACTGACTCCTGAAGTCACTCGTGGAACTGCCAGCAGAGCCAGGACTAGAACTCAGGTGTTCCTCAGACTCTGTCACTCCTCCCCCAGGGTTCTTCATTTCTCTCTGTTATATAGTGCTTAAAGCTGAAACTAGGTTACTTGCCTGTACACTGTTTGGGGGCACAGAGGACAAGTCCCTCCTGCCTTCAGTGCAGGAGAGTGAAAATGCACCTTGCCCATTCATTCCTGCCTCCTGCAGGCCAGATGGCAAAAACAAGGGATGGAGCTACAGTTTGATATGTGCCAGGTATGCCCTACACCACTCTTAGGCTCAGGGGTGCTTTGGCATGTGTAGAGCAAATGGGCAATGCACCCTCATGCCATAGGAACCAGCATGGATGTGCCTGGTATGTTGGATGGATATGTGCAGTGAAAGCTGTTGTTTAGTCTTTTGCCTTCTGCTTTGCTCCCTCAGAATCAGGGTCCCGATTCAGCAGTGTGCTAAATACATACTTAAACACCCCAGTCCTCACTTCCACAGTGTTTCCTTAGCAATAAGTGGGGAAAAATACCTTTCTGGAGCCTGCATAAGTGCTGTGTTGAGACTGAAGTTTTAGGTGTCAGTAGCCAGGGCCCAGCTTGCATCCTAGTCACAGTCAACTAAAGTCCCTCCTGAAACGCAATCTTCCTCTCATTCCATTCATTATGCTACAGTGAATTATTTCACTGGCTTCATCATGGTGACTCCAGTGCTTAAAGAGTTAAAGGTATATCAAAGTTCTAGGTTAGCTTTCTGGCTTTTTGTTTTCTCAGAAGCCTGTAAGAGTAGGCAGGGCCAATATTTCACTACCTTCCATAAGACACCAAGACAAGGATTGTCTATGGCTGGCAGCCGGAGAAATTAGCAAAACAGTGTTTCTGTTAGCCGGCTGTTTCCTTCTGCCTCTTGAATGGGCTCCAGTCACTTTCTCTTATTCCTGTGATTCCCTTCCTGAATTACTTCAGCCAAGTAATTGTTTCATCATGTTGCACAGAAATATTTTCCCATCATGTCACTGTGACATTACTGCCTGAAATCAAAACTCCTCAGCTCACCTAATACATAAAATAAGGCAAGCTCATAAGTTTCATGAAGTCCAGATCCCAGACAGCCCAGAACTGGAAGGGAACACAGTGGAAACATTACAAATTAAAGGGATTTTTAAAGTTTTGTAGAGACTTCTGATTACTACTGTACTGCTGTAGACTACATTGATGAAGTACCTACCAGTGGCTTAATGAAATGCTGTTGCAATAAACTAGGAAACCCAGGGTATTTATAGAAATCAAACAAGCCATAGTGCTCATTTTAAATAGGGACAGAGACCACTACACTCTGTAAACCCTATCAAAGGCATGTAGCCCTCATTTCTTTCTGATTGGCTCTGTGTACTGACTTCTGCTGTGTGGAGCCCAAACTACAAACCCCAAATGGGTCTATTAACAGAAAAGCCCGTATTACTGTATTGCACTGTATTTTGGAAATATGTGGATTTTAGATACTATTTTTCCATCATATTAATTACATAAAAAGACAGCATGGGACCTAGCTAAAAACCCCAAATTCAAATACTCATGAACTTTAAGGAATGGTGTTTTATAACAGTTGGGAAGGAGCCTTCAAAATATAACAAGCTAGAGAAGAATAGATAGGGTAAAATCAAAACTAACTCCCCCCCCCCCCAACATTGTGTATGGATGTGTATATCTAGACACCTTTTAGTGAGCTGAACATGAAAAGACTTGGATCTCAACACCCCAAAATGTGGGGAAACTGAAAGCAGATGAGAATCAGAAGGTTGTGGTCCTGCCTGAAACGGATAGCAAACAGCTGAACCTTTGGACCAAATTCAGCCCTAGTGTAAATGGCTCCAATTTTGATACCTTCCATGAAAATATATCCATTTATGGTTCATCTGAATTTTACTCCTGTTACTGAGTGCAGAACATTGCATTTCAAATTGTTTAGCAATTCGACCTCCTGTTTTCCAGGGAGGGGGAAACAAAGCCTTGATTAACAAGAATAGGAAACAATCTAGCAGGCAGGCAGGAATAGTCTCCAAATGGCATTTTAATTGTGAATGAATCACACTGACAAAGACTCAGAGTTAGGGCTGTGATGAACTTAGCAGCTTCACTTCACAGGTACTTGTACATACAGTCCTTTGGCTTTGGTTCACGTTTGGGCGATATACCTCCTTGGATTGTCTTCTGGGCTTCAAGTTCAGCACATTCACAAATTCAGAGAAGCTCATTTGGAGTGTTGTACAGTCTTACATCAGAATCACGTGGAATTATACATTTTGGGTGATTTCAGTGTCAATCCAAGAATACAGTAGATCTGTTTGGATTAGCAGTCACCTTTGCATTCTGGTGCTCATCTATGCCAGCACGGATTGAAATAGGTCCCAGTTTTACCTGAAAGATTCTGGGAATTTAAGAAACTTTTAGTGGATGTGATGTGAGTCTATACCATTATTTCTCATTCTGTTGCAAACGCTTCTCGTGGCTTTAGGTAGATGCGTCTTGGAGCACAGCAAATAATTTGCAAAATAAAATGTATTAGACAAATACACCCCTCCTTTCCTCTTCAAGGAACGTTGCCAGAAGAAAGAGAATTTTCTCAGATGTATTCACTGCTTAATGTTAGCTACATATTTATTAATTATTTTACTTTATGGAGAAGTGAGCAATAAATAGTCAACATTGAGCTAAATTGTTTAAATGTGATTAGTCAAATAAATTATTGATGTTGCTTTTGTTTCCTGGTTGGACCAGAAGCTCTTTTAGCCCAAATCTGTGTGTAGGGTGTGGGGGAATTTAAAAGATACTTTCCACTAACACTTCTGTGTGCTGCTTTGAAGCTCATCTGTTTTTGTTACTAAAAGCCTGTCAATGTTTGGAAATCTTAAAGGGTGCAAACAACGTTGTCTTTGTTACAAAAAGTAGGGGGAATAACCATAGGGTTTTGTTTGTATTATTTCCACTACTTCTAACCTGTATTGGGATTTATCTGTAGCAAAAGTTTTAAGGGCCCTATTTATCAGTATTGCACGTAGTCATTTTCACCAAAGGGAATACCAGCCCTTGCCATTCTGATTTGGTACAGCCCCGTTGTAAGTGACTGAATAAGGTGCAAGAGAACAGTGAAGTGGTAATTAAAGAGTGAGATATAATCTCACCTCCAAATACTGTTTTCATTTTGTTTAAGCAGACATTCTGAGTTGTAGTATTCTGATTTATGGCTAATATAACATTGCTTAAAAACCAGGAGGATTAAACTAACTCCATTACATATTGTTCCGTGTGTGCGCATGCATTTGTTCTAACAAAATTCAGTCATCAGAACTCTTGGATACAAATATTGCCTTATTCACAGTTTTCCCCCAGTGTTTTAGATAGTTGATGGCTATCACATAATTTCAACAAGTGTGATATTATTACAATCTTATCTGACTGAGCCCTGCAATACTCCTTTTGTGCTCATTTACAGCATGTAAGAGTTTGGTTTTGAGTGCCACAGGACAACACTCCACAACTACTATAATTTCAATCAACAGCTCCTCCTCCTGCTAGTTCAAGTGTAACAGGGTGGCCATTTGGTTCTAAAGCACATTCTGAAGCATTTAGGATGCAAAGCAATAACATACAACAGTAGCAGTGCAAGGGGATACTGCTGTTGTATCGTGGGTGCTGAGATACCATAAAGATAAGTGTTGTATAAAATAGACAGCCCAATAGAAAGCCAGTTGGCAAATAAATAAAATAATCATGCTTTAAAATGGTAGTGTGAGAGTGATGTTGTAGCCATGATGGTCCAGAAATTATGTGAGAGGTCAGGATTTCTTAAATTGATACAAGGTATCAGACTAACTGTATAGTTGGAATAGTGCCAGACCTGAAAAACAATCTTACTTTTGAAAGCTTGTCTAACTCTGTCCTGACTATACAGTTGGTCCAAGAAAAGATATCACCCTAAGAAATCCTTGCCTCTTGTATGTTTTAAAACAACACCTTTTTGAAAATGAGCCTTTCTATTTTGGGATTAAACAGCATCAGGTACAAATGGTCCAGCAGATGTTCAAGTGGATCTGGAGGCCTTTAGAAACAGAACGTAAAGATGATTTTGCTTCTACAGGAGTCTGTTCCCCCACACAACTGCAGTAGCCAGTAAGAATGACCCAGTAGGAATCGTCAATCTGTACCAATATGAAAGAGATATTTGCCCAAACTGAATGGTGGTGTATATTTCAAATGAGAAGACTGCATACAAATCTGATCCTGATCCCTTAACTCAATGGGAGTTGTGCTTGCATAGGGAATACAGGGTTACAACTAAGCTATAAAATAAGCCTCTTCAGCACAGAGAAGCAGGAGAGACAAGGGATAGCTAGTGAAGTGCACAAGGATTTCCCAAGGTGCAGGAACCTATTGTTAGCAGGAACCTGCATCAGTGTTTGGAAATAAGTAAAGTTTGGGTAGGGATATCTTTTTGTCTCCCTGCTGTGATTATAGTTGGAAAAATAGATTGTTTTGTTTGGTAGTTATTGTTCCCTTCCTCCTTATGACAGTTCCCCAAATTTTCTATGAGGTTTCTTCTGAAATAAAATATTCCATGACCCACACGCATGTAAGAGCAGCGCAGGGCTGCTGAACTGTACAGAAGGCGGTTAAATATAAATCAGAGAGCCTGGGACTTGGGAGTTCCCATCTTATTAGCTTTCACACAGACATCCTTGGGACCTTTGGCAAATCATTGCCTTTTGCCTTCAGTTTTGGCATCTGGAACAAGTCCTGCCTCAAAAAAACCCAGGCCAGGTGTTACACTGACACGTAAACGGACAAATCGTGGCCCAAGTCAGGAGGTGCATTGAATTCTGCAGCTATAATCCAAACATCAGTCTATGGAAAAGTGGATACTTTTTAAACTACAGCCGGTTAAGGCCAAGGGGCTTGGCTCATGTGCCTCTGTTGGAACTCCATGGCTGGAATACTTAAGTTGGGCCAGCAATGTAAGTATTAAAATCTTTAGTCTCCCCCTCTTTCAGTCCCATCCCATCCCTGAGTTTTGGAGGGACATTTTGTCCAAGAGAAATCCTTAGGGGTTATTCAAGCTTCCAGCATTTCTAAAACCAGCCGCTCTCCCACATAACTTGGAAGCACTACTCACAAGTTTGATTAATAATACATGGGCCTATGCTCCAGAGAGTGTCTATCCCTATACGGTCTGTCAGTAGTAGGAGAGGAACAGAAAAAACAGCCTCCCCGCTTTGTGAAAACCATCCTCACTAGAGAGATTCAAAGCAGGTTCTAGCATCCACCTACCACAATGCAGAGGCTGACTTTGTGATCCAAGAAAGTCCAATTCTAGGGGCTCAGAAAATCCCCTGAACTTGTTTCCACAGATAGCAAAGCAGAAGGGAGCTACATCTAACTAGGACTCAAACCCACCCTCCCTGCTCTTGTACAGGCCCTGGCGAAAGCTGCAGGAGCTGTGCCTGAGCACTGAGCACATGGCTGTAATGAAAACTCCAGTACGAGTTTCACTTGCCTGAGGAAGACATGCTCAGGCCCCATGACTGAAAATTAAACCCAATGTCTTTGTTAAACCACATATTCCACTTGCAAAAGTACTGATCAGCCAGCTATTTGCTCTCTACCCCAATCACTGCCTTTTACAGCTTGACACATAACAGCAAGTTCAAGTCCACTATGCTTTAACAAAAAAAAAAAAATATATATATATATATATATATATATATTTGCATTCAACTGTCAAGCACAGTACAGAGCAGGGAAGGAAATTCCTCCTCTCCCCCACCCCAGGGACTTTGGGCATCTGGATTTAGGAGCTGGAAATACCTAAAGCAGGTCTAGCATGTTGGAAAGTGCTGAGTAAGACCCAGTTCTTTACCCAAGCCTTTCATGTAATCAGCTTCAGACTGTTAACATTTTATAGGCACATACATATACTGGGGCATATTAGAGAGAGCCAGGAAATGTGCAGTTCAGGGGCCTTGACAAGCCTCACATGATACATCTGTAAGCAAAGCCTCCTCCTTCCTTGGTCACAAAGTTCTGCCTCCATCCATGCCTCCTTTCTCCTTTACCTCGGTACCCCACAGACACATTCCTGACCCATCCTTCCCTCCAGCAAACACGCACATGTACTTTCCAGAGGAGCAGCACTATCAGCACTTTGTTAGAAAGATGTGGCAGAATAAAAGCCCAAAAGAAGACTGTAGGGAGAGCTGTTCGCATGCATCTCACCTCAGCTGGGTTTTGTGGTAGGTGTCTCAGTGCCGACCCAAAGTTCCCGACATTCAACACAAAAATTCTGTCATCTTCTGGTTTATCCCTGTAAACTACAGGCAGCAGCAATGCCGAGTCACATAACCGAGAAGCAAGAAACCTGCTTTAAAAAAAAAAAAAAAAAGAATCCCCAGAAAACCCCCAGGCAGCAGCAAAATCAAGGTATTAGAGGAAATTCAAGGAGGCAGCAAGGGGGAACTGGCTCAGACTCCCAGGCTCGGCTCTTCACCAGTTCTCTCTTAGTCTTCTGCTGAGTCACAGAGTCAAAAAGAAAAAGTTCTGCTCCCTGCTCTCACCAAGGCAGGCCAGAGCGCGCCGATTCGTTCTGCCTTGACAGTGCCTTGAAAATAAAACAAGCACCTCTTGTTCCTAGCCAGAAAATTTATTAAAATTGTTCATTAATGCTTCGACCGCAGCAAGAAGGCATAGATCCCAAAATATACACACGCTTTCTTATAGAAATAGATTACTCTTTATAATAAAAAACCAAAAAAAAAGTAGAAACATCTTTAAACAGATTACTCAATTCATGACTGACAGTTACATGAGATTGCATCATGTCCACAGCATTCCCAGCCATGTTTCAAGGATTGCATCACTCTCTGCTCTCTCTCCCTCTCGCTCCGTTTTAAATAACTCTAGCATTCACCAGCCTGCAGAGATCGTGCATCAGGAAGGGGGGGAAAGGCGAGGGGGGGGGGCAGTAAGGGGGACTTTGGCTGCTGTTGAAACAAAGCAATGGCCCCCAGGAAACACGGTTCCTCCAGCAGGGATGGAGGAGCCCAGGAGCTCCCCCTTTCCCAAGGAAGGCAGAGGCTGGGGGGGGGGGGGGTGCCCCCCCCCCGGGAAGAAC
>NW_005841895.1:814652-815299 GCF_000455745.1 Alligator sinensis | reverse complement strand
GGGGGGGGGGGGGCAGGGAAAAACCAGCCCCCCGACCCCCCCATACACACACACACACACACACACACACCCCATACAGACATCCCCCCAGACATACATACTCCACACACACATCCCTCATACAGACATCTCCCCATATATACATACACCCCCATACCTACACAGATGCACTCCACACCCCTATACAGTAGACACATGCCCCATACACCTCTGTAGATAGACTCCATACACCCCCCAGACATCCCTCACACACACACAGATCCATGACATCCCCATGTGCACACACACACACTCAAATAGAAACATGCCATGCCCCATGCACACACAGTCAGATGGATACAGGACACCCCCATGTGCACACACACACACAGATCCATGCCATGCCCCATGCACACACAGTCAGACGGATACAGGACACCCCCATGTGCACACACACACACAGATCCATACCATGCCCCATGCGCACACAGTCAGACAGATACAGGACACCCCTATGTGCACGCGCGCACACACACACACACACACACACACACAAATAGATACAGGCCACCCCATACACATACACACACGCGCCCCCTCCCCCCGGGCGCCCCCGCCCCGCGCCGTGGCCGCGGGGCCCGGGCCGGCTAGCAGTGTCCCGCCGGGGC
>NW_005841895.1:812239-813537 GCF_000455745.1 Alligator sinensis | reverse complement strand
CGGCCGGGCAGCGGGGGGGAGACCCCGCGGCTGCGGGGACGGGACCCCGGGCACGTGCACAGGCACATACATACACACGTACACGTGTGTATGCACACACATACAGACACCCGTACACACACACGTAAACCCGTACACACAGGCACACACACACCCGTACACACACACATGTGTGCCCGCACACATACACACACACACATAGACACCCTTACACACAGGCACACGTACACACACATACACATGTGCATGCACCCATACACACACATACAGACATCCTTAGACACACACATATGTACACCCGTACACACAGGCATGCACACCCCCCCATATACACACATACACATGTGCATGCACACACATTTGTACACCCGTACACACACATGCACATGCATGCACACACACATACACACACCCATACATATGCCCTTACACATACTCATATGTCTACACACACATACCCATACACAGTTTCATAGTTGTTAGGGGCTGGAAGGGACCTTACAGATCATCGGGTCCAGCCACCGTGTGCTTGGGCAGGAAAGACTGCTGGGGTCATCTGTATTACTGCAAAGGAGAAAACCCACCATATACACACCTGTACACACATACACGTACAGACACATGTACACATGCACACACAGACATATTCACCCATACACACATACATGCACACACACAGGCACATACACACACACCCCCCCATGGCCCATGAGACACAGAAGCTGCCCTTGTGCCAGGAGAAGCTGGATCCTTTGAATGTGACAGTGTTTGAAAGCACCGCTTATGCGTGCCCTCCAAGTACTGCCCAACGTTGTGAGTATCCTTCTCCCCATTTTAGACGGGGGGTGGAAACTGAGGCAGGGCCTGGGGAAATCGGGACACAGAGCAAGCGATTGATCCAGGGTCACTCATCAAGTCTGGGGCAGAGCCACACACGGAAACTAGATCTTCTTATTCCCAGACCAGCTCAGTCTGTCACCCTGACAGGCAAAGCTGCTCCGTGCAGACGTGCTCATGACTGGTTATGACAGCGAGCAAAAAGGTTATTGCTGTGGAGTCAGAGCAGGGAAGGCCCCGCCACAAAAGCCACCTCTGAACTGGAAGCATGTAGAGTGTCAGGCAAATCCCAAACTGCCCTCCCCACCCCTGTGCGGGAACTGTGGCCTCAGAGTTTGGCCTGGTGTGTTTACCTTGAAGGGTATGTTGCAACTGTCAGGGTACACAGGAGATACAGAGCTGGGCTTTGGAACAGCAATCTGCAACCAGAATGACTGGGGAAAAGGCAACGTACATGCACA
>NW_005841895.1:797113-812208 GCF_000455745.1 Alligator sinensis | reverse complement strand
CAGGATCGACCCAGAGGAGCCATAGCGAGTTGGAGAAGTGAGAATGAAACTCGATTCCGATTTTAATTAAAGACACCCTTCTTGGGAATCCAACTTATATTTTCCTTCTTTTACTCCCACATTTACCTGTTTACAAGCTGGTGATTCATGCCCAAAATAAAAGACATCAATTTAAAACAAAACATATAATTAAAGGAAGTAGGAGTGTCGTTCGCCTCAGCAAAGAAGACCCAGCACTGCAGGGAAAATGACACTGCCTCTTAGTCTACTGTGAAGCAATCCTGCGGTGTGGGAAATATTGTAACGTTAAGCCAGAGGAACAGGTATTGCATTATACGATTCAAACAGTCAACTGTTCACGAATGTTCCAACCTCCGGACTTCAAAAAGAGGAAGGATTCGAGAATCGGACTTTCTTTTTTTCCTTTCGTTCTTTTGCTCGTTCTTTCGTTCTTTCTTTCTGTTTCATCTGGTCTTGTAAACTGATTTTTTTCCGGAGCAAAGTACGCTGACAGGTTCAGAGACTTCACATATTTCCTACTGCACATCTCTGTCATTCAGCTAATGTTTGGGGACTGTGCATTTCATAATAAGGGCATTGAGTTGTGTGGCTGGGTCTGGGTATTGTAGCGAGGGGACATCCATCTACAAATATTAAACTCTCCACAGGATGCAGATTCTGGCAAGTTGTGGTGAGCTGTTCACATTTATCCTCCTGATTCCTGACCTGACAGCTATAGCCAATTGCTGCCGTACGTGGTACAGTAGCTGAACACATCACAATCCACTTTGTTCATTATCCATTTCTAAAATGTCCCCCTTTGCAGGCACCCCTGGAGCACTTCTGGTCTATCTTGGTATTACATTTGCTAGGTCTTTGATTTACCGTAACCATCTGATAAAACTAGTTGCCAGTAACAATCAGCTTGGCGAGCCTGTTGGATCTACCTGGGAAGTCTAACACTCCCCTGCTTGGACACCTGCCTCCCTCTCCACTGCTTGGCAGCAGCTTGCTGTGTTCTAGTCTGGGCCTGCTTGTCCCTCACGAGGTTGATCCATGTGTAGCTCTGTGAGACCTCCATATCAAGCTGTGTGCAAGCCATGCCTTCTCCCTAGCTATCAGTGCTAAGTGGTATTGTTTGTGCTAGAAACATTTTAACCACAATGGTGATGAAGGTCAGAAGCTCACCTGATGCCCTGCTGCATCTTTTCCATCCCCTGCACCAAGTTTTGGCACACTGATTTTTCAGTAGCATGGCAGAGACTCTCTCTTGCTGGCAGAGACTAAACACTTTCTTGTCAAAAGCCTTACTGTTCAATGGCCCAGGTTTTGACCTGTGTTATCTGCACTGGTCAGTGCTAATATGGTGACTTCAAGTGGGGTGGGGGATGATCTAAACTATAGATATGGCCAGATGGAGACTTTGATTCATGCTATAGTCCCAGCCTAAGTTTTGTCTGGAGAATGTCACGTCGTAGCTTGGCTAGATGTGCACAATAAGCCTCCTAAAGAGCCTTTGCTCTGGAAACCTGCTCTTTGCACATGTTGAGACACAGACGTTCCTCCTACTGAAGAGCTGGGCGCTAGCCCTTGCTCCAAGAAGAAGTGGAGAGAAACAGCACTTCTTACCAGGGCTGCACGAAAAGTTTTCTGTCCAAACATTTTCTGCAAGCAATCAGGTTTCTCACTCCATGGTTTTGGTGGGAGAGGCCTGCTTTCCTGGAAAATGTTTCTGATTTTTCATTGGGAGATCAAGAGCATTCAGTTTGGCGGCCAAAAGTATTTCTTTTTATTCAAAAAAGAAATTTGTTTCTCAGTAAGAAGACAGAAGTTCCCTGGAGAGAAACCCAGTTTTCTGGCCAGCTCTTGCTTCTGACTCAATAAACTACAAATGTTTATGGCTTCACTTGACTATAGATGCAGACGCTGGAGGGTGAAACAAGGATAATCTAAAAGGGAAAAGGTGAAGAGAACAGCGTGTCCTGATCTGCTGAACAGAGCTCACTCCTACTTTCCCACCAGGCCTTGGATCCTGCTCCCTAAGCTGCTGCAGGACAGGAACACCCGGACTCCCGGTGCATTCTCTTCCCCAGATCAGACCTCTGCTAAAACCTTGCTGAAGTTCCCCTCCTCAGAGGCTCGCTCTGTACCTTTTTGAGTGGTTCAGGATCTCTAGTTCTGCATTTCTAGTTCTCCCAGTCTGACCCATGAGTTCATGTCAGCTTTGGGCAGAGGATGTTTGTATGATGCCAACAGATCAAAGAGCAGAATATTTGCCAGCTGGGATTAAACTAACTATTCTCTTGAGAGGTAAGATGGAGTCTGGCTAAATATCACAAACACTTCTTATTGCAAGCTGTCAATGTTTATTATTTATCCTTTGAATTGCAGTAGTGCTTGAAGGTCTCAGCTAGACCAGGGTCCCATTGCATTAGGCAGTGTTCAAACTGATAGAAACAATCTGTCCCAAAAAGCTGCAGACTAAAAAACAAACATAACTGAATGAACCAAGGAGCGGGGGATGGAAGAGGAACGACGAGGCATACAAATTCATAGATGTCATAGACATTAGGGGCTGGAAGGGACCTCGTGAAAGCATCAAGTCCAGCTCCTTGCCATAGGCAGGAAGTCTGCTGGGGTTAAATGATCCCAGCAAGATAAACCTCCAAATGCCTTTCGAATGAGTCCAGAGTAGGTGCTTGCACCACCTCTGGGGGCAGTCTGTTCCAGACCTTGGACACTGGGACTGTAACAAAGTTTTTTCTTATGTCCAGTCTAAATCGGCCTTCCAGGAGTTTGTGGCCATTAGACCTTGTTATCCCTTGGGGAGCCCTGGTGAACAGCTGTTCTCCCAGATCCTGATGGACACCCCTTATATACTTATTCATTCCACCTGCAATAAATTGCCACCTTCCCGGGCAATTCCAGCAGGCTGTTTTGCAGACAGCATGCCAGAGGAGAGTTGAGGAGAGATTGGAAGGAGGAAAAAGGTCCTGGCTTGCGTGGAGTGTTTGCCAGGCACTATGGATGGTCTTGGAGACAAGACAGAGGTGTCTGGTGAAACAGCTGCCTATAGGAAGCTTTTCTGGAGAGGTGAAATGTTGGCTCATTGCAACAAAGGCAGCAACTTACACAGGCAACTGTTCAGCGTATTTTTGTTGCATTTGGATACTGTGCTCCATGTTCATGCTGCCAAGATCCCTTCTGTAACTTTGGCTCCCTCTGTACCCTCTCATATACATGCACCCACCCAACTACTAGTAGCTCTTAACTTAGACACCTACTGTGCTTTGATTCTAATCTATTTCTGCACTCAGTAACACTGTCCTACAGACACAGCATGCGTGAAACTTTGGACAGTGGTTAATACCTGAAGTTGGATCCCATTCCGGCTCTGTCCACCTTAACCTCTGCTTATCACTTAACCTTACCAGGGCACACAAAGCCATATAGCCTGTAGTAGCATAAGATTATCCTTCCCCTCTTAAACTCCAGGCCCAGTGTTGACCTTTGTGCTCTCCAGCAGCAGTGAGTTCCCCAAGCCAATGGTGCACTGTGACAAGGCAAGGCTTCATCAGTTCTCCCAGGTGACTTGGTGATGCTCAAGTATCCTTTACCCTCACTCCCTCATATGTTCTGCTAACTTCTGACCGAGCACTCCCAGCCTTTGCAGTGTGTCAGGTTGCTCAATCACTGTGTTATCTATCTGCATGTTGCTCTTTGCCCTGCAGAGTGCTCAGAAATGTCACCTGGAGATCAGCCCTGTAGTCTGTGAAGCAACCTGGACAAATTACCTTCATTTGCCAGATTGGGCTGAAAATTTTCCAGTGAACCTCAGGGGTTGCTCGCCAGCCTCCACAAAAGAAAAGGAGAGTATAAGTGGCAGAGCTGGAAAGCACAATTAACAATACCAAGTCAAAACTTTCAGTCTTTTCTCCTTCTCTGTCACAGGCAAAGCCCCTGTTGAAGTCCATGCTCAGCACCTCTTGGGAAGCAGCCCAAAGCAGTTTTATCTGAATAGGCAGTAAGGTCTGACCTGATGTTCTGCTGCTATCTACCTGGCTGATATTTAACTACCTGGCCAAAGAAGTCCCAAAACAAATGCAACTTAATTGGGTCCTAGGGTCCTTGTCTAGGAAAATTGCCCCGGCATTTCTCATCTTGGATCTCCTCAACCCATGTGCTGCAAATGATAACCGCAGCCATGGGAAACTGTGTAAGGATGGTGGGAAGGGAAGGTATTTCTGGGCTGGAAAGTCACTGACCAGTGAGTGGAAGATTCTCCCCAGTACAGGTGAATTGCTGGGCCGTGGGAAAAGCTTGCATGTTATTCCTTTGCCTTTTTCCTCATTTTCTGTGGAGTACAGCAGAGAGGATCAGCTGTCAAAGAGTCATTGAGTTGTTGAGTCTGAGCTCCAGCAGATTAGACCAGCCTCTGGATTGCCCAAACTTGTGTCAGCTGGCAGCTGGCCCTTATGGGACTAGCTGGAGTACTATATATTGTGCCCCAGACAATCCCCTCTGACTGTAACCCTCTCCACCCCAGTACAGCCCCTGCATTAAGAACTGTATTAATGGAGTTGTTGGAGCAGCCTAGTCTGGCTCTGTCTTCTCTGGAGACTCCTCCCTGTTGTGGGTATCCTCAGGCAGCAAGTGACAGGAGTGACTGGGCTCTCTTTGTGCCATGTGGATTAAAGAGACACCAGAGTGGATGGGGTGGAGACATTGGCCTGCAGTCTCCAGTCCTGCATTGCCACCAAGTTCACCTTTGTCGTAATGCTTCATTCTTTCACCTGAGGCACTGAAATTTCTGCTAAAGCAAGCAAGAGGGGTTGCAAGTTAGGGTCTTCTACACTGCAGTCTGTGGTGTGACTGGAGCAGGGGTAGAATGGGCTTCCAGCATGAGCTGTACCAACCTGCCAGAGTCCCGGATATGTATGTAGGTTGCTAGTTGATGCTGAAGCCCATGTTACTGCATCTTCACTGCTGCTGTTACCTGTACTAGCTATAGAAAATCTAGTGCAGGCAGGCCTACCTGTACTGCAGGCACACTTCAGCTTCCAGCATAGACATACCCACATTTATACCAGGAGAGGATTTGGCCCTACAAGTCAAGTGTCCTTGGCAGCCCACCTTGTGCGGATTTGTAACTACATGCAAGCCCCAGGGGTTAGGAGTGGTGACAAGTCTTATTTGCATCAGCTGCAGATTTTTATACATGCTCCCTGATTTTACTCCAGATCTGAGCTTTGTACTGAAATGCTTGCACTCTACCATCACACTGGTGTAACAACGAGGATTTTTTTAACTGAGAAGAAGACATAATGGTCATGCTATGATTTATTAGAGCAGAATTGTATGAAGCATAATTAGTGTAAGAGAGGTTGTAGATGCAGTGGTCCAGAAATTATGCAAGAGGCAAGGATTGCTTACACTGATATCTTTTATTGGACCAGCTATATGGTTGGGATAGAGTTCAACAAGCTTTTGAATGCAAAACATTCAAAGTTGGTAAGCTGCAGGGATCTGGGGCTTGTATTTAAACAGAGTGTATAGCCATAGCCCAGAGGTGGGCAAAATGTGGCCCGGGGGCCAGATGCAGCCCACCAGGCCATTCTATCTGGCCTGCAGGGCCCCTAAAAAATTTAGAAAATTAATATTTATTTGGCTGCCTGGATTGTGGCCCTTGATGGCTTGCCAAAACTCAGTAAGCAGCCCTCTGCCCAAAATAATTGCCTGCCCTGCCATAGCCAGTGTATAGGCAGGCCAGGTTCTTTGGGTAAATGTGATAGCTTTTACATGAATGATGAGTGGTTTTGTACTGCCACCTAGTGGCCATGTGTCAAAACAGTAATTTATACATTTTTAAAGGGTCAAAAACACTTCCTCTCTTTTTACAGGAACTGTTTTCACCCACGAAATAGCAACCAGGGCTCGTGGTAGAGATAATATCTTTTATTAGACCAACAAAATTTTTCCAAAAATATTTCTTTAATTGCAAGCTTTCTGGCACAAACACCCTTCATCAGGCATCAGAGAAAAGAGTATAAAAGTTCTCCCAGGTAGAAATGAAAGTTCGTATTTCACAGAGGAGTCAATAGATGGAATACTCCTCTGGGCAGGCAGTTCTTAGCTGGTAAGGTGTCTCTGAGCTCTCTTGTTAGGCTGTGATGTTGCAAATTACCTCGAACAAAGGCAGAAGCAGTATCTCAGGTTTCAGGTGGTCAACATTGCTGCCTCTTTGTGAAATTATGATGATTTCATTTTAAAAAATCAGCTAAAATTTGATATCTTCCATGTGTCAGGTATCCAGGTTATAGCTGTATTGGTCTAGAGGAAAAAGCAATCAGGAAAAGGAAAAATGCCTGCCCGAGGAGTACTCCATCTATTGACTCCTCTGTGAAATCCTATGAAATATGAACTTTCATTTCCACCCAGGATAACTTTTACAGTCTTTCCTCCGATGCCTGATGAAGGGTGTTTGTGCCCGAAAACTTGCAATTCAGGAATTTTTTTTGCAAAAATCTTGTTGGTCTAATGAAAGATATCACCTCTACGATGAGCCCCAACTGCTTTCTCCTCTAGACCAGTGGTCTCCAACCTTTTTAAGTAGGAGATCACCTTTGGCATTTAAAAGCAACCTAAGATCTACTGCCACCCCCTTGCCCCTCCCACCTAGCAGGTAAATCTGTGGGGAGGGAAGCAGGGGGCAGATCGAGGCAGAGGGAGAAAATATTATTTGGGGGAACGCCTCCCCAGCAAGTAAGTCCCACCCAGCTGGGGCCCCACTCAACTTACCTCTGCTCCTGCCTCTGCGGCACTGTCCCTCACCGCGGGGGCCTCAATCTAGCCCCTGCCCCTTCCTTCCCCCACGGACTGACCTGCTGGGCTGGGGCACGCACATGCATGCATGTGGGCACTCGGCCCCCCACCCCAGTGTCAGATTGACCCCAGAAGGCTCCGAGATCTACTGCAGGAGGCTCCAAGAGCTACCAGTGGATCGAGTGACCACTGCTTTAGACCAATATGGCTACAACCTGGATAGCTCGCCCGTGAAACATACATTTGAATATTTGTGCCAGCAAAATAAATCACAGATGACACTGCAGATGCAGATTGCACCTGCAAACAGGAGGTGGGGCTTTTGAAACTGCAGCCCTCAATACTAAACTCTGACATAGCACTTGAAAGTGTTGCATGCATGTTAACTCATTGATTTTATGTAACTGATTTTCCTAGAAATCTCATGGATGGTAAATAAACCCAACAGCTGCTCTGTCTGGCACACACCATAAGGCAAATCAGATCCAAATATAGCTAGCTCTCTGTCTTGCCTTATTAAAATGGGAATCTGTTCAAAAGAAGAAGCTCAACAGCTGAGTTAATGGAATTTCCATGTATTAGCTTGAGCCATGGCTCTTCAGTGCAAACTGCATATTTTGGACCAGGGTGCCCAAGTGTTGTCCAGTGTCCTGGGTGTAAGCAGGTTCCTGGGAGTCCAAAGACCACAGCTCATCTTTCAAATGGGCATGTATCCTATATGGAGAGCAGCTTCCAGCCTGTGATGCCGCATCCTTAATCAAGTGGGAGGCTTGGGCAGCCCAGCTTAATCTTGACCCAGTTAAGGCTCCAATAGCACATTTCTTTGAAACGTATGCTGCATCTGAAACAAGCTAGACTGGTGTTTAGTTCTCTTTGGGGCACTTTGCAACAATATTGTTCTGTTCTTATCTGGCAGGGTTGTACTTGGTCTTCTTACATCAACAGTATCAAGACTCAAGGGCTTCTTGCATACTTATCCACCTGAGACCCAGCACCTCTGTGAGAGCTCAGCTGGATCTTTCTAAAACTCCTGGATCCTTCCAGATTGCTCTCAGATTGCTTGGTACATCACTTTCATCTTATAGTGGACTTTTTAATGACCATCCTATTGGTATGCAGCACAGACTTATGAGGAGAAGCTGAGGGAACTGGGCTTATTTAGTCTGCAGAAG
This sequence comes from Alligator sinensis, assembly GCF_000455745.1. Classification (NCBI taxonomy): domain Eukaryota; kingdom Metazoa; phylum Chordata; order Crocodylia; family Alligatoridae; genus Alligator; species Alligator sinensis. Next base: position 804,214 of record NW_005841895.1, on the reverse strand, counting down.
AGAAGACAAGGGGGCGATTTGACAGCAGCCTTTGGCTACCTGAAGGCGGGTTGCAAAGAGGATGGAGCTGGACTGTTCTCAGTAGTGGCAGAGGACAGAACAAGGAGCAATGGTGTCAAGCTGCAACAATGGAAATTTAGATTGGATATTAGGAAGAACTCTCTCGCTAGGTTACTAAAAGAGATGGTGGAATCTCCATCTTCGGAGGTTTTAAAAAAACCCTGTGATGCCGCATGATGCCTGGCTGGGATGATCTAATTAGGGATGGTCCTGCTTTGAGCAGGGGGTTGGACTAGATGTGACCTCCTGAGGTCCCTCCCAAACCTTATTTTCTATGATTCTGTGATTCTAAATCTTCATGTCTAGAATTTCTCACATATCCTGTGATAGGGTGACACGGAGGTGCCCTGCTCCTAGGTCACAGAGCACTGAGGTGCCCTGCTCCTGAAGAGGGGAAACTGCTAGGGAGGGAGCCCAGCTGTGGGTTGCCATGGCAACCAGGAGGTCAGCTGACTGAAAGGGTCAGGGCCTGGCTCCTATATAAAGCACAGACAGGAGGCCAGAGGCAGTTCCCTGCCAGCAGCCAGAAAGGCAGGAGCTCCCTAAGCCAGGATGTGGGAAGAAGCCTGACCGCAGGTACAGCTTATGGCAGCTCTAAGATGCTTGAGCAATGTTGTTATAGCCGGGCGGCTTATATTTAAGTTATAGCCAAGAGGCTTGAGTTTCTGTTTCGTTTTGTTGTTACACCGGTGGTGTGGGTGAGGCTATCAGGGGGTGGAGGAGGCCTCATAGGGGACCCACAGTAGCGTGGGGACCCCAGCGCCAGTAAGGGCATGGCGTATGGGGTGCATAGACCCCAGCACCAGGGGGGGGCGGTTGAGAAGCCCCAGTGTGGGCGTGGTGAGCCCCAGAGAGGGGGCACTGTTGAGAAGCCCTAGGGCAAGCATGGCGAGCCCCAGAGGAGGGGGCAACACTTGAGAAGGCCCAAAGAGGGGGGCAGCGTTACGGAGAAGGCCCCAGAGGGGGGCAGCTTTACTGAGGAGTCTTAGAGAGGGGGACAGCCTCACTGAGGAGCCCAGTGGGGGCATGGGGAGCCCCAAAGAGGGGGCAGCACTGCTGAAAGCCCCAGAGAAGGCGCAGTGACTGAGAAGTCCCAGTGTGGACGCGGAGGCCCCAGAGAGGGGGCAGCACAGTTGATCACTGGAAGGAAGGCCCGGAGAGGATAAAGAGGGGCCCGATTGTGAGAAGGCTGAGACAACGGCTGTTCCATCGGTGAAGTGTGCACTGCGGTGTAGGGGAGGAAACGGAGCCGCAGATAGCGCCCCCTGGCAGCGGGGCAGTACAAGGGCAGCCTCCCGCTAATTAACATCAATTAATTAATTAACAGCAAGGCATGGCAGGCAAGAAGGCAGGCGGTTGCCCCAGGAGCAGGTGTGCGGGCCACATTTTAGCCCGGCCCTGAGCGGCCACTTGTTACATAGGGGATAAAGTGATTCTCAAGTCACATCCTAAACTCATCCCTAATCTGGTTCTGGAATTTCACCTGAATCAGTCAGCCTACCAGCTTCTTCTAAGGCTTCACACTTGACACTTGGGACAGAAGAAGCTACATTCGTTGGATGTTTCCAGAGCCTGGCTCTATTACCTGGAAAAGAACAAATGCTTTAGACTGTTTTCTCTTTGTGACTATTCCTGGTGGGTCAAAAGAACAAGCCATCTCACCACAGAGAATTTCTAAGGAGACATACAGTTGCAGCTCCACCAGTTTAGATGGTGAGCTGCTCCCTCCAAACATCAGGGTGGGCTCCACCAAGCATCTGCCGTGTCTTCAGCCTGCTTCAGCAGATTCCTGTATCTAAGATTGTGGACCCACCCACTGCTTTTTGTAAAACATTCTGCCAAATACAGAAGGGTACTACATTCATTAGTTAAGCGAAGACCCTTACACTCATTTTTACTCTCCGTAGAGGATACTGCTTGCTAGTGGAATCCACACTAGTACATATTTAAAGAGGAAAGAATGCGAGTCAAAGGGGGCAAGAGTGCTCAAAAGCCCCCTCGGCTCACCAGAGGCATTCAGGAATGTCTGAAAGCCAAAAAGCAGGCGTACATCCAGTGGAAGAGGGGGGGTATCACCAAAGAGGAGTATACCTCCATAGCAAGAGTATGTAGGGAGGCTGTTAGGAAGTCTGAGGCAAAGACGAAACTAGGGCTAGCAACAAGGATCAAGGACAACAAAAAGTCCTTTTTTAAATACATAGGGAGCAAAAAGGCAATGTGGGGCCCCTGCAGGATACGCTCAGCAATCCGGTAGTTGCACCAGAAATAAAAGCAGACCTTTTTAACAAATTCTTTGCCTCCATTTTTCTGAGCAGGGACCAGGACTTCTCCCCCACCAGGATACAGGATGGATTCAGGAATGACTCCACCAGGCCTAGGGTCAGGGAGAACTTCTGGAGGGGTTGGACGTGTTCAAACCAGCAGGTCCAGACGCTCTCCACTCCAGGGTGCTGAGGGAATTGGCAGGGGTCATCGCGGGGCCCCTGCCACGGCTTTACGAGCACTGACAGTGCTCTGGTCAGGTGCCAGAAGACTGGAAGAAGGCCAACGTGGTCCCCATTTTCAAAAAAGGGAGGACCCAGGCAACTACAGATCCATTAGTCTTACTTCGGTCCTGGGGAACCTCTTTGAGAGAATTATCCAGGAGCACATCTGGGAGGGACCAGCAGGGGGGAGGATGCTCAAGGGCAACCAGCATGAGTTCATTAAGGGCAGGTCCTGTCAGACCAACCCGACTGCCTTCTATGATCAGGTCACAAAATCATTGGACACAGGTGTTGCAGTGGATGTAGTCTTTCTGGACTTCAGGAAAGCCTTCAACACTGTCTCCCACCCCATTCTCATTAAAAAGCTAGGCAACTGTGGCATTGCCTACAGTCAGATGGGTTGCAAATTGGCTAGGGGGCCATACCCAGAGAGTGGTGGTAGATGGGTCACATTCAACCTGGAGGGAGATGGGCAGTGGAGTCCCCCAGGGCTTGGTTCTTAGGTCTGTACTGTTCAATTTCTTTATCAGCGACTTAGACAAGGGAGTGAAAAGCACCCTGTCCGAATTTACTGACAACACCAAGATTTGGGGCGAGGTGGGCACGCTAGAAGGGAGGGACAGGTTACAACTGGACCTGGACAGGTTACAGGGGTGGGCGAATGAGAATAGGATGGGATTCAATACTGACAAGTGCAGGGTACTGCACTTGGGCAGGAAGAGCCAGCAATATACCTACAGGCTGGGGAACTCCCTTCTTGAAAGCACAGTGGCAGAAAGAGATCTTGGAGTCATTATTAATTCGAAGATGAACATGGGCCGCCAGTGTAAGGACGCGGTCAGCAAGGCTAACTGCACCTTGTCATACATCCACAGATGCATCACGAGCAGGTCCAAGGAGGTGATCCTCCCCCTCTATGCGACACTGGTTAGGCCAGTTGGAGTACTGCATCCAGTTCTGGGTGCTGCACTTCAGGAGGGATGTGGCCAGCATCGAGAGTTTCTAGAGGAGGGCCACTCGCATGATCAGTGGGCAGCAACGCAGGCCCTGTGAGGAGAGGCTACAGGACCTGAACCTCTTCAGACTTCACAAGAGAAGGCTGAGAGGGGATCTAGTGGCTGTCTATAAACTTACCAGGGGGAGACCAGAGGGGATTGGGTGAGACCCTGTTCCCCCGAGAACCTCCTGGAGTAACAAGGAACAATGGCCATAAATTGATTGAGAATAAGTTCAGGCTAGACATCAGGAGGCACTACTTCACAGTCGGGGTGGCCAGGGTCTGGAACCAGCTTCCAAGGGAAGTGGTGCTGGCTCCTACCTTAGGGGTCTTTAAAAGAAGACTTGATAACTACCTAGATAGGGTCATATGAGCTTGAACTTAGTAGGGGTCATAGCCCTGTATTCATTCCTGCCCTGGGCAGGGGGTCAGACTACATGATCTGCTCAGGTCCCCTCCGACCCTACTTCTATGAAACTATGAAACAGTTATGTGCCTCACAGGAGGTGTAGATATACAAAAAACTAGAACTCTTGGTTTGAAAATAATACATTTTATTAGACCAACTGGAAAATGGCAAGAAAACTGTCCTTTTCTGCAGGAGGTATAGTTCATTGAGATATAGTGATCATTATGGATCACCTAGCCTACCCCTGCTCCCATTTGTCAGAGTCCTCTGCAACACAAGCTTTGCATTGCAAGGGAAGTGAGGGAGGCTTCTCAATGGCTTGTCTATTGTGCCTTCATAGGGACACATGAGGCAGCAGAGGGTGCATGCATGGCCACAACATATATGACTATACAAAAGAATCCACTATCGTGATCGCTCCTACAGGGGCATTTGCACTGACTTCTGTATCTCAAAGAAACAGGGTTACTGTGAGGTTAGTAACTGATCTTTATGTGCATCCCATCCAGGAACAGAAACAGTATCAGGTGACTAGGTTGTCCAATCAGTTTTCACCAAAGCAGCTTGAAATGCCAATGTAGAAAACTGGCCACAGCTGCTGACAAAGAGCAGCAGACTAAGAACTGCTCAGATTTGAGGAAATTCTACTCTTCTCACAGGACATTTTTAAACACTAAGGGCATTTGTACATGACACGGGGGTTTAATTCTCCCTAAACTGAAATGGTGTTTTTTTTAAAAACACCGCTTCAGTTTAGGACAAAGTAAACCCTCATGTCGTGTACACCTGTGTCAGAGCCCAATCCTTACCTGCCTCTCCAGTGGCGGAGAGGGGAGAGTGAGCTGCTGGTGGGCAGAGCAATGCCTGAGTTGCGGGGGGCTGGTGCTTCCCTCCATGGCAGCAGTGTCCCCCCTCCCCCCAGGCGGCACCTGCCTGGAGGCACCCAGCTCGAGCAGTCCTGGAGGGCACTGCAGCTGCAGAGGGAAGCACCGGGCCCCCACACAGCTCAGGCAGGGAGGCACGCTCCAGGGGGAAAAAAAAAGATCAGGCTCACTGCTTTTTTTTTCCCCCCCCCCTTTCAGTGGAGCCTGCCTTCCCAGGCTGCTGCCGTGATGCCTGCACAGTCTGCCTGCATAGCCCCTGAGCCGCGCGGAGCCCACCAGTTATCGCGGTCTCTTCACATGAACAGAAGATCCTCACATCATCCCGTCATCTGAGGTACATATATCCCCTTAGCTTTGGCTGCTGGGCTGTCTCCCAGTCCTTCTACCAGTTAATTCAGTTAATCTGCCCTGCCTCCACGGGGCTTGCATGAGCTTCTGCTCTTCAGTGTCCCCTCTCTGGAGTGACTAAACCTCTGGCTCAACTCGGGTTTTAACTTCCAGATTTCCTCCTGGAACCAATAAGAACCAGTACCGCTCCCACGTTTCCCCGCCACCAGCGGTACAGGAGGCAATCAGTGACAGACACCTGGAATCTGGGCAGCGTGTGCAGCCCTGTTCTTTTAATTTGCCTTTCACATACAGGTTTTTCTCCTTCCGACAGGTGTCAGGTGAAGCTCTCCTAATCGGAACAGGCACTGAGGTGTACGTTACAATACGCAACCAAATGTACGTTTACATACGCAAATCCAATGCTCCATTCAGATACCCAACCGAGCTCTGAGCAAGTTAGCAGTACAGTCACATTAGCATGGTTTCCAACACATGCTATTATAGCCTGCTTCTCAACAGATTCAAGAGAAACACCATCCTAATGCAGCTGTACTGCTTCTTGTTCCCAAGCTAGCTATCAGTGAGCGCTATACAGCATTGCACTGGCGGATGTCAACATAGCCTGAGCCTAGTTGGATTTGTTGGACCTGAGAATGATGTGGTTTAATAAATAAACTAAAAAATATGTTCTTGGTGTTGTAGATTAAACATAGGGACTTTTAGAATTATAATGCTGAGTGTCCCAAGGGGACGAAGGAAAACGGGTGGGAGACCCCTCCCATGGTGTGGGTTGAGGCAGGGACAGCCCACCATAACAAGAAGAAAAGCCCTGAGAACAAGGCAAACTTACCTTTCATAGATGCAGCCGGGCCGGACGAGCCGCAGAGGGGCGGAACGCGTGAGTGGGGTGGGCTGAGGCCCCTCCCTGGAATTTCAGTTGTTTTACTTTTGATTCGTTCTAAGCCCCAGAGTGAGGGAAAAGGCCACAAGCAACGCTCAGAAGGCAGAGTGAGCCAGGACTGGTTCGGGGACCCCAGCACTCAAAGGGACCCAACACACCACCAAGGTACACCCAAACATAGTAGAAAACTGGGACCGGAGCAACGGAGAGGGGATGGGAGGCAACGCCAGAGGATGACCGAGCTGACCATCGATTGGCTGTCCCAAGAGGCTGGCACATGGCTGCGGCGTAGGGAAGGTGGAGCCCCAGGAGCGTCTGCTAGTGACAATACCTGGCACAGGCAGGTGGTGCAGGCGAGTATCCGGGTATCTCTTGGTGACAGCACGACCCAGCATCGCGGCAGCAGGAGCAGCCTCTGCGGCAGACCCTGGGTGCCCGCTCCAGGGCCGTCAGAGAGAGACTCTGCGAAGCCAGGCGGGTACACTGAGATTCAAGATAATCATTACCACAGACTCTGTAAATGAAATTCATTTTGCTGCAACTTTGTTCATCTCCCAGCAGCTGAACACATCACAGAAACCAGCCGCACACTTCTGCAGCACGGAGCAAAGAGGCCTCAGGCCCAGTGTTGAAATGATCGTGGAGCCTGAACTTGGCTTGCAGCAAGAGGCTTTCTTCTCTTGCATCAGGTGTATTGTAGGAGCAGCGGATGGGAGAGGTGACAGTTACACGGCTGGTAGACCTGTTGTGTGGGTAAGTGCAGGAGTTTAATTATACAGGCCGCCAATCCTTTTTTTTCACTAGGGGAGTTTCTTTCGCTAAAGCAAGTAAAAAAACCTAATCGGAAAGGCCCGCGTCTGCACGGATGCTGGACACGGAGCGCTCCCTGCAGAACCGAGCCCGCGGGAGCTGCGCGGGCGGCGGGGCAGGTCGCCCCGCCCGGGTCACGGCGGCCGCGGGCCCTGGCGCCGCCCCCGATGTGTGCCCCCCCGCAGAGCCGGCGCTCCAGATGCGACGCCCCTCCCCCTTGGCCA
>NW_005841895.1:761165-796778 GCF_000455745.1 Alligator sinensis | reverse complement strand
GGAGCCGGGCCCGGGGGCGGGGCGGGGCGGTGGCAGGAGCTCGGTCGGGCCCGGGGGTCCTCAGCTGGGGAGGCTGGGAGCCGCGGAAGTGTTTCTGTCCCTGCAGGGGCGGCGAATCCCGGTGGTTTTCAGGCTGCTTTCTCCCCTCCAGCAAAACCAAGCCTTGCCGGCCCCAGCACCAAGTCCAGGCGGGCAGGGGGTGCCTGGCGCCTGCTCCCTCCAGGCCTGGCGTGCGCACGCGGTTGTGGAGACTCTGACAGGACCCTCTTGTCGCTCCTGTGGGGTTTAGGGCTCATCCTGAAGGGACAGGCTGCGGGTCCCTTGGTGCCTGCGGCGGGAGGAAGGGTGCCCTGCAGGCAGCGTGGTCCAGAGTGGTGCTTCGGTGGCAAACAGTTAATGAAGAGCTGCTGTTAATAATGTTAATGTCAAAGAGCTGAAGCTGAGTAGCCGTGCTTGGTCCTTGCAGAGGTTTTGGTGCTTAAAGGCGTATATATTTTCTAGATGGAGGTGATGGAAGGAGGGGTTGGGTGAGTTGTCAGTAACAAAGCCAGTGCCCGAGTCAGTGCTCCACCCAATAGAGCGGGAAGAGAAGAGGCTGCCCTAACTGTTATACCCTCTTTTATTTCTAATTCCCAACACTTTCCATTCAGGTGCTGTTGCTAGACAAGACAGTGCCAGCAAAAATATATACGTGGCCTATTCTAGTGTGATGTACTGCTTTGTGACACCAGCCTTCTGGAAGGGGAAGGTTTACATTAATTTTATACATGTTTCCCCAATTTTGCCAGTTTTCACAAATGGAAAAACGTGTATGTATAGCTTTTATTTTCTTCCAGAATGAAAGGTAAAGGAGTAATCTTTATTGCTGGCAGGTCCAGCTGATGCTCCCCTAGTAGACAACTTAAACCTTTGGAAGAGAAATGCGTATGGTATCACTTGTGCTGCGTTTTCCATTGCAGTTTCCGGCACAAAGGCCACAAATGGCAGTTCAGCTAAAACAGTTTAGCTGACAGGCTCAAGGGGGGAAGAGTGAGAGCATGAGGACAATTTTAAATACATTTATTACCTCTTTAGTTCCTTGGACCCAGGGTTGGCAACGTGTGACCCACGGAGCCAAAGATCCAGCCTGTAGCACTGGGGGACCTTCAGCTGCATGTCAGGGTCAAGCAGTGGGGAGCTGTTTCCACCCCCCAGTCCGGAGAGTTGGGAGGACTGTGGTGGCAGCACTAGGTTGGAACACCAAGTTGCCTCTGACCTGAGCTGAGCTCCTGCTTGTGGCTCTGGAAGTTTGCCAGCTGCTGTCCAAGACTATTCAGTGCAAGTCACGTGCTTGTTTCAGTTCCCACTTGTGGTGGTGGTGGTGGTGGTGTTTGGTTTTTTAATTTGCTTGAGGGGGGGGTGTTTTGTTTATTGTTTTGTTACCAGAGCTGAAAAATCAAGTACCTGATGTTCTGATTGTGGCCCAAATCTGAGTGAAGGTGAAGAACCTGGGTGAATCTTGGTGTTTCTAGGTTGCTTGTACAAAGGAACTTAATTACGTTTCTGTGATTTCAACGAGGCATCCCATTTTCTAGTTTGTAGCTTTGGATTATTTCCGTAGTCCATACTTCTAAAACCCCTCCCTGTGTTTTTGTTCTTTACATCATCTTGTTCTTTACTTTCTTCTTGACATCCCTGTTTGGCACTTTTAAAGGTCCCGGGTTGCATAAATGCAGGCCATTAGTGCTGACTTCCACATCCTTAGTGATAGTTTTTCTGATCCAACTGGACAGGATTAGAGCCATGTTTTTGGCCTTGGAGGTCTGGATGAAGGTTTTACTGCACATTCTTGATATGCAAAGTCCTGGAGCTGTGTGCACACGCACACGCACACACGTCTTTTGGGATGTGCCAGCAAGTACCTTGGTGTTTCCCGCAGACAGCTGCTAATTGTTCCTTGTGGACCTATATCCACTTAGCTCTTCTAATCAGGGTGCTCTGTTTCCTAAAATGAATGTGGGGTTAATTAACTCTTGATACGGATGCCTTGGAGGCCCTCTTAGAGCAGCTCCCACATTGTGACCTTGTGCTTCTTTGAAACCCTGTTCTGATGGTACTTTTAATCTGTTGTGCTCTATTTGCATGGTCCTATCTCTCATGGGATGTATCTGTGAAGCTCAGATGCATCTGCCCTTAGCTATGCCCTGTGCCGGATTGGGACATTTTTACCTCTTAAGAACCATTTCTTTAAAACTCTTTAACTTGTGAAAGGAGTACATCCTTGGTGTGCTGTGTTGCCCTCTGTGCTGGAGGATAATAAAATGCCTTGGTTGTCTTGGAGACCCTAGAGCACCCTGTTTCTTTCCTGCTGCAGCTCTGTATACAGTTCAGAAAGGCTTGCCCTGATACTTCAGGAATCCAACTGGGCAATCAGTTGCAGAAATTGTCACTAATTGCCTTTGTCTTCAGTTCTACAAAGAGTGTCCTTTACTGATGCCGAATGTCTGCCACAGATGCACTCGACTTGGCACTGAATGCCCTTTTAATAGGATAGGTAGCCAAGGTGAGGTGCCAGCTGAACAGGAGCAGTATATGTTTGGAGCTTTTCGGGTCCCTAAATCCCCTTGTGGATCTGGTCCACAATACCTTGAATTCAGCATCTCTCAGTTAACTTGCTGTGGGTGAGTTCTAGTCAGGTGATGATCTGAATCTCCTTGGGGTGTAATTCTATCCTGAGATATGTGCTTCTTCTCTGTACATGTCATGAGTGAGCTTTTGTTTTAGTGTGAAATACTGTAGTAAGTTGTAGTTGTGAAACACACAATCTTGGCACTCGCTCTTTGCCTGCAGTTGCAGCATAATTCCTAGAGAGCTTTCATAGGATGAAATGCTCTTCATGGGTCTGGGAACCAAGACTCCTGGATATGACTGTTACACACTTTTTGGACAGAAGTAAACCATCCTGTTCACTGTCCTATAAGGTGAGGATTATAATGCCTCATGAGTTCACTGGGGCAGGGTAGAGAGTGGGAGACTAACTCAAATGAAAATCCTAGTGAAGTCTAAAAAGGTCCTAGCATTAACACAAGCTGGCAAATTGACCTGAAGACTGCCATGCTCCGTAATTGTTTAGCAGGTTGAATTGATTAAATGATGGGTGAGGAGCAGCCGTTTTTTTTTTTTTTTAAGTTCAATTTGTGTGAGAACCGCAAGCTGCCGTGTTGTGGCTAACTTGTGCCCCCCTAACAATACACCTATTTCTCTTTCTTGGGGAAGGAAAAATCTCAAAGGTGTGAGGACTGATTGATTTTATTCTTAAAGAGATCTGAGTTGCCTCTGAAAGCAGCTCTGATGTGGACACAGGAATACCAGGGGACTTGCTTTGATGCACACTTCTATTTTTTTTTTTACATGTTGAATGGAACCTGCATATAATAAATCTAATGTAACACGATGCTACAGAGTGTTTCTAGGTAAAATTTTGGGTGATGGAAGTCATTTGATCTTCAGTCATCTGTTTGGTTTTTTTTGTTGTTGTTGTGGGGTTTTTTTTTTGGTTTTTTTTGGTTTTTTATGTACCTGCATTTGGCATTTAATGAACCAGTAATGCATAGTTCATAGATTCATAGATGTTAGGGTTGGAAGGGACCTCAATAGATCATCAAGTCCGACCCCCTGCATAGGCAGGAAAGTGTGCTGGGTCTAGATGACCCCAGCTAGATGCATATCCAACCTCCTCTTGAAGACCCCCAGGGTAGGGGAGAGCACCACCTCCCTTGGGAGCCCATTCCAGACCTTGGCCACTCGAACTGTGAAGAAGTTCTTCCTAATGTCCAGTCTAAATCTGCTCTCTGCTAGCTTGTGGCCATTATTTCTTGTAACCCCTGGGGGCGCCTTGGTGAATAAATACTCACCAATTCCCTTCTGTGCCCCCGTGATGAACTTATAGGCAGCCACAAGGTCGCCTCTCAACCTTCTCTTGCGGAGGCTGAAAAGGTCCAGATTCTCTAGTCTCTCCGTGTAGGGCTTGGTCTGCAGGCCCTTAACCATACGAGTGGCCCTTCTCTGGACCCTCTCCAGGTTATCCGCATCCCTCTTGAAGTGCGGCGCCCAGAATTGCACGCAGTACTCCAACTGCAGTCTGACCAGCGCCCGATAGAGGGGAGGTATCACCTCCTTGGACCTATTCGTCGTGCATCTGCTGATGCACGATAAAGTGCCATTGGCTTTTCTGATGGCTTCGTCACACTGCCGACTCATGTTCATCTTGGAGTCCACTAGGACTCCAAGATCCCTTTCCAATTCTGTGCCACCCAGCAGGTCATTCCCTAGGTTGTAGGTGGGCTGGACATTTTTCCTCCCTAGGTGCAGCACTTTGCATTTCTCCTTGTTGAACCGCATTCTGTTGTTTTCTGCCCACTTGTCCAACCTGTCCAGGTCTGCTTGCAGCTGTTCCCTGCCCTCCGGCGTGTCCACATCTCCCCATAGCTTTGTGTCATCTGCAAACTTGGACAGAGTACACTTCACTCCCTCATCCAAGTCGCTGATGAAGACATTAAAGAGTATCGGTCCAAGGACCGAACCCTGTAGGACCCCACTTCCCACACCCTTCCAGGTCGAAACCGACCCATCTACCACGACTCTCTGGGTGCGACCCTCTAGACAAATCACCTCCCACCGGACTGTGTAGTCATCCAAGTCACAGCCTCTTAACTTGTTCACCAGTATGAGGTGGGATACCGTATCGAAGGCCTTCCTGAACTCTAAGTATACGACATCCACCCCTCCTCCTAGTTGGTCTAATATAAGGTATCATCTCTGAACCAAGAGTTCTAGATTTTTGCATTCCCTGTGCTCATCTACATGAATTTGAACAAAAACATGTCACATACCACAGTGTGTCAATCCTAAAACTTTTCCTGCAATTAATCATGTGTGTGGTTACCGTGTTAGACATGGGGTAAAATACAGTGGAGTTATAGGTGGTACCATCCTTTGTACAGATAAAAAAACAACTTTTCTCTCATTTTTACTACCTTGGAGGCCTTCATGCAGCATCCTCTGTCCAAAGACTTTGAAGCACCTTGCAGGTATTAACAGAGGAAATCTTATGGCCTCGCTGCCTAGCAGCCATTACCAGCTCCATTTCACAAATGGAGACACCAAGGCTAGGAACAGAAGTTACACACAAACTAGTTTAAGTCATCAGAAACTGGCTTAAACCTGTAACAGAACATAAATTCAGTGCACATAAACCAGTTTCAAAATGGCTGAAAGTGGTTTAAGATAAACCTGGTTGGATGTAATATCAGACTTAACTGATTTGGGTCAAACCAGTTTATGAAACTTCTGTCCCAGGCTCCTTCCTGGTTCAAGATAAATCACAGTCTCCCAGTATCCCAGCACACTTTGCTGTCCTGGACTGGGCTGTCTGCTGCAGCAGAAGGGTTTGGGGGGGGGGCAAACCCGGGCTGGGGGCTGGAGCCAGAAAGCAGGGTTGAACACCCCTTCACCCATTCAAACTTACTGAGGGCTGCAACTGTGGACTACAAATCCCAGAGGCATCTGGTAGCAGCACCTGCCTGTGGCTGGAAGCAGGAAGAGCCCTGCTGCTGTGAACCTGGATGGCAAATCCCAGAGACCTTAGGGGCAGCAGGAGGAGGAAGTGAACTCACAGCCCATGCTGGCTACATGTTAGAGAGCCCTGTTTTAGGATCTTCCCCCTGGCTTCTAGCCTGAGCCACTGCAGGTATGTGGCTGCATTTCCTGAATCAAAAGTAAATGTGTGTCCACTTTGTTTCTCAGTTTGATCTCTGCAGCATAGACTAACCTGCAAAGACTGAATGGATTCAGCCTCAGGCTTTTTGACTGTCTGTACTGAGCCCAAAGCACAAAAAAATGAAGTGGCCTCCCTGGTTTTACTCCAGGATTCTATTATTAGGTGATCACTGTCCCCCAGATGGCTACCGATCTGTAGGTCCCCTACCATGTCATCCCCCGTTGCCAATACCAGATCCAGTAAGGCATTCCCCCTAGTGGGACCGTGTACCTCCTGTGTCAGGTGGAGGTCCTGTACACAAGTTAGAAACCTGTGTGAACGATGGGACTTTGCTGTCTGCGTCTCCCAGCAGATGTCTGGGTAGTTTAGGTCCCCCGTGACTACTGCCTCTTTAGCTTTTATGGTTTCCGAGAGCTGCCTCAGGAGCCCCGAATCTATTTCTTCCCCTTGGTGGGGGGGTCTGTAGCAGACCCCTACCACCAAATCCCTTTCTCCTTGCCCCCCATGTAGCCTAAAGTACATTTAGTAGTAGTTGGCTACTAAATGGGCAGCTTGAGGAGAAAGACATTATAACATTAGATCTTGTAAGTTAAGACAGATTCATGATCGTTCTTGAAGTTGTATGTGAGGGAGAAAAGCGTCTTTGATTCCTTTCAGTTAAAGGAATCTTGGAATGATTCATCTGTTGAAGGCGCAAGTTTGAAGTTCTGACAATGGTGGAAATGTGCACTAGACATCAGTGTGGAGGCTGCTGCTTTTGCCCACGGGGAGAAGGTGCGGTAACTGTAAAAGAGTGGTCAGGTTTGCTTAAACAAACAAGCTAGGACACTTGTTAATGAAACTGCAGTAAACACTGTAACTTGCCTTACAGTAAGTTGTTTGTGTAGTCCATAATATTAATTCCAGTAATGGTGTAGAGAAGTAGAATGTCACAGCTATTTCACAGCATATTCATTCCTCGCCATTCCACTAAATAAGGTCCTGCAACATAATTTCTGAAGAAGCAGTAAAGGAAACTGTGAATTATTCGGGGAATAGAAAACCAACCGTACTGTATCTTCTTGGGTTGTAAGAAATGTTACAGTGATTTACAACATTTCCTCTTGTCGACAGGGAAAAGACTGCAGGAATGGATCTGCGTCATTTTATGCTTCTCTCTTATTTCTTTCAACTTCTACAATCTCCTCTTCTACTTGAGACTGGAGCATATGACCTCTGTTATTGTTGGGATATGTAAGTAGAAACTCTTCATGTTAAGTAATTGAACATAGTAGCAAATGCATTTTGGTGAACCAGGGGAAGCATTATGGAGCTGGAGTCAAATATGATTACAAGTGTTTGTCTCCTAGTCTTGAAAATATGTTTGACCATCTGCAAATAAATATTCAGCATAGGGTATAGCTTGATACTTAAAATCATCATAGCCCTGTGACTTTCATTTCCAGCTCCTTCCCCAAGTTAAGTGGTTTGGGGCTGTATACAAGAATAACTATTTTTATTGTCCTGCCCCAGTGTCTTATCTGCAATTATGGTAAATAAATATCAGAATGTATTCAAAAGATAAATAGCTGCATTACAGAACTGCCAATTTCTTTATTTTCTTGAATGCCTAGTGGGTAAAGTGTATGGGATAGAGTTCTAAAGAAGGCTACAAAAATATCTTAGGGGTTTTTTTCTTTTAAATTTTATTGGATGGCTGTGTAACTTAGAATTTTGGTCATATATAACTGTAGAGTGTGAAGGAAGGTGTTTTGTTGAAAAGACTGCATGTTACAGTTGTAGAAATAAGGAAACTTCTAAAGTATTAAAATGTGAAACCCGCCCTTCAACCTCAAAATGTTGGCTGCATTTTTATCATGTACCCAAGATAGCAGGAAAGATTTGATTTACAACAAAGGAATTGCAAATAAAGGAATATGACTTTTGATCTCTTATTAGACTGTGGCTGAAAACAGCACCTAGATTTGGAAACTGAGAAAGCAAATTTGAATCTAAGTCAACAAGCCAGACTCTCTTGCAGTCTGGTTCTTTTGTGCCACTCCAGGGGTGCAAATGGGCCTGAAGCTGGCTAGATCTTTCTTGTTGAGATGAAGAGCCCTGCTTGGGCAAGTCCCTGATGCAACCTTGCTATTCCTCCTATTATGGGGAAGGGAAAAGAGAATTAAGGTGTGGGGAGAAGGATTGTTAATAGACTGTTTCTGTACTCTGATTCCTGGCTGGTCGGCTGCCCTTCCATTATAGTTCAAAGAACTTGAACTACTGAAGAGCCAACCTGAGAACTGAGGACCCATAATGGGCTGCTTCATTGCTCAGCTGTTCCCATGAATTCCTATGCTGCTTTATACACCTTTTTAAATGCACTGAGCTCTATTGGTGCAGTATGAAATTGGCTTAGCAGACCCTGCTTCACAAAATGGAAGTGAAACCATGGTAGAGAACTTTCTTGGCCCCTTGCCCCAAGAGATTCTTCAGCTGTTGTTCCTTTTAACATGCTTGGGTCCTTGGACAACACAGACTTGAGGGGAGGTGTGTGTTCTACCTTGGCCTATTAAAACCTTGTGTAAATAGGATGGGAATCCCAGTAATTATTTAATATGGTCAAGGTTGGTCATTTTAGATATCCAACTTGCTGGCTTTGTGCTATCATTTCCTATGGCTTGCTCCTAACCTGAGCAGTGAGACTGCTTACAAGCCACCAAGGCCTAGCCAAGCATGCGTACATTTTTTGGCTGGGGTGTGTGGATTGTTCTCTCTGTCTCTTATGAACTTTTCCACCCAAGTTCCTTGACTGTTAGAACATTCTTTTCTTCTCTTCTCCGCTCCTCACTTGAGAGAGTGTCAGTTGAAGGATTTTTCATATAAGAATTGCCTCATGATGATAAAGAACAGATGTGGGGGAGGGACTTGTTGATGACATTTAGCCCATGTTATCTGTTTGCAGCTGTCTTTCCTAGTAGTTAACAGTTATGTAAGCCTGAGCCCTGTTTTCCTGGTTACCAGCTTAACTGATAAGGTAGCCAATTCACTGATAAAGCTATTTAAATAGCAGTGGATGATTAAAGTAGCAGAATTTGGATTCTGTGCAAACAAAGTAGTGTGGAAAATTGGCTGACCACTTATTGCAGCTGGTCTTTTGAATAAAAATGTCATATACCACCTTTGTTTGCTGTTTCATCACATTGTTCCTCTGTATATTGGGGAAATGATAGCAACACTTTATCCAGATGTCTGATTTTCCAGATGAACTTTGGAAAGATGGAGAGCTTGTGACCACCTTTTTTCTCAAGCCTGTTCTCACAGAGCCCACCTAATACTGGATGGGAAGCTGATCTGTTGGATGCTGGTTATAAGATGAATTTGATTAAAAGATGGATGGCTAATTTATAATGTGCTGCTTTCTTGGGATAAAGCAAGTTCCAGTTAATTACCTCTTAAGTATCTGCTCTGAAGTGTAATCTTGTATGTGATTGTGTAGAATAGCAGTAATGTTGCAGGGCAAAAGATCTGCTGGTCCTAGAGTCTGGAACTGCATGTTTCCTGATACTTTGTCTGGCCTTTGAAGTATTCCACCTCCCCTTACCTGTAGCATGCACAGTGCTGTGTACACTGTTGCCAGTACAGCAAGTCTTTCATTTGGCCCAAGCCTCATTCCCTTTGTAAGCGGCCTAATTTCTGAGTCTCTCTTGTTCCCCAGCCTCATCCGCCTTCCATTCAGCCTCCACTGTGCATCTGTTTGCCATAGGTGCTAAATGGCCAGTTGCTATCCTTTCCTTTCAGAGCTTTAAAGGACAGGCAAAATCCATTTATTTTTTTACCCTTGAACTCGTTTAAAATGTATATCAGTGCTCACTTATTCGAGAGACAAGGTTCCCTGGGTGAATTTGATATCTTTTGTTAGACCAACCCGAATAGTTATTAAGCAAGCTTTTGGGTTCAAAAACGCTTCGTCAGGCTCTTATTCGAGATGCACTTCAGACTCTAGGAGTCTGGATCTTGTATGTTCTGGCTGTGATGCAGGCAGTTGCTTCTTATCTGATGTAGGCCTACTCTTTGCTTCAGAAGCCACCTCACGTGGCATACTGTAATGCTGGATTACCTCTTCCTGCATGTGTTAAGATCTAGAGCTGTGCCTTTCTTTCCTGTTTTCTAATGTAGTGATTCACCATGAGTTGAGAGAGAATCATTGCTGAGGGGGACTGAGCACAATGGGCACACTGTATTATTCAGATGTGCTGCACTAACCTAACCTTGTGGTAGATTTCCATCAGCAATTGCTCAATATGGGCAAGGTGTTTCAGTGTTGGCCTCATTCAATCAACTTCATAGTTGGTTTCCATTATTGAACCACTATTCAGATGCTGCTTCTGGGAGTAGTTTAATGATAGGCAGTGTGTTTTAATGAGGCTTTATTGTATTTGAATGTAAGATGAGGTGCTTCCCTATGCTGATTGGGGGGGGGGGGAACACTGTGTCTTATTTGTCTATTTGCTGTAGTGGCCCACACTTACAGCTCTGAATGTAAGTTGTGTGGGCACAGCCCACACAACACTTCCTGTGACAGGATGTCATGTGGGTTGCAGCAGTGTGCTGATTGGCCTGCATGCAGCCCATGGGTTGAGAACCATTAAAATACACTGGTATAAACTTAGTTTTTGAAATTTAAGTACTACTTAATTCATAAGCTTATGGAGGGGAGTTTTTTGAGTCCAGAGATTTTTTTTTTGAGAACTGCTGCTGTAATATGCAAAAACCTGACTTTTATTTAAATATCCAGTGTTCTCCTTCAATGTGTTCTTAGAGGTTTGTGGACTAGCCCCCTTCCCCCTGCACACACACATGCAGAGGAATAATGTTTTTAAAATGGGCATTTGTCTTGGCTTGGGGGAAAAAATTCCCTGGTCCAAGCTGATGTGCAGCTCTGCAGTCCTAACTACTAGTCACCTGCATTATGGAGGGTGGGTGAGTATGTCTGAGCATGTTGCAGTTCTGGTGAAAGGCATTCTGTATAGAATTGACTTTAACATCGAAAGTCCTGTGCACACCAAAGCTGGCACTGGTTTTATTTCTGTCCTCATTGTCACACCCTCAGACCACACCCTCCTTGTGTATCTACAAAGACTTGACTAAGACTGTTCTCTAAACCACAGACTTTGCTGTACCTGACCATGTACCTCCAAGACCCTGCCCTGCTTCATGCATGCTGCCTCTTCCTTCTCTCCCACTAGAAACAATGTAGCCCTGCCACCAAGTTCAGAGGACCAGCTAGTTAGCACTTGGTCCCTGCCCCTTGTACCATGAGGCATGCTGGAGCATGCACAGTGTTGTGTACACTCCTTCCACATGCTGTATACTTTGTACAGTACAGATATCAAACCTCAGATGAACACCATGCCAGTGTTGTGCACATGCAGCTAAGTTTTATTTCATCCCTTTTGTCTGAAAAGGCTGTGACATACATTCGCTTACCTCAATACCTAAGACAACCCATCTGAGTAAGTCATGGTCCCCTTAGCCCTAAATCTTATTGCCTGACTCTGACTGTTCTGCAAAATTAAAGTCATAATTCCAGCTGCAACCCCTGTATCACAACCTATGGTCTCTATTACAGCCTGAAGGTGTTCAGTGAAACCTTGTTAACAGTTAAGCTCTAACAGGCAACAGATGGCTGTTAACCCATTTTAATATAGTCTAAGAGAATCTAGGTCTTGAAGTCAGTCATGTGGTCTGCTTCATATTAGAATGACTACCCTGATTGCTAGTCCCTTGTTTGAACTGATAGAGAAGAGGGTACGTTTTTGTTTGTTTGTTTTTTTCCATGAGGCTGCTGTTGGATCCATTCTCTTTTTTTCCTCCAAGTGGCCAGAGGGTTATGCTGTCATGTGAGAGCTGTCTCCTTCCCTGCCTCTGGCTCCTAGTGTCAGGACAGACCAGAGAGCTATGCCGTGAATATATTAAAAATGTTGACTGCCAGAATACACACCTTGAATATGATGTCCCTGAGGCTCACCTGAGCCAGTATTTCTCCTTCCATTGGGTATAACAACTAGACTAATCTCTCGAATACTCCTGCTGGAGAACATGAGCTGAGTCTCATGTGGGGAGGGATACAGAGTTTAGGGAGCTGGGGGCTGGAGGAGATATCTGGCTAAAAGAAGCAAACTCTCAAGGAACATTGTGGCTCCTAGGCCCTGAAAGGTGCAGGCTCTGGCCCAGGCTCTTTAGATGTGGAGCAATTCTTCACTCTGGTGCTTAGCTCTCTTCTGTTGGCACTAGATAATTGAGCTTAATTTTGCTCATGAACTGGAAGTGCACCCCCAATGCTGTTCTTGCATCTAGTTGTTTGTGCACAGAAGGAACTTGCTGTGACTGAAGGCTGGGATAACAAAGAGAGGTCTGTTTGATCGTAATGTCATTTAGTAGCCTTCTTAAAGGGACAGCATGAATTCCTGGGGGAAATCTGGTGTCCCCATTTAGTAAGAAGCATACATATTAATATTCTATTTCTAACATCTGCACATGCAGCACCACTGAAGTACTGCTGCCCTTGGGCAGAGGGTGATACTTAAGGCTGCAGGAGGGAAGGAGTGCTGGACAAATACTGACCACGTGCAGAAAGCTGTGAGCTCTTGAGGATTTTATGCTTGTGCAAAAGATTTGCTTAGTAAACTGTTAGGACCTGAAAGAACAAAGCTAACACTGCTTGATTAGAACCAGAGATCCCATGGAATCTAAAACTTGGAGGTGGGAGGATAAGCTCACCAAGCCCCACACAGTGAAGTGCTTAGACTTTAACAAAGGAAGGCGTCTCCTGTATTTCTCTTGCAATGGCTCTGGTTTATTATACTCTGCTCTAGGGTCCCTCTGCTGTGAACACTCCACTACCATCAAGCGCTATTGGACATAGTTTCACATGCAGTGGCATGTCTGATGCATTATAGTAGACGAGTGCTCATAGCAGCACCCTCCATATGGCAGCTAGTTCCTAGTTCTACACACAACTTCTATCCTACTGTGCCCATTAGCACAATGGGAACGTGTCTTAAATGCTTCTGGCCCATCTGCTTCTCCAGCTGATGGGCTTATTCAAAGCAAGTCACATTTCAGTGGCTTTTTGGGTGGTTTTGACTTTTTGTGTTTTTTGTTTTGTTTTGTCCTTGCTGCTTCCCTATCCTTCCCCTCCCCTCCCCCTGAAGGTTGATGGGATAGTGGCTGTTCAGACCTTTTCTCTAACAGTTGTAGACTTCAGAGCCAACTCCTGTGGCTTCTTTTTGGAATCTGTCTGGCTTCCCTGCTAACCTTCCTAAGCTACAGGATCTTCCCCCAGCCCTTTCTGAGTAGTCCTTCCCTTCTTTGGTTCTTTTTTAGTCTGCAAGTCTTATTTTGACAGACAAGCTTGTGTCTCTAGATGTCGTGGTGGCTCCTTTTTGAAAGGAAGCAGCATCCCCAAAGGTGGTTCCACTTCTTGCTTTGTGAGTCTTTGTACTGAAATGAATGAAACTCCCCCATGCAAGGCTGCTTAGCATGGGCTTCCAAGAACTCGGAGGCCTGCTGAGTCATCCCTTTCCTTAGGCCCCCAGTACTAAAAGCTGGTCAGGTTCCCTGTTGTTTGCATCTGATCTTCCTCCCCCACACTTTTGGAGGCGGGGAGAGTGTGTTCTCTTTCCTCTCAACTATCCCCTTGCAGGTGTAAACTACAGAAGGTGCATTCTCTGGCTTTTTTTCTAGCAGGCCCTATGGTTTTGTCTCTTTTGTAGGCTTTGTGTTTAGTCCAAGTGGAACAATGATTGATTGTATAGAATAGGGGAGAGGAGGGGGGCTAGGTCCTAGCCAAGCATGTCTGGGAAGGAGTATCAACTAGGTAGTGCATTTCATTCTGGGAAACCAGGAGATCTGAGTTCTAACTCTGCTGGAGTGACTTGTTGTATGTCCTTGGGTGGGGGCTAACTACTCACTTCCCTCTATGTAACTCTTGTCTTTAAAGAATGTTGATCCTTGGATGGAAGGTGCTATAGAATGGAGAAGGCAATCATAGAAATTGGAAGTACTGTTGACGGGTTATTCATTCAGTGCCTTTATTCAAAGGCTGTGGCAAACATCTGTTTAAGTTTTCAAGCAGGGCTGGATATGCATAGATTATTATTATTATTATTATTATTATTATTATTATTATTATTCACTGCTGAATAAACTCTGTATGCAGTTACGATGAGGCAATGCAGCTATTGCTTCTATTCAGCAGGTTATAGCTTTATATTTATTTGATGTGGAAACAGGCTGTCCTGCCCCAGGACCTGTCAAACTTGCTTAAGACTTTTTAAAACTTTTTTGTGAACTTGCCTGTGGCTTAGTTCAGTGTTTTGTCAGTCTGCAAGTCCCAACCCTGGGGCACAAGCAGGGTAAGCATAGCACATCCCTAGCCAGGGGATGTTTTGATTCAACTGGCTCCTGGCCTGAGGGGTGCCTCCTGCTCCAGTCATGACTGAGCTTGAGATGCTTACACTGCGTGCCCTGACATGGCCAGCAAGGATGACTGTTGAGCTTCCTTGGAAAGTGGGGAGGAATCTTCCTCATCTCTCCATCCTTTCCTCAAAACTTTAGTGAAAAATACGGTGCTCTTAACTAATCAATCTCCTTAACTCTGCTGTCTCTTGTACAAGAGGTCTGTAAACTGGATTGAAACATTGCAGAATTGAATGCCACCAATACAGTAGTAGGCTATGTGCAGATTTTAACCACCTAAAAAGAGGCTTGTGCATTGCAGGAGCCGGGAGCAACCTGGCTTGCTGCAAACTGTGATTTGATTTTTTTTTTTTTTTCCTTGTTTGAGGTGGCCAGCTCTCACTTAGGCTCCCTCCCATGGGTTTGGAAGCTTGTATAATCAGGCTCTGGGACATGTTTCTGTGATGGTATCACAGGTTTGTGTGCAATCTCTTGCTTGACATATTAATGACACCACCCACAGACATTGGGAGGTGCCTTTTCCTGGGCTCCTGCTTTCTAGCAACAACCTAGCTTGTATGGATGGATTATTAAAGCACTGGGAGCTTTTATACTTGTTGTGAACCTTGGTCGGTCATATTCGTGGCTAGATCTCATTTGGGCACCTAAGGTCTTGCTGCTAGGGGGTACATTGGCATCCATCTGCAGCAATACTCCTATTGGGACTGTGACCACCAGTTCAAAATCTTGCTCTCCTAGCCATAAATCTTTCTCCTGTCTGCTGGCCTCCTGTGCCTGAGAAAAGGACCTGCATGCATCAGCAAGCTAGGTCTAGCCAATGTCCTGGCAGAAAGCAGTCCCATGGCATCCAAAGCCGTTTGAAAGTAGCTTTTAGTTCAGTAAATCTTTCCTACATGCTAGTGATGGGATTCTCCTCCTGTTTATGCTTCAGCTGTTGAGTGAGCTGTAGGAGGCTTCAACCTAAACTGCCTGATTAATAGGGGTGTAGGAAACGGCCCATATTCAATTCAGATTCAGCCTGAATCGGGGACCGTGATTCAATTCAGATCACAGTCCCCAATTCTAATTTGGCCAAATCCAAATCTGAAGACTAGATGCTGATTCAGAGATCAGCAATTTGGCCATAGACACAGCTTTCAATGTTTTTTTTTTTTTCTTTCTACATACCTCAAGGTACCAGGTGCAGTTCATGAACGCTGCGATGTTGGGGCGGATAGAGCATCCCACACAGTGGGGGGGGTGGCCCGCGTGCTCAGCAGCAAATCCAGAAATGGACCAGAAGTAATTCCAGTCCGCTTTCAGGTCCGCTGCTGAGTGTGCAGGGGGCTCCCCTGTGTGCCGCCGCGCCCCCCCCCAACCAGGAAGCACCAGTTGCTGAGCTGGGGGGAGGGGCTTCCTGCACGCTCCCTGACGCACCCAGAAGTACTTCTGGGCCTGTTGCTGAGCATGTTGGGGAGCCCCTCGCACTCCTGTGGGACACTCCATCCACCCCAGCATTGCAGTATTCATGACATCGCAGTATTTATGAGCCACCTGGTACCTTGAGGTATGTAGAAAAAAACACTTAAAGCTGTGTCTATATATCCAATCACCGATTAAAGCGTCTCCTGATTGGATTTGGAGATTCGGCCACCGAATTGGGCCAATCAAATTGAATCTGGGACCAAAGCTTTGCACAGCCCTACTGATTAATTGACTAAATTTTGCCAGTAAACTGGTTCACTTTCTGTTGGAGTTATTGGGTATGGTGTGTTTATGCTCATTCATGGCTGACAGGCTACAGGCCTGATGCAAGAACTTCAGCTAGTGGGTTCCACACCTCTACTGATACTTCCTTTTTCCATCTGAAACTGCTATGCTTCTGTGCCCCTTCCCCACACGCTTGCGAACTTGCCAGATCTGAACATCAGCAAGACTTCCTGCCCTGCAGTCATGCAGGTTTGGAGGCAGCCTGTTTTGAATAAGAGTAGGTTCAGCAAACATGGTTCCTTTTGCTGTAGTTCTTCAGTGGCCTTGCCCTTCCTCCACAAGTGAGTCAGAGTATGTGTTTGAATTGCCAGCTACAGGCTTATCTCCTAACCTTACTAGCCCTCGCACCTGATTTCTGAAATATTTCTGTCTGTTTTGCACCACCCTACAGAGACTTAGTATTGTTTTTAAGCTAAGTAGAATAACAAACTCTCAAGCTCACAGGAAAGATCTCCAGGCAAGATCTGGTGAGCATTGGTCACCTGACAGTTGCAGCTTCAATCTTGGGAGCATTACAGACGTTTTTGTGGGGGGGTTTTAAAGAAAGAGAGAGAAACAACAACTCTGCTTTATATGATTCTCTCTTCAAGTGAAAGCTGTGTCCTTGGCATAGATTCCAAGGACTACTAGTGTACAAACAGGTCCTGGATGGGACAACCTGTAGTGCACATCTCTTTTTAGAATCAGGCAAGTATAGAACCACCTTGATTTAAAATACATGACTTGTATTGCCAAGAGAGCTGACCAACATCAGAGCCTTGTTGTTGTGTTTGGTGTTCTTTCCTTAAAGAGCTTTCAGTTTAAATAGATAAGACATGCAGTAGAGGGGGAGAGAGAGAGAGCGAGATCACAGTAAAAGCAAAGTGACTGTATGGCAGTAAAATCTATGCTTGTTCTGATCTCTTGGGGAAAAGGAGAGCTGGAGGATTTTCTAAGTCAGTGGTTCTCTCAACCCCTTTAGACTTGAAGCACGCTTTAGAAAATGCCAGATCTTAGTTTTCACTCTTTGCCTACAGAAAAATAATAAAGAAGTTTGTTGGCTAGAACTCAAGGATTACACCTATGGGTTTCTGTTTTAAAAAAAAAAAAAAAAATCTCCAAGCTTAGCTTGTGAATCATGCTTATAAACCTAAGAAGTGCTAACTTTGTGCAGCACCCTTGAAAAGATCTCAAGGCACCTCAGGGTGCCATGGGACCTTGGGGGGAAAACTGCTGCTCGAAATGGCAAGAAAGCACGGGGGATGAAACGGGGGAAGAGTTCCCTGAAATACTGTGCATAAGAGCCTGGCTGTACTGTACTCATTTAAAGTAATTACAGCTGCACAAATGGGCTGGAGAGTTCATGTGGTATTAGGAAAAGAATAGATTGTTTTGATGTCTTAAAAAAATCTGCTCTTCAGGAAATCCTGCTGGTGCTGAATACAATCCTATTAACAAGGCTGCCAAAAGGGTCGATGTAAGCATTGTGATTGGAGCAGGGAGCTAGCCACTTAAACCCTAGAGTCATGAGATTGCCTTGGTCACAAACTGACACTGACATGCAAACTCGACCTCTGATTTCTGGGCTAGGAGGCACAATTGCTGTGTTACAGATCAAATGGATGCATCCCAGAGGGAGCCACGTCAGGATTCTGATTGCTTATGGCACTTGAGCACCTCACTTGCTCCCCTGCGTCCCTTGATATCCTGCCTTGGATCACTGGTGAGATGGTCTGTTTGTCTGTCTAAACCTCTTGAAGGTAGAGGTGGCAGGCACCAGGAAAGAGCTACCTCTTGGACAGAAGTGGGATGCTGTGGTGGAAGGAAGTCTTCAGATGTTTGATAGGGCAGTTGCTGCCTACTCCCTGCTAAGTAGGAAGTCAGAAACCTTTGCTTTGCTTCAAAGTGGGTGACCTGGGTCTTGGAGTCAGTTGGAAATCAGGAGAGAGGGAATCTGTCCAGCAAGCCTGTTTTGTAGAAGGGCAGAGTCGTGTCTCTTGTAAGCAGGTGTTATATACAAAGTGCCAACTGTGAACCTAAAAACATGCAGCTAGAACTGGACCTTCGCAGCTACATCTGAGCTCAAGCTGTCTGCCTCTCACTCAGTGTGAGCCCAAAAGCTTGTCAGTCTTCTCTCCTAACAAAAGATAGTGCCCAAAAATGAAGAAACTCTTTTGCCATGTTTAAAGTTGCAGCAGCTCTGACCTTGACTACGTGACTGTTTGCCCGTTTAATTGCCTGTTAGAACCCATGTCATGTGCCCCACACACCTTTGGTACACAACTCTGTGTGAAGTGCTTACACCAAGGGTCAGGCCTGAGAAACATGCTGCCAGCTAACTCTGTTCAGAAGCATGTGGCATGCCCACACCTCACTTACTTCCTTTGCTCCGACCTACGGATGTCCTTTTGACAATAGATTGCAAGATTAGTCACAGGGCTTAGTCTGACAGGAGATGTGTGTAAAGCCATGCGACTCCCCAGGATAAAACTTCAGCAGCTTCCAGGTGTATCTTATTTGCATGTTACACTACAGGCAGCATGGAATTCAGATGGTGCTGAATGCTTTTAAGCAGAGCTGTAGGAGTTGTGACATGTATTGCTTGACAGCTTAAGCTCAGCTCTGCCTTGAGAAACAAGTGCACTTCTTTATCCAATACTGCTCTCTCCTCTGTGTATTTAAACTTACTTGCTGAATTTGGCAACATAATTCTCTACTCTACTTGCAAGGCTGACATAACACCCCCTCCTGCAGTTGTATTCCGTTCATTCATCAGCAAAATTGTAACCTAATCCTGCTGCGGCTAACACCTGTGAGAGCTCACTCAGAGCAATATGGGCAAAAGTTGATCTGCAGAATGCATAGCTAATGATTACTGTACCTCTGTGGGAAGGAGCTGGCATTTAAAGTGTGGTTTAACCTTTTTAAAGCTCTAATTGCCTTTGGACATATCTATTTAAGATGTTCTGTCCTTGTCGTACTGCCACTGCTGGGATTAGCAGAGGCCCTTAAACTTGATCCCCTTCATTATAGGGAGAGGCGATTCCTGGCAGAGCTGTCAAAAGGTAAAAGGTCTCTGCTGGGCTGAACTTCTGGACACTTGCGCAGCCCTTTAGAAGTGTAATGAGGTGCAGGGCTCTGTGGCTGGAACCCAGCTGCAGAGGGTTAAGGGGATAATAGCCTCCCTGATTTAAGAATTGGCCCAGCTGACAAAAGGTTCGGCTCAGAGGAAGTTTAAAAGGGGGGACTGCATTGCTCCTCCAGGTTTGAAGGAAGTTTGAGTTGCAGTTTGTTTTTGGTGGTTCATTTTTTTTGTACCTGTGCTTGTTGGGCTGCTGTGTGGAGGAGACCTACTTGTTTGCTGGAATGGAAAGACTTGTGGTGTTTCTCTGGTAATCTGGATGTATAATCAAGGGAATGGTTTTTATAAAGAAAGTGGCTCCTGAGTCTGCCTAAGGGAGTGTCAACCCACAACACAAAGTAACTGCTCAATCTTGCAAGCAGTTGGGGATAGGATTGCTTCCAAGTGACAATGTGATTAGGTGTCACTAACACAACTTAAGGCTGCAGGAGCGAGTAAGACTTCTGGCTGAGGGCAAGCAAAACTCGGGGGCATCTGAACCCCAAGCCTCTGGGCTTGGGCCTGCAAGTAGGATGTCCACCAAAGGCTTTGGAAACATCTGAAGCCCCAGATGGGGATGGAGGATGTTTGCCAGTAGTAGGGCTCTTATGGTTCTGGACTGACTCACAGATTTGGAATTTGTTTTGGTTAATTGAGCTTGGAATATGGAAAACTTTAAAAAAACAAAACAAACACAAAACCTTACACTGGATTTAAAGCGGGAGGGGGTCAGCAGCACACCTTGCTGTAGCTCATGCATTATTTATTGCCCAGAGCTTGGATAGCTGCTTCTGGTGCATAGCTTGTAGACCAAACTATAAATCTGTATGCAAGAAGGGATGAGCTTTACTTAACTGCAGATTGCTGGTGAAATTTGCATGGCTGACAGCTAAACAAGTAAAAATCTTTTGTAAACAGTTTTTTCCAGAAAGTTAGACATGCATGTGCCTCAAAACTGCACATCAGTGAGGAACACAGCCTGCAGAGAAATCTCAGTATGGGTTCTGGGGTTTCTTAGCCTTGCTTTCTGGAAGTGCCCTTCTCTTCTCCCCTGCCCCCAGCCTCCCCCAGATATTAGTTTGTACCTGTAGTTGATAGTACTTAATTGAATCAGTAAACTCTCTAAACTTACATGCTTGTGGAACTGGTGGGGGAGGGTGATAGAAGGACCTGATGGTAGGGTTTTTTTGGATTATTTTTGTACCCAGCCAAAAATAAAGCATAGTACATACAGGTAGTATGTAAGCCTGTTGCACGCAGCTTTGAAAGAGTGGTGGGAGAGAAGGGGCAGAAAACACTGAATAGTTCAGTAATTTAATCTTGGGGAATTAATAACCTGTTGGTATAGAAATTATTCCATGTCCTGATGCAAGATCGTGGTATCAGGTGATGGAAAATTTTAATAGCTCGTCTTAGTCATTTTCATACAAGGCTTTTGTGAATTTAGAATGTCAGGGCCTGCCATGTCTCCCTGGAGAATAATTAAGGTCTCTCTCTCAAGTGGGGGGAAAAGGGCATGCCTGACATTGTATGTGGTTTTTTTTTTTTTTTTTTTCTTTCAAGTTGCAGGTGTTATTACTGCTGACTTTCTATCAGGCTTGGTGCACTGGGGAGCAGATACCTGGGGATCTGTGGAGCTGCCTATAGTTGGAAAGGTTTGAGACTATATTTTTTCCTTTAAATTAGAAACTTTAAAATTCATTTAAAAAAACTTCCAGGTTTTGATTTGCTTAATGTTTAGATCAGGCTAGCATCCCAAATACCCATCTTTTGTAAAACACTTGGAGTTCTAGGGCGGACAAATGCAAAATACATGTTTTATAATGGCAGTCTGATTTGTCATAATGCTAAAGTTTGGCAACGGTGAAGGGATAAGTGGACAAAACATTTGGAATGCTGCTACTGAGAGCTTGCCCCTAATTCTTGAGTAGACAGTATCATAGAAAATTAGGGTTGGAAGGAACGGTCATCTAGTCCAACCCCCCTGCTCAAAGCAGGACTATCCCCAACTAGATCATTCTAGCCAGGGCTTTGGGCCAGGCTGTAAAAACCTCCCAAGGGTTGGGGATTCCACCACCTCTCTAGGTAGCCTGTTCCAGTACTTCATCACCCTCTTAGTGAGGTTTGCTAATACCCAACCTAAATGTCCCTTGCTGCAACTGGAGACCATTGCTCCTTATGTCACTTGCCACCACTGAAAACAGTCCAGCTCCATCTTCTTTGAAACTCCCCTTCAGGTAGTTTTAAAGGCTGCTATCAAATCCCCTTTCAGTCTTCTCTTCTGCAGACTAAATAAACCTGGTTCCCTCAGCCTCGCCTCATTAGTCATGTGCCCCAACCCCCGAACCATTTTCATTGTCCTCCAGTGGACTCTCTCTCCAACTTGTCCACATCCTTTTTGTAGTGGGGGGCCCAAAACTAGACGCAGTACTCCAGATGTGGCTTCACCAGTGCTGAATAGAGGGGAATGATCACTTTCCCTTGATCTGCTGGCAGCATTCCTACCAGTGCAGCCCAGTATGCTGTTAGCCTTCTTGGCAACAAGGTCACACTGACTTATATTCGGCTTGTCCACTGTAACCCCCAGGCCCTTTCTGCAGAGCTTCTGCTTAGCCAGCTGGTCCCCTGCTTGTAGCGGTGCATGGGAGTCTTTCATTCTAAGTGCAGAACTTTGCATATGTCCTTGTTGAACCTCATGAGATTTCTTTTGGCCCAGTCCTCCAGTCTGTCTAGGTCACTTTGAATCCTAGCCCAATCCTCCAGCATATCCTATTGCTTTCTGTATGTACGTATGTAAGTTAGGTAGTATGTAATGTCCTCTAATATAGATACTATTTTGCTTCATTCTTTTTTGTGGGTGATGACATTTGCTTTGTTCTTTTAGGCTTTCATCAGACCCTTTAGAGAACATCACATTGACCCCACAGCAATTACCAGGCATGATTTCATAGAGACTAATGGAGACAACTGCATGATGACACTAGTCCCCTTGGCGAACATGGCCTACAAATTTGTTTCTCTTCCCCCAGGTAGAGACTTGCACCAGCAAAAAAAGACTTAACTAGTTTAGAATTTTTACTAGCTGATAAAGTTTGTCCTTGAGAGAAGCATTTAACATGCAATAAAGCTGATAAAAAGTAAAAACTTAAAAAAAAAAAAGAACTTTTAAGAGAAGGGAAAGTCTTCATGGTCTGAAGTAGGCAAATACCTTTTTTCCCCTTGCCCAGAGGACTCTGTTGGATCATTCCAGTAAAGCTTAGTAAAGAAACTCCAGAATGCCAGCTTTGCTGTAGAATTTGCATAAGTAAGTTGCCTGCATCTCACGGTTTGCCAAAAGAATAGAGATGGTTATTTGACCCGTCAAAATATGGTTAATTGACTAGTCACATGTCGGTCAAAAATTGTACAAAGAATTGTCAACAGGTCCAAATAATACACAGCGTAATTTTTTTCCATTAAGAAATGTGTAAAAATAATAATATTTCTGTCAAGAAAACTACAGAAAAAGTAGGGTGTCTCTTTTTTTACCAAAAAAAAAAAAAAATTGTTATAATCTGTGACCAGTCAAAAAAAAATAAGCAGCCATTTGACTAGTCAGCTGACAATATTTGACTGGTCAGCTGGCTGGTTTGCCAACCCTACAAAAGAATGTTTAAATCTAGGGCAATTAATGAACACCTTTTTTAATATAGTTTAGAATCGATTAATTTTACTCATACAGAGATGTTTAAATTGCAAAGACTATGAATACCGCCTCAAATTCTTGTTGTGCAATAGCTAGTAAATAAAGAGCTTGAGTTACTGTTCTGCGTTGAGTTCAATTTTGGATGATTGTGGCGCACACCAGCTTTTTTCCTTGCCCTGTCACCTTGAAAAATTTGAGAATGCCTTACAGAATGAATTGTTCATGGCTCAGTAACTCTAGTGTCTGTATCTTACTGCTGAAGCAACGTGGCCATGGATTTTGTTAATAGCCGAGGTGTCAGCCAGTGCTAGGATGTCAGAATTGATAGGCATAAGGACATTACTCGTCCCTATTGGGATTTGTGGGGGACGGGGCAGGGGGTCTAAATTCCCAATTCAATTAAAGCATATTTCAATTCTGTTTTGCAGAAGCACTGTACCAGTCCTGCCCTTGGGAGTGTTATATCTTTGCCCTGGTCATCTTTATAACCTTAACTAACCAGATTCACAAATGGTCTCACACCTACTTTGGTCTGCCTTGCTGGGTCATCTTTCTGCAAGACTGGCATATCATACTGCCACGGAAACACCACCGAATCCACCATGTGTCTCCCCATGAGACTTATTTCTGTATTACCACTGGTAAGTTGAACTTTGTTTCTTTGAGCAAGCTTCTTGCAATAAACCATAAAAGTGACAGTTTTTATAAGTGGTTCCTACATGTAGAGCAATACATATAGGAACCACCTATAAACTGCCACTCTCTTATGGTTCATTGCAAGAAGCTTGCTCAAATTTAGAGGCATCTAGGTATTTAGATATCTAGATCAGCCTCTTTAGCTTGCACAGATATTTTGGGCATGGCTTTACTGTTTGAGCCTTCGCCTTTTTCAGTTGCATTGAAACTGGATGCTGCCTAACATCCAGCGCACACCGCTTATAAGGAAAGCACTAAATGAGGAGCAAGTATGAAGAAGAATAAATATCGCTCTCATCTTTCAGCACATGCTCTTATTCCACAGAGAGTATCACGCTTCATTCACTAAATGCAGTGTGGCATACGGAGGCTTTGGGATGCCCAATCACTTCATAGCCAGTTCCTGCATTAGACTAGTCTGTTCTTCGTGAAGGCTTGGGAGAGATGGGAGCTGTGAACTTTGGAATTCTTAAATCCAAGGTGGTAATGGCACACGTGACCTGCTTTTTAGCTTTGTGGGTCTTTAATAGCCTTCTGTAGTGACTGTTAGTCAGTATTTGACTACTTGAAGGTTCAGTGATGTTTGTTTCACAGTTAAAGTGAATAACATCCACCGGGGGGGGGGAGGCGCAAAAAAATTGCAATACTTAGTTAAACTGTATCAGTAGACACTAATTTTTCTTTTTCCTTTTGCAATCATTAGGCTGGCTGAACTATCCGTTGGAAAAGATTGGCTTTTGGAGGTGCTTGGAGAACATTATCCAAGGAGTCACTGGAGAAAAGCCTAGAGCAGATGACATGCACTGGGCTCAGAAAATGAAATGACACTCTCGCCAGCCTTCTGCAGTCCTCATCTTTGTTGCCAACTTTTTTAGAAAAAAAAGCCATCAGCCAAATTCAAGACTTGCAAAGAAATAACAGACTCTAAAGCACAAACTAAAAAGTGCTAACAAAGACTGCAATTAAAAAAAAAAAAAAAAAGACACACAAACTCATCCTTAAAAGAATACTTGAAAAGCAAATGATTATTTGTACTGAGCACCTTTTTTTTTATTTTAGCCATGTCTGCTGATTATCTTAGAAAATATTTCGTCATTGAGTCTCATAAAAGCCGTCAGGCAAGCCAGAGAGGAAGACGATGCACTGCCACTTGCATTTTAATATCGGTGGCACAATAAACGTGTTGTATCAACATTGTTTAACATGTCAGAAGTAGCTTGTTGCCTAAGACCTATCCGGGGAATAGTTAAGGTACCTTGTCGCTGTGTTCTAGGTGGTTCCATCCAATATACTGCATGAAAACAGTGTGTTGGAGTAATGGAAGTCCATAAAAAAACAAACAAAACTGTTTTGATGCATTTAGTGGTTGGTAAATCTAGCATTTCCATCTTCGCAATCACGTTCAATTGTATTGATGTGGTGTGGAACAGACTTTGAGAAGCTCGTTTTGCCAGTGGGCAAAGGATCCTTAAGTGTTTTCAGTGTCCTTTAAAAATAAAATTGTTCTAACTTTTTATGTGGAATTGAGCAAACCATTCTATATAAGCCTTCAACTTTACCTTAATAGATCTCTGAGAGGGAGGGCGTGCTATTTGTATAAACACACAAGCTTGCATTAGTTCATTTGACAGCCCTTCCACCAAGTGTTTCCTGCCCAGTAATCGATGGTTAAAATATATCTAGCAATGGGTACATCTGCAAGTAGCTGTATTCAGGAGCTAAAGATATCAAATTTATCTCTAGAAGGGAAATGTTAATGGGTGGGGGGCGTGGGTTTCTTGTTTTCTTCTTTCTTTCTTTTTTTTTTTTCCCTAGGTGCTTGCTTGTTTGTGTAAATAATATAAAGCCTTAATCTCTTTTGGTGTAATCTGGAATAATATTTTAACGTGATGTTCTGAATGTGTATATATATATTTATAACAAAGGAATTGGATAATACTAATCATGTTTGTTAAATCTTGTTGCCATTCTTTATTCATAGTATCCTCAACATATTTAGCATGAAGAATGTTAGCTTCTGAAAGGTTAGTGATTTGACCACCTATCCAGTAATCTGAAATGGCAAAGTCTCTTGCACTTCATTATTTTTGTTTAGTGTATATAGTCATGAAATACATGAACATAAGAGTAGGATGTCTTGCAAAAGGACCATTCATTTCTACTGCTATCTAGAAATGCCTTCAGTATTGATCTTGTAATGGGCTTCCTGAGAGTGAATCCCTATGCCCCTGCTGAAATCACAAGTGAAACATACCCTTACTCATGGAACAACAATTTACTGACACCAAGCAGCTGCATCGCTCAGTCAGCCTGTATTTAACTACACTCTGGTATACTTTCAAGTGCATTGGAAGGAAAAAACCACCTGCCTCTAAATGAGAAGGTATCTCTTCTTAGGTCAAGCATAAAGGTCACATTTGTGTCTTTGAGCTAAGGATTCTAGTCACCACTGAGTCTCTTTTGAGAGGTTAATTTAAAACACAGGCAAAAAAAAAAAAAAAAGTTTGATGCATTGGTTTGTTTTTTTTTCTCCAAAATGTTCTTGTGTTGACAGGTTCCACTAGCACTGTTCCTTTACATAAGGAAGTTGAGGGCCTGTATTCTAACCCGCATGAAAATGTCTGCTTCTCTAAAATGATTTGCCTCCTTCAAATGGTATTTAGCCACTATAACAGTATCTGCCTTCCCTACAAGTCTGGCATAGATGGGCAGAGATGAGGACAGGATGGCTTATTGGAGCATAGTTTTGTCACACAGCACTTCGGAGATGCTGAGCAGTTCTGTAGTCACTAGTACACCAAACAACACTGCTTATAACTTGGGCTGTCTTAAGACTCACCACCAGAGCTGAGGGCCTCTAGTTCTGTCGAGAACCATGATGGTTTAAAGAGACAAAGCTACGGAACTGTTTTCACTTAAGAAACTGAGAACAAGGTCTTGCTCTTTTTTGTCTCTAGTTTGCTGTGCATTTGAAGCTTGACTTTGTGTAAATGCTACTCATTTAAAGTCCTATTAGGAAATTATACAAGCCAATGGCCTTCTTAGGTGCCCCTCGATTACTGTAGTAAAGATGTCTTAATGAAACAAAGTCTGTCTTGAAATGCTGATATTGCAGACTTTGGATATAAATTGCACAAGACAGGTGTGACTTCTCTACAGCAGCTTACACATTTGTGGTGGTGTTGTTCAGACTGTTGGCTTCAACTTTTATTGATGCATTTCATTCTGAGAACTGGTGGCACTGCCTTTCAGGAAATCTGTGTTCAGTTTGAAAATTACTGAAACTCGAATGACTTCTGGAACAGAAGCTGTTGCGTTATAGGTAAAACATACCCCTGCTTCCCCCCCTTAGCCTTGCTGGCTAGAATTTAGGAGGCTTTTGCTGCCTGCTTAGTACTTTACCTCCATGCCCTCATCATGCTTAAGGTGCTATCTTTCCTGGAGAGGTCAGCACTTGATGCCTCTGTATCTTCTCCCTCTACCTGCTGCTCAAGCTGGCAGGGCATTTCTAAAAACTCCCATCCTGCAAGGCAAGCATGTTTATTTTGGATGTGGATACAGGGCGAGAGAAATCAATAGCGAGAGGAATGCTTGTTCCCTTAACTGCAAAGAGTCAACACTGGCAGAAAAGGGATCTTGGAGTCATTGTTGACTCCAAGATGAACATGATTCGCCAATGCAAGGAAGCGATCAGTAAGGCTAGTTGCACCTAGTCGTGCATCTACAGATGCATCTCGAGCAGGTCCAGGGAGGTGATCCTCCCCCTCTATGCAACGCTAGACAGGCTGCAGTTGGAGTACTGTGTCCAGTTCTGGGTGCTGCACTTCAAGAGGGATGTGGTTAGCATGGAGAGGGTCCAGAGGAGGGCCACACGCATGGTCAAGGGGCAGTGGGGCAGGCCCTACAAAGAGAGGCTAAAGGGCCTGAATCTATTGGGCCTCCACAAGAGAAGGCTGAGGGGGGGATCTGGTGGCTGTTTGCAAACTCACCAAGGGGACCAGCAGGAACTGGGTGAGGCTCTGTTCTCCCCAGGCACCACGTGGAGTTACTAGGAATAATGGCCATAAATGGTTAGAGAAAAGGTTCAGGCTGGACAGGAGAAGACATTACTTTATAGCTGGGGCTGCCAGGCTCTGGAATGGGCTCCCAAGGGAGGTGGTGCTCTCTCTTACCTTGGGGGTCTTCAAGAGGAGGCTGGACAGATATTTGGCTGGGGTGATACGACCCTGGCACCCATTCCTGCCTGGGGCAGGGGGTTGGACCTGATGATCTATTTAGGTCCCTTCTGACCCTAAGCACTATGATACTATGAAGCCCAGAATGATGCTTCATAGAATAAAGCTGCTCCAGCTAGATGCTCTGCAGAACTAACTTGTCAATTTTTCTTCTCTGATACTAGCTGTGGCCTCAATAAGGATACTGATATGTTGGAAAAAATCCAGTGGCGTAGCAAAAATGATCAGGGGCCTGGGTGATGAGACTTATGAGGAAAGGCTGAAAGAACTAGGGTTATTTAGTCTGGAGAAAAGAAGAATGGAGGACATTTGATAATAGTCTTCAAATATTTCAAGGGTGATTACGGAGGCTGGAGAGAGGCTTTTTTCTGGCTGTAGCAGACAAGGCCAGGAACAATGAACACAATATGCATCAGGGGAAATTTAAGAGGAACTTCAGGAGGAGATTTGGACAAACTTTCTGACTA
This sequence comes from Alligator sinensis, assembly GCF_000455745.1. Classification (NCBI taxonomy): domain Eukaryota; kingdom Metazoa; phylum Chordata; order Crocodylia; family Alligatoridae; genus Alligator; species Alligator sinensis. The sequence goes on along the minus strand of NW_005841895.1, from coordinate 768,628 downwards.
TGAGGGTGGTCAGGCAGGGGAGCAAGCTACTACCCGTTGCCCAGGGATAGAGTGGAATCTGTATCCCCCAGACGTTTTCCACAGCAGGTTGGGCAGATGCTTGGCTTGGCTGAGTTGGTTTAGTCAGGGATGTTCCTGTCTTGAGCAGGGGGCTGGACTGGGCTGCATGAGGTCCCTTTCAGCCCTGCTTGCCTGTGATCCTAAAACATATGAAACTTCAAATCATCCTCTTCATTTTATTGATGTCAGTATGTTAAATCCAGCACTATCTGTCTAGAATATCAAGTGTGGTTTGAGCAAGGTCAGAGCTGGGTGGATGCAGTAATTAACCAAGACAGTACCTTATGACATTATAATAAAATGGTGTGGGTGCATTTGGATTTGCTATAGCTAGATTACAGCACTTAGAGCAAACCAGTGTGATGAAATACAGCCTTGGAGACAGAGCATTGACTGAAGCTGCAAGATTCCAGTAATGCTTCTTTAGCTTTAGGGCAGAAATACTTTGTGGTTATGACAGATGAAAGTCTTGCGGCCAGTCAGATTGTCAGTCATTGTTTTTTGTTTGTTTTCCCTTCTTCACTGATGCACTTGAATGTTTGGTCAGTTAAAGATTAATTCTTCCATGAAACCTTGAAACCTAATGCCTATGGGTCATCCAATTTCTGGGCTACTACAGGACTGAAGCAGACCCTTTCTTGTTTCTCAACTGGGTTGGCTAATAGTTTAGGAGATCTAGTTGCTCATTCTAATGATTAAATGATGGTCAAACCCACTCAAGTTGTTCAGTCCAAGTGGGAAGAAAGCCTTTGACACCTATTTTCCTAGGCTCTGTGCTGGCCTTGGTTGCCTGCTTCAGAGTTAGATGGCCCAAAACTTGGTTGATGAAAGACACTGGACTGAGCATTATTGTTATGAACAAGTCTTGGTGTTATCACAATCAGTTTTGCATCAATGCACTGGTTTTGCTGCTTCCTAATTGGTAAGTCCTCTATTACTAGAAGGGGCTGAGGAAAATATTTGGAACTGGATCCATATGAAGTTTGGCTAAAGAGTGAGCAATTTTCCTCTCTCATGAGATCAGTTTATAAGTGGCAATGTGAGCCATCTTAGCTAGAAATCTACCTGGATATGACTTGCAGGTTGTGTTTAGGTTCAGTCATTATGAAGTAAACAAGCAAACAAACACACAAAAAACCTCCCCTTTTTGGATCTGACATGGATTTGGGATCCTGGGAGACTTGGTACCGGGCTGAGGCTCTGATACAAGGTTGAATATCTCAGGATTCATTCTGCATTTTGACCAGTCTTTTTTGCTATTTGAAATTCTCATTCAGAAGCAGTTTTTGCCTCTCTAACATCAAGTTTACTACTAGCATTTGAGACAGCAACAGCAGCAAAAGCCTAATGCTGATTTTATTGAACTGCTGAAATATAGGGGCATCTCCTCTGGGAATTATCAAAGCTCCGTTATGGCAGCTTTATCCTTGATAAAGATGTACCAACAGGCATATTTGAAGGACTGAAGTGCTCCAGTAATTTTAACTGGATTTTTTAAATAAAGCAATAGTAACTTGGCCTTCAGCTGGAAGAGAAATTTCAGCTTATCAAATGAGTTGGTGTTCATAGAGCCAATGCAGCATCCTGTACTGAAGGAAATGATCCAATTTGCTACATCAGGTTTGACAGGCCCAGGAATTAATTCTTTGTCTTTCCACCTAAGTTGCAGTACACTTGCAGAGCAGCAAGCATTCGATCAATAAGCAACGACTGGAGTGGCCTTAGAACACTTCCAAGCTGGATGGGTATAATCTTGACCCAAGTGTCCTATTGATGTGTTGTTTTTCCTCCTTTCTTTATTACACCTGCTACCATGCCTTGAAATGGAAGCTTTCTGGGGCAGGATCTGCTTATCTGTGTCTTTGTGCACCGTTGGGATTAAAATAATTTTAAATGTGGTCTGTTAGTATCTCTTGGAATAAAAATAGAGGCAAAAATTGATAGGGCGGTGAATTGAATTGTTCTATGTTGTATAAAGCAGGAAGTTCCAATGAATCCTGAGCTGAAAATATAACGGAAAGTGATTTTAGAAGTAAATATATAAAGAGTATTACAAAGTACAGGGTGCATGTCTATGAATATTTAACAAGCCTTACAAGAGCTAATGCTGTCCTTGTTCTGAACTTAGTCATTGGAGTTTGCCAATTATTTTTATTAATTGCATTTGAGTGTTATAGGATGCTAGAAAGCATCTTGGAGATTCAGAATTCCCTGGGGTTAGATATTTCAGAGGAAATTATCTGATCCAAAACAGCTGCCTGAAATGCAATGTAAATGGGAAGGAAGAGCTTCCTGATATAAATAGAACTGAAAAAGCAAAGACGGCATCTCTGATTTAATACAAAGAAAATAGGTGGCAGACGGTAATATCTTCAGCAGTTTGAATTTGATTGGCCTAAAAGGAGTTTAGTTAAAACAATGTTTTTAGCTTGCCAAGTCGACAGTGAACGCACGTATCCGCACCCCTCCTGGCCTTTAAGTTAGTGTGGAATATCAGTTGTTTTATTTTTGTAAGGAACTGGCTACAGTGTGTAAAACACTGCCCTCTCCTGCCTGAAATCAGAAGTGCTTAATTATGGTTTTACATGCTAGAGAAAGGTAGTTAGTTATCCATGTTAGTCTCAAACTGGGCAGAAGGCAGGGTAGATTTGTACCTTATAAGCTAACTATATGAGAGATATAGCATGAGCTTTTGTGAGCCTGGCCTCACAGCATCAGATACTGTAAACTCAGAGTCATGAAAGCTTATACTATTACATCTCTGATTTAGTCTATGAAGTGCAAATAGATCCTGACTCCTAAATGCTGGGCCTTTGTTGCAGCTTGGTTGTACCCCTGCGGATGCCGTGAAGTTCCAAGTGGGTGATGATGTGCAGTGCAGTGGCAGCAACAAAACCTGAGGCATCTGGATATATTTATTTCCATGGTACTGATAATTAAGCTTCACACCATCGCTATGAGAAGGTGGGGGCATGCATTCACAAACGGACCTGCAGAGCCTCGGATGTTAAGAGACTTACAGAAAGTGATTCACTGAGTGTGTCTACACGTGCCCCTGTGGCACTATTGTTACTGCACCGTCATTTAGTACTTCCTAAAGAAGTACTAAGTGACGGCTCAGTAACAGCCATTACTGCGCTGTGCTGGTGGCACACAGTTATTTTTAGCCGCTATGTTGCTGTAGCAACGCATTATAGTGAGGGAACACATCACTACGGCAACATAGCTGCAGCATCACAGTTTGTGCCTGCCGATGCTACGTCACTGTAGTGCATTGCTACGGGACGTAGCATCTCGTGTAGATGCGCTCACTGAGACCAGGAGGGCCAGGAACAAACCCAGGAGTGCCGTAACTTGCATCTGTCTCTAAATTGCATTGACGACGTGGGCCTTTTTTGTACAAGAAAATACATAGACTCAACACAACTTATTTTAAGAAATTAGACCATGGTGAAGCAATTTAAGAATTTAAGCCTGTTTTAGTTTTTGCTTATACTGTCGTGTTTTAGCTTGCATATCACTGTCCTCCACTGCCTAACATTTACTATGTTCACAGGTGTTAATGGCACTTTGGGGAGGGGGGAAAGTTCAAAGTATGATGCAGAACAGTGAATCCAGGCTACATGTTAAATGGAATTCAGTCGTGGAAATTCTGATTTTGATTAAAATCCTGGATTCATGCAGCCTAACTCTTACATTCACATATGCCAGTATGTATAGAATCTGTGACTAGAATAGAGTAAATTGGATATTAAAATAATTCAGATGATCAGTCATGTGAGTAAGGGGGAGAGATTGTTCCAGGGGCTATATAGGCTGTTCTTAACACTTTTTACTGACTCTTACTTACAACTGTGGTGTTAGTGATGGGATGATTGCACTATGCATTTTCTTAGATGTGGGGAGAAAGGAAAGGTTTACTTTCACCTAACCTTGGATAACTGGAAAAGTCTCCTTGTAAGTTAGAGACAGTTTTTTGCATTCAAATCTCCTGGTAACTAAAAGCAACATCCTCCATTGTATTCAGCTTCCTTGTGCTAAAGTGTGTGTAGTCAAGGTGCAAAAATGGCTGAACTTGTCTAGAGAAGATGATTCTTATTGTTCGGCAATCACTTATCTGGCTGATCTGTACCACTGTTCTTAAGTGCATGTGTTTTTACCGGCACCCTTACTTTTACCAAAGGAAAGTATTTCAGGTCCTTCCTACCTTTGTACCAGAGGCGCAGTATCCATGTTTAGGGGCTTCTAATGAAATGCTAGACTACTGAAGCATTTGAAGAAATAAATGGTCATCCTGTCGCACTGCAAGTAAAAGGGATAAGCTGGGGCCCAGGCCAATGCAGGGTGGTCGGTGGAAGCTTGCAGCTTTAAAGAAGCTCCATTCAGGCCTCCTTCCCTCCCAACTTACCTTTTCAGCCTCCTGGGGAACATCTGTCCCCATCAGCTCCATTTCCCACCTTGAATCTTTCAAGACTTTGTTCCCCCCTCAGTTTGGCCTATCCAGCCCAGCCCGGCTTATTAGTCTCTCCTCGCATCTTCCCTCCTCGTTTCATTGCCAGCAAGATACTGGGACAGGAAGATAAGCAGGACCCAGCAGCTCTACACAGGATAAGGAAGGCTGTTAAAGAGTGAAGAGGAGAGGCAGGGCTCTGAAGTCATCCAAGTCCTCTGCTGTGGTGTTGGGGGAGGTGAGAAGGAGATCCCAAGTGCACTTTTATGCTTAATACTGGAAGTAAGAAGATGGAGAACAGTTCTTCAGGCCCTGTCCAACCACTGCCACAGGCTGAAAGCAGCTGCTCTAGAAGTGACAAGTGCTGCCTCAGCATGAGTCTCAAGTGCAGCAAGGACTCCCATACCCCCTGCTGACCCTTGGCTGGTTTCAGTTTGTTGGGACTCTTGCAGCTAAGTATAAGTTGAAGTAGCCTTCAAGCTGTTCTCCACAGTGCAAGGCAAAGGACCATAAAGGGGGTGTCTACATGTTCATTAATGTGCTGTAGTTACTGTGCAGTAAGTTTAGTACTTGTACAACCAAGTACTGATTTAATGCGCAGTAGCACCGGCACACGCATTTTTAATTACCCTACTGTGCAGTAGTCTAATAGTACTGATCATATTACTCAGTCTAATAGTACTGCATATTAACACTGTTTTTGCTGTGACACACGACTGCACAGTATTATTGGGCTACTGTGCATTTAACATTTTGTGTAGATGTGCCCAAAGAGCAGTAACAGGCCCAGACCAGTTCAGGGAAAGGCTTCAGACCCAGCTTACAGGACTTCCTGGCTTACAGCCTGTACATTTTTACATCTGGCCCTTGCTGCTGAAGTGACCTTGGGCCCATGAAAGTTCACACTGTACATGTCTGATTAAGTCAATCTATACAGTGCAACTCTATCCTGCCTTCCGCCTGACTTCAGATTAACTCCACTAACTACCTCTTTCCAAATCCTTCAGACATACTAGACCTGTGTGCTTCCTTCAGTGTGTGTGGATCCCTCCTGGGAGATGCATCTCTGTACAGCAGAAGCAGAGCTCCCTCGGGGTGCATTTGTGTGCACAGCACATTTTACCAAAACCGTCCTCTGGGCATGGACAAATATCAGCTGGAGAAGGTCAAGTACTGCAGGAGTGCATAAGGAAGCAGAGTCTCTAATGGAAACTGCAACCTTAAGTAGGAGCTTCATGCTGTTATACAGACATGGTGCATTCACTAGTGATGTTATTAGCTGTTCCCTCTCCATTCTCCTATGGATCAGCAATCGCTGCCCTCCAGGATCGCTGTGCTTCCTCTCCCATGTTTCCCACAGGTACTGGCAGGGGGCAAAGGTCTGTCCATCCTGCAGAGAACTCTTTATTTGTGAGCACTCATAGCAGCCTTGCTCCTGCAAGAAGCATCTGAGCCCAGTGTGAATACTGAAACCGTTGTGTCCATCCATCTTGCTCCCTGTCAGCAGCGAGTCCGCCCATGTCTTCAGACAGAGTTTCACTGGTTGGCACCCACAGGCTCCCTCGACTCCTTCAGGGGGGGAGTGGGCACTGGCCGGTGTGCTCTGTTCGGCGTCCACTTCCAATGCCCTAGTTATTAATGACCTTGCTCCTGTTCCTGTTTTCGTTTTTATTGTCCCAAGAACTTAGTTGATGTGTCCCCAGTGGCCTCCTTCTCAAGGGAGACTTATAGTGTCCTGTGATGGGCCCAGTCCCATGATCATGGCATGGAAACAGCTCCTGCAGCATGGCTCTGACCCCACATTCAGGTTGATTTGCCCCCCCTGTAGCTGGAGCACGTCCCTCATGGAGTGCTTTGCCACTGCCTCTGTTCAGCCCCCGCCTGCAGGAGTCGCTGCTGCTGCTTGGGTGTCCTCTGCCAGCAGCCACCAGCCAAACGTGAAGGATGCCCAGCGTGGCCAGGTCCTTAAATATGAAATTATCCTACTGGAAGCTCAAAATTATAGCGTTTGCTAAAAAACTATCATACACTGAAAAACTATGCAAACAAGTCGTCTTCTTTACCTTGTATTGCTCACTGTAAGTTACCACCGAGTGAGTGAGCGAGAACTGGGTCCAAGTTGAAGCCTTTCTTTATTTCGAAGCAAGCGGTTATGAGAAAGTGCTGACAGCAAACCCAGGAGCTGGATAAGACTCCCTGAGAGTGACTCGGGTTTTGCATACACTGCATCGATTAGCAGCCCCAAAAACTATCCACACTTTGAATACTTCTACTATTAGTGGCCATCAGGGATCCTGGTTAAAAAACAAACAAACCCAGTTTTCAAATTTAAAAAACGTAACTCAACATCCACATTTTTTCATGATTAAAATGAAATGCCTATCTATCTAGGTGTTTCATTTTATATAAAGTAAAAAAAGGAAAAAGAGCGAGTAAAAAAGGAAAAGGAAAAAGAGTAAAAAAAGAAAAGGGAGTAAAAAAGGGAAAAGAAAGTAAAAAATGGAAAAGGGAGTAAAAAAGGAAAAGAGTAAAATAAATAAAGGAAAAAGTAAAAAAAAGGAAAATGAAAAAATAAAAAAAATACAAAGGAAAGTTTTTGTTTTTTTTAAAAGTAGTTTCATTTTAATCACGGAAAAATTTGGATTTTGGGTTCGTTTTTAAATCCGAAAATTGGAGATCCTTTGTATCAGAAAACCAGGCTCCCTGTTGCTCGCACGTCGCACAAGGGTTGCAATAATCGCGCACCTGACAACCCCGAGGACGCTGCTCTCCGGCCCGTCCACACGGCTTATTCCCCCTCCCCACGCTCCGTGCAACGCAAAGACGCCCTTCCCGAGGCCTACCGGCCCGCCCCGCCCAGCTTCCGGACTGCGACTTTCTGCGCCCGCCCGCGGCGCCTCCCGTCTCGTCCCGTCAGGCCGCAGTTCGCGCGTGGCGGTGACGCGACGGAAGG